>NC_066884.1:8870340-9470340 GCF_022985175.1 Labeo rohita | reverse complement strand
GCGCACCTGAGCGGAGTTTATAGATGACTCATGGGAAAACAAACCCCAGGCCCAATTGCCCCTGACTGAGACTGGCGGGCTCTGATACACTAACTGTTTAGCGCAGGGCAACATGGCTGACCTGCTAATCTGAGGTTCTTAAAGTGCCCCTATTATGCTATTTGAAAGGTTCATAATTTGGTTTTGGGAGTCCTCAACAAGTTTACATGCATGCAAGGTTAAATAACACTTTAATTTTCTTGCATGCATGCATTTAAATTTACCTAATTTCTCTTATTTTTAACAAACCCCTCTTTTGCGTAGGGCAACTCTGCTCAGATTGGTCAGATGACCCAGTCTGTTGTGATTGGTCTACTGCTTACAGAGCACATTGGAAATTGAGCGTCCATCACCAATACTGTTACGGCTTATCATTAATTCACCCTTTTATAATAATGATAATGTTCCGCTCTGTTCTAAAATTAAAGAATCAGAAGGGGAAAAGTTGTTTTATACTTATAGCTGCCATCGAAATTATTAAACCCACCAGAGATTGCAGTACTTTACAAGTACAAGCTTTTCTGAAGATCCAGGACTTTATAAAAATAGCATTGATAATGTCAATATATAATGTAATTTTTATGAGTTCTAGGATTTTTTTAATAACACGGTTATGTCATAATTATTCAACTCCTATTCAACATTGCTGTTTTTTTTAGTCACTTATTTGTATGGCGGGGAACAAAATTGTCTTAAAACACTGGTAAATCTTTAAAAACTCTATTAGAAAACAGAATTAGCTTGAGCTGTTACACATACATGAGCATGTGCTGAAGTTGAGTAGCAAATATGGCAAAGTCAACAAAGCTCTCACAAAAGCTATAGAGAAGAAATAATTTTATTACTTTAGAAAGTCTAAGGCTATATGAAGATTTCCAAGACATTAAAAGTTCCTAGAGACACAGCTGGCAGCCTTATTTCTTAGTTTAAAATGTGTTGTACCAGAAAACCTTTGTGGGTGTTAAAGAAACAGCACAATATCAGAAAATGTTTGATCAGAACATCTGAGGAAAAACCTGCAATGTACAACCAAAGACTTTCAAGGTGACCCAGTGAAAGGAGGAAAAACGTTTCAATGCAGAGAATAAGATGAACACAAGACAAATGTGACTTTCGCATTGAGGCGTGTTGCCAAATGCAACTCTTGACCAAGAAGAGCATAAACATGAATATGCTAAAATTCATTTTGATAGACCTGTGGAGTTCTGGAAGAATGTTTTATGGAGCGACGTGACCAAACTGGAATGTTTTGAACCCATGTCTGGTGCAAAAAAAGGCAAAGCTTATGAGTAGAACACCATCCCCATCGTCAAACTTGGAAGTAGATCAGTCCTATTATGGGGTTGTTTTACTGTAGCAGGAAGTGGAAATCATGGATTCTTTGAAATATCAGGCCGTTTGGACAAGAATTATGATGCTTTTGGTGCAAAGACTGAAGCTGATGATCAGTGGACTTTCCTGCAGGACAGTCATCTCAAAGTATACATCCAAATCTACTTAAGCTTAGTTCAGGGATCAGTCATAAAATGTTCTTGAGTGGCCTGCTCAGTCTCCAAATTTATTTCTCATTGAAAATATTTGCTTGAATTTGAAGAAAGCAGTGGCAGAGTGAAAACCAAAGATTATCAGTGATCTGAAAGCTTTTTCAGGCGAGGAATTGGCCAAGATTGCAGTAGAGAGTTGACAGAAGCCTTTAAGCACTTGCAAGCAGCGTTTATTAGTGGTTTAAATAATAAAAGATTCTGCACCAAATTTGATTTTGGGGGTTGAATAATTTTGAACAGTTTAGAGCCGATTTGATTTTGTTCTCTAACAGTGTACTGATGCCTTTGTTGAATTGCTTTCACAAAATTTTGTTCTCTGTAGCAAAATGTCTTGCAGGTCAAAGGGTTGAATAATTTCGATTGCAACTGTATGTTAGCACACAGAACCCACAGCTTGGTAGTAAAGACCCAAACAATAATGGTACTGATAAAGCATTGCAGTTTGTAAACCAACGTATTGCTCCATCCTTTAAAATGACTCCAAGTAATAAGAACGACAGACATTCTATATTAATCTTGATAATACTGGGCTCACAACTGATTAGCATAACTATAACGTTCCTTAGCCAGAGACCTACAGCTCCACTGACGTTTATTTTATTCAGAGGAGCAAGCTGGTCCAAGCAAACTGGGCACTGACTCATCTTTCAAATACAACCGGTCCACGAATCCTGCACTGAACTCACAGAGATTGGGGAAGAAGTCATCAGTGAAGTGACAAGAGCACAGCAAAAGGTTGTGATTACACTGCTGTGGTATTGTGATAAATGTGACCCTGGACCACAAAAACCTGTCTTAAGTAGCATGGGTATATTTGTAGCAATAGCCAACGATATATTGCATGAGTCAGAATTACTAGTTTTTCTCTTTTTTTTTTTTTTTGCCAAAAATCATTAGGATATTAAGTAAAGATCATGTTCAATGTAGATATTTTGTACATTTTCAACCATAAATATGTCAAAACTTAAGATTCCAGATTTTCAAATAGTTGTGTCTCTGCCAAATATTGTCCTATCCAAACAGATACTTCAATGCAAAGCTTATTTATTCAGCTTTTAGGTTATGTATAAATCTCAATTTCAAAAAACTGACCCTTATGGTTTTGTGGTCCAGGGTCACAAATGTGAATTTTACCCACTGATCATTCACAGCCCCTTCTTTTGGAATCTGGACATTTCGAAATTACTTTTGCATACAATGGAAAATTCAGTTAAGTTATCTCACAAAGCATCAGATGCTCTGTTTCCTAAGCATGCTTTGTTACTTTTTTTCGGTGTATGCGTTTTCCAGAGTTGAGAAATATTTCAAAGCAATATCTCTGCATCGAGGAAATGTTCTGAAGTTCTTGGCTGTGCTTCACTAGTAATAATGACTAATTACTATTCCCTAGTTTGCTGTGCAGTTAGGCTGTTATTTTGCATAAAATGGGCCAATATCACAATCTAACATGTTTCACTTTTGTTGCAAGTCCAGAGTCAGAGATTCTGTGAGGTTTTTGAATAGCAGTTACTTAAGCCGGATGTTTTGCTGATAAAATAAAATAATTTTTGACAGATGTAGTAATTTACCAAAGACATTTCAAGTTCAAGTTTTTGTTTTTTGTTTTTGGTGGAAAGGCAAAAAGAAAGATTTTACTATTGAATAATTAGATGCAGAGTTTCTATTTTTTTTTTTTTTCTTTTTTTATCAGCAACTTAAGTTGAATGTTTGATGATTAAATATAATCATTTTTGACATTACAAATGGTCATTAGTTCATTTCCCCAATGCTTCTATTATGTAATTTTATAAAATATCAGATGCAAAATACCCAAGCAATTTTTTTTGCATATTTTCCTACAGTTATCATCAGCAGTTTTTCAAGCTGGATGTTTTGTTAAGAAACATAGATATTGCAATGTGCGTTTTTAAACCAAATTGTTTATACAGTGTATTGATTCAATTTTAGCATGTTAACTGTGAGAGTTTGCGAAGTTTAAGCAACAGAGATTTTCCATTGTCCTCTACAATCCCTTGAGCACTCTGGGTAATGCACTGGCCAGAACCTGTTCAGCTACGCCTCAGTGTTAGCATGACTGCCAAACAAAACATAGAGGTGTATTTGATTTCAGAAGAGCAGAAAAAAGCAGCAAGTTGAGAAATGTGGCATTGGCTTGGTCCTAGCTTTGCTTAGTCTGCAGAATAACATGCTTTGTTGAAGAGACACGGTCTTTACTTCGTGCCCAGTTTCAAATATGTTCAAGAGCTTCGCTCACCAAACTCTGGCCGATGTGCATCTGATTGGAGCGCTAATGTCTGCTTTAGTGCCGTTCCTCTCTCGTTTTAAAGAAGTCTTTTGGTTATATCAGCAGGTAGTTTCCTAACCTTGAGGGGCGTATCACCTGTTGTGATATTATTAGCTGAATTTTGAGAAATCTGTTTGATGCTATCATATGAACATGAATAGAGAAACATATAATGCTGCTTGTCTCATCCAAGGCCTTTAATCACAGCTTCCTGACACTTAAATCCTGTAAAGAGCCCATTTTGGAGGGAATAACTTCTGGCAGGAGATTGTTTACATGTGCTCTGCCCCACTTCATTCTGTCTGTCATAATTTATGGTGTTTGTCCACTCTCTGCGGAGAATCCCGCTGCAAGGCTTTGAGCGGTCAGGTCGATGGCCGGTTTGAAGTAAGTGCGGGCTCATCTCCTTTAGCGATGCCAGTGCGGCAGCAGAGAGCAATGTGATGATGAACAGCCGTTATCAGTGGATGCCATCTCTGCCTCTGTCAACAGGGCCTTGCTTGGTCAGGGAGAGACTGAATGCTCCGTGGCTTCTTTTCAAAGCATGTGCCAGACGTTCCCTTCTCTTTATGCTACATTTATTACTCCACTTAGATGATATCCTGTATAATTGTCCTTTTTATAAGGTAATGAGGTCATGTGGCAGTGACTCAGAAACCACTATGCTTTGGAATAAGGAATGTGTTGAAAAGCACACTTCACCTCTTATGAAAACATTTTTGCAAACGTTCCTCCCTTTCACCCCACTCCCCAGCAAAGAGCCGGGGTGTGTGTAAACAGCCGTCAGTAGTTCTTATGGCTCGTGGATTAGCTAAATATTTAAGGATGGGCGGTGTTTCTGAATTGCTGAAGAATATTACAAAATTTTGTTAGAAATATGAGTGGGATGCAACCAGAGAGATGCATTTTTTGTGCCATTGACCTAGAGACACCTCCAAAAATGTGTTTTATGATGTGCAGGAGATTCACCTCTTTAAGATCTGCAAAGTCTTGCTCTGTGGTTGGTTTTGTCACATGTTTAGACTGCTGACAGTAAATAATCTAGATTTCATTGTAATTCTATGTGCATAAATACTACTGCTCAGAAGTTTGATGTCGGTAGGATTTTAAAAATGTTTTTGGAGAAAGCTATGCTGACCAAGGCTGCATTTATTTTGATCAAAAATAAACAGCACTGTTGTGAAATATTATTACAACTACAAAATAATCGTTTTTTGATCCTTCAGAAATCATTCTAATATGCTGATTTGGTGCTCAAGAATTAGTATTATTAGCAATGTTGGAAGCAGTTGTGCTGCTCAATATTTACAGTCCATGATTTTTGTAACATTAGAAATGTATTTACTGTCACATGATCAGTTTCACGCATCCTTGCTGAACAAAAGTATTAAAGGATTAGTTCACTTCCAGAACAAAAATGTACAGATAATGTACTTACTCCCTTGATCCAAGATGTTCATGTCTTTCTTTTTTCAGTCGTAAAGAAATTGTTTTTTTGAGGAAAGCATTTCAAGATTTCTCTCCATGTAATGGACTTCTATGGTGCCCCTGAGTTTAAACTTCCAAAATGCAGTTTAAATGCAGCTTCAAATGGCTCTAAATGATCCCAGCTGAGGAATAAGGGTCTTATCTAGCGAAACAATCAGTTATTTTTTAAAAACATTACAATTTATATACTTTTTAACCTTAAAAGCTTGTCTTGTCTAGCTCTGTGTGAACTGGGTTTTTTTTTTTTTGGTCATGACAGTTGAGACCCTTATGACAGTTAGGGAACATCTAAACTCCGGTCTCATTTTCTCCTCCAACTTCAAAGTCATCCTACATCGCTGTTTTTACCATTTTTGTAAAGGGTGTTTAATCATCTTTGCATGTTCACTTTTTAAACTCTGGGTTGGTACTTCTGCAGCGATGTAGGATGATTTTGAAGTTGGAGGAGAAAATGAGATGGCATTTTTTAGACGTACCCTAACTGTCATGACTGGAAAAAATGGAGTTCACACAGAGCTAGACGAGACGAGCGTTGAGGTTAAAAAGTATATAAATTACAAACAAACAAACAATTGTTTCGCTAGTCCCTTTTTCCTCTGCTGGGATTGTTTAGATCAGTGGTTCTCAACTCCAGTCCTCGAGGCCCACTGCTCTGCACATTTTGTATGTCGCCCTCATTTAACGCACATGATTCAGATCATCAGCTTGTTGGGAGAATGATCCATGAACTGAACTGAGTGTGTCAGATTCAGAAACATGAAAAATGCAGAACAATTGGCCCTGTGGACTGAGAACCACTGGTTTAGAGTCTTTTGAAGCTGCATTTAAACTGCATTTTGGAAGCTCAAATTTGGGGGCGCCATAAAAGTCCATTACATGGAGAGAAATCCTGAAATGTTTTCCTCAAAAAACATTAATTTCATTACGACTGAAGAAAGAAAGACATGGGATGACAAGGGGGTGAGTACATTAACTGTAAAATTTTTGTTCTGGAGGTGAACTAATCCTTTAATTTATTAAAAAAAAAAAAAAAATACACTGACACCAAACTTTTTGAATGGCAGTGTAGATTTTATATGGAGAAGGTGAAGATGGGAGACCACACATTGCCAAAGAGTGACAAAAGCATCTCTGGAAATCTGTCCTCGTAGTGTAGGTTCCAGACCATTAAGACCCAGACTCTCGCTGTGGTATGTGAATGCAGCATTTTGTGCCTGGTTATGCAAGCCCTGCTAGAAAAAGAGGGTTTTTTTCAGTTCTATAGCCATGCTGAGAGCTGAAAGCAGGTGTGCTTAAAAGGATCACATGGCATTTTTGAAAGTTTGATTCAATTATATCATTCTTTTAATGAGATGGTGAGATATCCTAAAGGTAAATTCCCAGACTTTAATGAAGAAACCCTGTAGTTATCCCCAGATATACTTTTGAAAAGAATGAAGATTTAATACACTTTTCTTGTTTTGCCTAAATATCATATTTTTTTAATTTAGTATACCCTTTAGAAACTACAAAACATACTAAAATGTTTGTCACAGGGCAAAATAAGTTCAATATACACTGATCTTTAAATTCCAAAAGTTTTCACCTCCAGGCTTTTAATGCATTGTGTTTCCTTTTGGAGCATCAGTTTTGTAATGCTCTTAACATCATACAGTCACTGTTGGAAAGGGTTCAAATATGCAAAAGATGCTGGAAAACCAAAGAATTTGTGAGATCTGGAATTTTTTTTCTGAAGAACAGAAGGCAGTTTAACTGTTCAGGACAAACAAGGGACTAAAAAATAACATGTATTTTGTATGAGCCCTCTTATTTTGATAAAATAATTAAGATTTTGTAGATTCATATATATGTAGTATGTGTGTGTGTGCAATTGTAGTGTACAATATGCAGTATGGGCTTCCCAGAGACTGCAGGGCTGGTGGAAGAAAGAGACAATGTCAGTTTCAATTTATAATGAAGGCATGTACCTGTTGCTGTTTTTTTTTTTTTTTTTTTTTTCTTCATTACTCTAGACAAACTCTTAGGTCGGTTCTCTGCACATTATGTGATTTTAATGTTAATGCATTTGTAGAATGTGCTCACCACTTCCATAAATTTCAGAAATATGTGCGAACAGAACAATATTTTACACTCGTGACAAGTGTATTTAGCTGCAGTGTGAACGTTTTCTGCACCCTCCAGTTCTCCAACTTTTCAGTGGAAAGTTTTGCTTCACCGTGAACACCCGTGATGCAAGTAGTTTCTTGGGGAGAATGTTGAGACTACTATCCTGAGGTCTTCTTATTAAGTTGCTGTTTGTACACTCTACACATCCTTCTCTAGAAGAGACTGGAGCCTTCTGTAATATGGGGAAGCTCTGGTAAGCAGGTCAGATTCTTAGAGTAATATATTTTAAAACCCTCAAATGCTTCCCCAAGAGAGCTGACCACAGTCTCGACAGGCAGCCTGAGCGCTCTCCACCACTGTTAAACACTTACACACATTGACAGGATAGTGCATTTATTTAAACAAGATGGCTAAGTACAGACTCGTTGAATTGGTAATTTTATAACCTAAAAGACATAGAAAAAATTGTTTGTCACAGATATAGAGTTATTAAAAGGTGGCCAGCAAAAGCTTTCTTATTTTAGTTTCTTCGGATTCCTGGGTGTCATGCAGTAGTTGTTTCTGTTTTGTTCAGACAGTGGACCATGACTTCTGCGACACCAAAGTTTACTTTGAATAAAAGCAGATGCATAAACAGAAATCATTTTTTTATTATTAAGTTTTTAATGCAATTGAAAATGTACCACTTTCTCTATCTCTTTTATTTTATAGTTTTATTTTGTTTATTATCTCTTGAACAAACCTTAAATCTTTTAAAGGAGAACTTCACTTCCAGAACAACAATTTACAAATAATTTACTCACCCCCTTGTCATCCAAGATGTTCATGTCTTTCTGTCTTCAGTCGTAAAGAAATTATGGTTTTTGAGGGAAGCATTTCAGGATTTTTCTCCATATAATGGACTTCATTGGTGCCCCGATTTTGAACTTCTTAAGCATAAAAGCATAAAAGCTTGTGTAGCACAGGCTCTGGGATACACGTCCACGACGCTACAAATCACATCTAAGTTCATTGTGTGTGTACTCCGGCTCAAAAAGGTAGAGCATGGCCAAAAACTCCATCTTATTTTCTCCTACAACTTCAGAATCGTCCGACATCGTTGTACCTTTTTTGTTTAACTTACTTGCACTTCCTTAGTCTGTGCGCGTTCGCTTTGCAAACACTGGGTCTGTAGTTCCGTGTGACCTTTCGATGTGATTCAATAGTATGTCGTGAACGCGCATCCCAGAGCCTGTGCTACACAAGCTTTTGTGCTTAAAAAGTATATTTTTGTTTATTTTCTGAAAAAAAATTATCAATCGTTTTGATAGATAAGACCTTCTTCCTCGACTGGGATTGTTTAGAGCCCTTTGAAGCTGCATTTTAACTACATTTTGGAAGTTCAAAATCAGGGCACCAATGAAGTCCATTATATCTAGAAAAATCCTGAAATGCTTTCCTCAAAAAACATAATTTCATGAACATCTTGGATGACAAGGGGGTGAGTAAATTAGTTGTAAATTGTTGTTCTGGAAGTGGACTTTTCCTTTAATAATAAATTAAGTACTGTTTATTTGCTTCTTTTTAACTTGAATGTGTGCTGTGCAGATTATTGATAAATGCATGCATTTAATCACGTTCCATTAGGAGTAGCACAATAGTTTAACATGGTACTTTTAAAAGTAACATTCCTGAACATTGTTTGCTCATTCCCAGTGTTTTGATCTCTGGTTCTCTTTATTGCAAACGTTTTGCTATCACTTCCTCCATTACCATCATATGAAGTGCCTGTCATTCTTTGAGAGCAGGATGTGACCTTCTTCTATGCAGAGATTTCTAGTCAAGTGTGTTGTATTATCTCTCGAAGAAGTGAGTTAAACGAGGCCTCTTGTTGTGTTGTATCTGAAGCTCTGCAGGACGTCCCAGCATCACCCTGAGCGGGTTAAGCGCCTGGGAACCACCGGGGAGAGTGTAATTAACTTTAGTTGGTGCCCTGCTTTGCTGAACCATGACCTCACGCGGCCCACCCCCTGTGAGTGGCATGTTAGAGCAACATTAGCAGTAATGAGCTTTTATTTGGCAGGTCTGTCTGTGGCAGGTTGCCTCCCAAGGCTCACACTCCGATACCGAGGGAAAATGAAGACTCGAGAAACGAGGCTAGTGGGAGGATGGAATGCACTTTTAGAAACGACGTGGGCGAAGCACAGGAGGTTCTGTGGTTATGTGTATGAGTGTGCGTTTTCATGGGCTCCTAGGGGCCACCCTGGACGTTTTTTACCGGATGGAGGTATTCACATAACGTGTAAATCATCTCACTGTGACTTAACCTGCAGATGCAGAGAAAGAGAGAACTTGGGAACAATGGTGGGCAGAGGGAGTTGTGGAAGGGTCAGTATCTGAGAAAGGCTCTAAATATGACTGAAATAGAAACTCAAGGGCTGCATCTGAAATCTGCTGTAGTGGGCGAAAAACAGTAGTAGTAGACAGAAACTCGTTTTATGCATTTAACATACGTTTGCAGTTTAAAAACTGTATATTTTATTTGCTTATAATGATAATATTCCAACTAAGTATGTATACTTATTTATACAGGGACAACCACCAAAAAACAGCTGGTAAATAGAAAACTACACAATAAATCAAAGTTCATCAAGTAGCTTTTCACAAGCCAGGGTAAATACTAAAATATGGAATGTGCACATTATAATACATACAAGTACAAAACACAATCATGGTGACACACATGACACTAAAATAATGCAATAAACAACTATTTACAACATTTCTGCAGAATTTTTTTTATTTTTTTTATTTTATTTTTTTTCTCTTTTGAAAATTATCAATAATAATAATTCTGACTTTATATCTGTTCAGTTATGAGTTTATGTCTCACAATTCTGAGAAAAAAAAAATAAAATAAAAGTTGCAGGGGTTTTATTATTGTTATTATTATTATTATTATTATTATTCTGTGGTGGAAAAATAAAACCCTGACTAAACTAGATCTTGACTGTCTTTCTTTCTTTCTTAATTTAATTCTTTTTCTTTTTAAATTTTAATTAATTTTTACATTTAATTAATTGTTTTAATTACATGTTGCCAGGGATGGGACTAAACTTAAAATAGGTAATCAATAAATATTAAATTATTATTTATTTATTACTGGAATCATGATTTTTCAATGAAAAACCATAAAAGTGTTTAACAGAAAAATCCGGGAAAATAAATCAATGTACGTTTTTTACTGTAAATTATAATTATAAATTTTCAATTTAATACTATTTTACACGAAATGCAGTGATTTATTAGTTTTTTCCTCCATATATGGTAAGGAAATTATTTTATTTATACAATACTAAGGTTTTTTGTGTTGTATTTAGTTTTACCATAGAATTTTTACCATTAAAATTACGAAAGTTTTTTTTTTTTTTTTTTTTTTTTTTTTTTTTTTTTTTTTTTTAACATGAGAAACCAACTGCAGTGAGAGGGCTACGGTGTGGGAAGTGTGATTAGCTTGGTCGTCAGAGAAATAAAGCAAGCAAGTGCAGGAATCTTGACCTGCGGGTTCGGTCCGCGCTGCCTGCCGGGCCGGGAGAAAGAGGCTCTCCAGAGAGGCGGCCTGGAATCCCAGTCCTGCCGCCCTCCCTTTCATTACTCTAGAGCTCCCGCTGTGGAGTTAGGGGGGCATCGGCAGCTCGGTCTCCCCCTCCTCTTCATCTACACCTATAGAGGAGGTCCCGGTCCTGAAGATGGAGACCTCCTGCTCCTCCACTCCCCCGTGTCCTCCTATTGTTGGGAAGAGAAGGGGGGTGAACACACAAAGAGGGAAATGAAAGTTGTTTCCCGCATGTCTGAGGTCTAGGTGGACGGCTTTAGCAGGGTCTGCTCATTGAGATGGAGCACAGCATGCTTGTGGGAAATCACAGTTTTCTGTGTGTTTTAAAGCTTTTCTTCTGTAATATCTTGGCTTCTTGTTGTGTAAGCTCATAATGGCTTACACAACATATCATATCATAGCATGTAAAAGCATGAACCTAAATCTGAATAATAACGTTTTTTTTTAGATTGTGTAAACCATTCGTTAGTGCACTGTGGTTTATGATTGGTAATGTTAGAAATGTGGCTTAATGTGATTTATAAAATGTTCCATCTTTGTTGGTCCAGGAACAACATTCCTCTACAATCAGATTTTAGGGTTGATGTATAGGGTAAGATGGGGTACATTTGTGACCCTGGACCACAAAACCAGTCATAAGGGTCAGTTTTTTGAAATTGAGATTTATACATCATCTGAAATCTGAATAAATAAGCTTTAATAAGCTTTCCATTGATGTATGATTTATTAGGATATGACAGTATTTGGCAGAGGTTCAACTACTTGAAAATCTGGAATCTGAGGATGCAAAAAAATCTAAATATTGAGAAAACCGCCTTTAAATTTGTCCAAATGAAGTTTTTAGAAATCTGTATTACTTATCAAAAATTAAGTCTTGATATATTTACGGTAGGAAATTTACTAAATATCTTCATGAAACATGATCTTTACTTAATATACTAATGATTTTTGGCATACATAAAAAAATCGATAAATTTGACCCATACAATGTATTTTTGGCTGTTGCTACAAATATGCTACTTAAGACTGGTTTTGTGGTCCGGGGTCACATTTAATTTGTTTTACTTGATTGTAGATGTCCCTAAATATCATCTCAACACATTGATTGAATACTTGGATGATTTTGAACACAGTAATTCATTGATTGTACAGTAACAAATAGCTTTTAATATTGAAGGGAAAAATTAAAGTGAAACCCCTGGGGAATGATGACACCCCTTTAGTATTGCGGCAGAAGGCTTACAGTGGCATGTTATTTCTGCTGTTTTTAATTTTTAATATAATAATTATTATAATTAATGTTGCCATTATTTAATAATTCCATGAAATGTATATACATTTCAAACATCTACACACCATATAAGGCATTTGAACAGAATCATTCTATCTAATTTCATAATTGTATTATGACATTCTTTCAATTACAAGACCTATCTGTATAAATCATAAGATTATTAAAAAATATATATAAAAAAATATATATATATATATATATACACTACCGTTCAAAAGTTTGGGGTCAGTACATTTTTATTGTTTTTTTTTTTTTTTTTTTTTTTTTTATTCTCCAAGGATGTATTAAGTTAATAATTAAAAGTTTATTAAAAGTTAATAATAAATAATTTACATTGTTATAAAATATTTATATTTTGAATAAACACTGTACTTTTTAAACTTGTTATTCATGAAAGAATCCTGAAAAAAAAAAAATCACAGGTTCCAAAAAATATTTGGCAGCACAACTGTTGATATTATCCAACATTGATCATTCTAATAATAAATCCGCATATTAGAATGATTTCTGAAGGATCATGTGACACTTAAGACTGGAGTAACAGCTGATAAAAATTCAGCTTTTCATCACAGGAATAAATTCTATTTTAAAGTATGTTAAAATAAAAAACATTATTTTATATTGTAAAAACATTTTGCAATATTACTGTTTTTTTTTTTTTTTTTTTTTTCTATATTTTTAATCAAATAAATGCAGCCTTGATGAGCATAAGAGACTTCTTTAAAGACTATTACAAGTCTTACTGACCCCAAACATTTGAACGGTAGTGTATATATATATATTATGCTTACCAAGGTTGTGTATGTTTGATCAAAAATTGTAAAATATTATTAATTACTGGTTTCCATTTGAATATATTTTCAAATGTAATTTATTCCTGTGATCAAAGCTGAATTTTCAGCATCATTACTCCAGTCTTCAGTGTCACATGATCCTTCAGAAATCATTCTAATATGATGATTTGGTGCTCAAGAAACGTGTATTATTATTATTATTATGTTAAAAACAGTGTAAAAGTGCTCAATATTTTAATGTGATCAATTGTTTAATTTTTTTTATCACCAATTTAATGCATCCTTTTTGAATAAAAATATTAATATCTTTAAAAATCCTCAGAATCCTTCTGACATTTGAACATAATGTTTTATTTGTTTGTTATTGTTCAACTACTTCAAAATTCTATTTAAGCTAACTGCTTTATATTTGAATATATTTTAAAATGTAATTTATTCCTGCGATCAAAGCCACATTTATAGCATCATTACTGATGCTGAAAAGTGATGGTAAAAAATCTTATTTCAGATAAATGCTGTTCCTCTGAACTTTCTATTCTTCAAAGAAACCTGAAAACCATTCTACTCAGCTGTTTTTAATTTATTATTTATTATAAATTTATTTATTAAAAATAAAAACAGGCTTGGTGAGCAGAAGAGACTTCTTTACAAAATCTTACTGTACAAAAACTTTTAACTGGTAATATACATTTCAACAGAATATTTACTATTTAACATTAATAATACTGTATTCAAATAAATATTTGGCTAAAACTTATATCTACATATTCTGCATAAAAACAGCTAGGATGCATTTTTACATTTAAAAAACAATAATAAAATAAAATTCACTTCATTTTACACCAGTAGTGTGGAAAGGTCCCTTTTCCATTTATTATTCCATAATAATACAATGTACACAGGTGCTTTAAAAGGTTCTTCACAGCGATGCCATAGAAGAACAATTTTTGGCTCCACAAAGAACCATCTCTTTCTACCTTTTTATAATCTGAAAAACCTTCTCTCGCCACAAAGAACCTTTTGTGAAACAGAAACATTCTTCAGATGTTAAAGGTTCTTTATGGAACCGTTTAAACAAAAAAGGTTCTTCAATGGCATCGTGACGCACCTTTATTTTTAAGAGTGTATTTTTTATCTGTGCTGGCCAAGCATCTTTGTTCTTGTAATTAAGAGTATGCTCCTGGCCTTGAGGTTTGGATTAGGCTGTGGCTTGTGGTTAGTGGTTTAACCAGCATACTTATCGACTTATCAGCCCTCTGATTTGGCGGGTGGATTCTAATTAGGAATAGCGTTTGGCCTATTGTTTGCTAGGGAACCAACAAAAGATATTGACCCAGGAACATATCCTGCATGGCTCAGTCGCATTATGCGTTCAGCCTAATTGATTATTTTCCGTCATTTTTACAGACACATCAAAACCAGCACGTTGTTGTACAAATGTTTCATTGGTCTAAATGTTGTACTCAGGTGATGAACACTTCCAGTCTCAGAACCTAATGATTCACTTTTTAAATATAGAACCCATATGTGGGTTTCGTGGCTCTGCTGCATGTGTGTGTGAACATTTCTACATGCCCATAAAAAAGCACTTCCCCTCTAATTGAGGATGATATCGTCAGTGGTAAAACCAAACAGACCCAAGAGGGAGGTCTGGAGCCTGTGAGAAGATGTACTAATCCCTTCTTTCTTCCCCCTTCCCCTGTGGATCTGTCTCTTTCTGTGTGTGTGTGCTGTGTTGGTGCGCCTGCTGTGGATGAGTACTCCAAATGGCTTTGACTGTGAGAGCGACTGGGGTGAGGAGATCATTGTTTGTGGCACTTTTCAGTACTCCAGAGCTGCACCTCCAGAGAAGAACCCATAAAAAAGCACTTCCCCTCTAATTGGGGACGATATGACTCCCTTAGTGGTAAAAACAAACAGACTGGGCAAGGAGGTCTGGAGCCTGTGAGATGATGCACTAATCCCTTTCTTTTTCTCTCCCTCCTCACGACTGCATGTGTGTTGACATTTGATGGATGAACAGGGCTAGTTGTCACACTTTTCAGTCCAGTCAGTGTTTCTCAGCTTGTGTGTATTTTTTTTAAAAAGTCATTTTCTGCAGTCACATATATTTAAAAAGGTAGTTCACTGAAAAATAAAAATTCTGTCGTTAATAACTCCATAAGTGACGTCTAAGTCCATGTGACATCTGTGGTTCCACCTTAATTTTATGAAGCTACGAGAATACTTTTTGTGTGCAAAGAAAACAAAAACAACTTTATTCAACAATTTCTTTTCTTCTGCGTCAGTCTGGTAGTCTCCTGACACAGTAATGAAGACATTTTCAAAAAGCTTTCGGATTTCATCAGAAACATCTTAACTTGTGTGTTCTGAAGATGAACAAAGGTCTTAAAGGCACAATATGTACATATTCGCCACTACATGGCGCATATTCAAAACAAACAAGAAACAAAGGCGTAGTTTGAAGATGCCGTGATTGAGTGTGTAATCATGGGGTCCTATTTTTAACTATCTAAGCGCATGGTCCAAAACGCACGGCGCAGGTGCACTTAGGGCGTGTCCGAATCCACTTTTGCTATTTGGACGGGAAAAACGGTCGGCGTGTCCGGTGCATGGTCTAAAATGGTCTTAGATTAAACCAATCAGAGTCTCATCATCCCTTTAAGAGGCCGTTGTGCTCCCGCCATGGCGGATTGGCTGTTTACACGGCAGAATTTGCTAGAACAAAGAATGAATGCTTCTCCAAAGAACTGGGTCGGCACCAAGGGGGAGCATTCACGGGCCAAGCCCCCTCAGATGAGTTACTGTGCACCCCCTTTCCATCCTCTTCCCTCTTTGCTGAACGTGATTGTTTTCGAAAGCGAAAGTGAAACCAAAAAAACAGTTCACATAAGAAAGCAATTGACTATCCATTATGATATGTAGGTGTTTTTATCTTTATGTACATAATATTAATCTTTTACATTGTAATCCTTTCATTTTTAATATTTGGCATGTCTATGTGCGTTGTGCATGTGCCTATAGGCGCATATTATTAACGTGCTCTTTAAATAAAAAAAATATTGCGCCATTGACTTCAGACCAGGTTTCAGTTGGTCAATGGGACAGTCTATTTTAGTAGCCTCAAAATAGCAACACGCCAACAATGTGCCTGAACACACCTCGTTTTCAGGCCAACACGCCCATGAGCGCACAAATGGGCGCAAATGCATTTGCTATTTAAACAAGGTGGCGCAGGCCGTGATAATGATAACTGCATCGGGCTGAAACTAGCAATAAAGACATTGCGCTAGGTCCATGATAGGGCCCATGGGATTTGTTGTCTTCATCCTCACAGCCAATGCAATCCGACAGAACTTGGGCAGAAATCAAGTTCATGGATGAGCTAATGTACTGTATTAAAGACTTGGTGCATGGTGGGGCTGAAAGTTGTAGAAGTGAAACGAGGCCGCTGGAGCGTTTGCTAATGAAAGACGATCACAATTGTTTCAAACAAAGTAACAGATCAGCTCAGCTCATCTCCATTCAAACACAGTGTTGTTTAGTTTATGCATGAATGGGCATTTTTTTAAACAAATCTGATTCAATTACCCATTTATAAAGACAGTCACTTGCTTCATTCCTGAATGAATCAGCTGTTCGAACGAATCAATTCATTGAACGATTCAGTGATAAAATCAGTGACTTGCCGCCACCTACTGGCAGTTTTACTTTAATTTTAAATGATCTAGAAATAAAGTAATATTTCTGTATTCAAAATTGTATATATAAAACATTAACCTCAGCATGAAGTTATGAATTTCATTGCACTCATGCGACCACTGAGCTTTATTAAACCATCTAACAAAAGATGACATACTTTTAATAAAGTATAGAAAAATGTCATTACAAAGGTAAAAACAAAATTTCCTGTAAATCACTTTAAGGAGTCAAATATCGTCTTGTAATGGAAAGGCTAATATTTGATCAGAATTTGATTATTGATTAGAAGGTGCTCCTAAATTTTTTGAATTAGGAGCACAAGTGCTCCTAAAAAGAAAAGTAAGTGTAGGGCCCTGTTTAACTGTTTTTATATTTAAAAAAAAAAGGAAAAAGAAAAAGAGAAATTCTTTCAAATTTAAACTTTTTACAAGAATTACAGCAAAAAACAGTTTGATGCAAGAATACACATTTTTATCAGTATTTGAGAAATTCAAAATTCCTTTGAACACAACTGCTCAAAATGGTCAAAATTTATGAAACCTACAGATTCAAAACCTTGTTACACTAAAATTTTGAATATAAATGTTAAGTGTAAGTGAAATGTTAAGTACTGTAAGAGGTCTTTCATGACGCTACATATGCTGGTGTGTGAATTTGATAGGTGCTTAATATAAAATAAATGGTGCTTTAAAAAGTCCTTGAAAGTCCTTGAATCTGGTGTTCATGAAAGAGTGGGAACCCTGCATTACTCCAGTCTTCAGTGTCACATCATCCTTCAGAAATTATTCTAACATGCTGGTTTGGTGCTCCAGAAACATTTCTTATTATTACTAATTTTGAAAACATTTGTGCTGCTTAATATTTTTGTGGAAACTGTGGAAGCAGCACCTGGTCTCTCTCTTTCCCACTGCCTAGCTTTAGCTAACTGTTCCTTAGCTTTTCTGTCAGTACACAATGGGACAAGTCTGAAGAATAATGACCACCTTATTCTAAGTGCATATAAAGCCCAAATATGCTTTTAACAGGGTAATGATTCAAATGTGTTTTGTCAATGTTAGTTCAGCTTCATTTCTCATTTGCTCATTGATGTCAACTCATAAAACACATCAACACCTCATCAGAACCGGGCAGGCCGCATAGAATATGCCATATTTCTTCTGCTGACGATGCTGATGATGGTCTGTTGGGAGTTTGCGGGTCATAAGTATAAGTGTCAAGCAGAGTTCAATAATTAAACCAATTGTAATATCTAGAACATCTGGACATGTCGCATGTGGAATCCTCATCGGCCGTCTTGTCTTACGCGCTCATCTTGATTTCCACGAAGCACATCAGTGTTTGACGCCGGTCTTCGGATATTGAGCTGAAATTGCGGTTCCGTTCTTGATGATGTGTCATCTCGGGAATTTTTTTGATTGAAATAACAGCAAACACCTGGACTGAATTTGCTTTACCTGAAAGCAGCCCATCAAAGTCTATTTAATGCTTCATAAACGTTACTTATTGCACAATGTTTATATCAATATGAGGTCCGGGGGCCTCCAGAGCTGAAACCCGAGGAGACGGTTACCACAGACTGAGTGGCCCATTAGCTTAATGGCTGTCTAAAGTTTCACTCAGGATGTATTGCTGTTATGGCTGAAAGCTTTGCGTTTCCCTTTTTTACGGCTCCCTCGGATTCACAACGCCCAGGAACAGGGAAAAGGAAAAGAACAAAACAAACGGGAATGTGACACTTGTGCGGCATAGCTGGTTCTGTGCTGGAGTGTGGGTCTTTAATAGGATCTCTTTCCTCACTGTCTGATTTTAAGTGACTGTCCTGGTCAGTGTCCGCTGCAATGACCTCAGGTCAGACCTTTAACCTCGGTCTGCAGCTGGTGAATGGACAACAGGGTGAGGTGTTCCCTATTTAATCCAGATTCCCACTTGTTTAGAGGGTCTTGGAATGTTACAATCAACATCGGCATTAAGCTGAAGTATGCAAGCGTGCAGCTCCTAATTAAAGGGATAGTTCACCCCAAAATAAAAATTCTGTCATTAATTACTCACTCTCATGTCGTTCCAAACCTGTAAGACCTTCGTTCATCTTCGGAACACAATTTAAGATATTTGTAATGAAATCCGAGAGTTTTCTGATCCTGCATAGACGGCAATGCAACTGAAAAGTCCCTATAGGCCCAGAAAGTATCCTTGTAGCTTCATAAAATTAAGGTTGGATCTCTATTAGGACCCCTACTAGTACCCCCTCAAACAGACTACAGTAGGTGCATGACATCTCTAATTTTTTAGGAAATTGTGACAAATTCACAACTGGCATTATGTTAACGTCATCTACACTGTTATTTTTATGTACTGACCAGCTGAGTCTAGAGCTGTTGTGGTCACGACTGACTTATTCTTCATAGCCATGACTGAGTTACTCACACTTTAATTGTCATTGATTTGATTTACAGGATACTGCTGTCTCAATATTATAACCCCCTCTTGAGTTCTACTAAAACACAAATACAGTTGCAGCTGGGAAATGACACACTGCGTCAGTGGGGTTGCTCTTTCCAGTAAGTGATTTTAACTTCATTTTTATTAGAACTGACTGAAATGTTTCACTGTGTCAGTTGGAAAATTAAGTTAGGTGTTATTCTTTTAACTTTGTTCACATTACACACCAGTTGTCTGTCTTGCTAAATGTGAGCAGGGCCAGATTTTTGGGAGTCCAAACATTTGATGCTACTCTTTAAAGGTCCACAGTAACTACTGGAATATTTACTTTTCATGCTTTTTTTCTTGTAACTCTGCTCTACAGCTAGATCGTCTGGAATATTTGGATACAGTTATGTTGGTCTATTACTTTTGTTACTGAGAATGTCTTCTTCTAAAAATTATATAACATGCATGGTGCATGAATTTAGTTTTTTGTATTTTATGAAGGTCGCATTAAAACTGTCTGTACACCCTTCATTCATAGATTTAGTTTTGCCCTTGTCATTCAGTATTAAAATATGAAAATCTGTAATCAAATATAGAAATTATTAGTTATTTTTCTACTTTTCAAATGCCCTTCATTTATATATTTTGTTTTTCCTTTGTTATTCAGTATTAAAATATAAAAATCCTTTATAACAGAAATTATTGGTTATACTTTTCAAACACCATTCATTCATAGATTTTGTTTTGCCCTTGTCATTTAGTATTAAAATATGAAAATCTATAATAAAATATAGAAACTATTAGTTATTTTTCTAATTTTCATACACCGTTCATTCATAGATTTTGTTTTGCCATTGTAATTCAGTATTAAAATATGAAAATCCATTATAAAAAACAGAAATTATTACAGTTATACTGTGTTTATCTGTACAGAGTGAAACCATAAACCATTTCACAACTTGTGTGAAAATCATTATTTTAATAAACACAATTATATATTTAGGATATATTAAATATTATATATGAAATTTGACTTAGCAAGGAAACTATTTTTAATCATACTTTTTTAAACAACAAAGTATAATAATATTTACATGTCAGAACATGCTAAGTATCCTACAAAATATATCACACAACTGAAGATGTGATGGAAATTTTCATGTTTTTGTTTTTTTTTTAACTTTCATTTATTTTTCTGCTTTTCAAATTACCTTTATTCATATATTTAGTTTTGCCCTTGTCATTCAATATTATAATATAAAAATGCATTATAAAATATAGAACTTATTAGTTATTTTTCTACTTATCAAATGCCAATCTTTCGGATTGTTTTGCCCTTGTCATTGAGTATTAAAATATGAAAATCCATTATAAAAATAAAAATTATTACAGTTATACTGTGTTTATTTAAACAAAGAGTGAAAGCATAAACCATTTCACTACTTGTGTGAAAATCATTTTTTTAATTAAATACAATTATATATTTAGCACATATTAAATATTATATATGAAATTTGACTTAGCAAGACAACTATTTTTAAGAACATCAGAACGTGCTAAATATCCTACAAAATATATTACATAACTGAAAATGTGATGGAAATGTCACTGTGAAAGAAATTTTAATGGCTTTTTTTTAAACTGTCATTTATTTTTCTGCTTTTCAAATGTCCTTTATTTATATATTTTGTTTTGACCTTGTCATTCAGTCTTAAAATATGAAAATTAATTATAAAATATAAACATTATTAGTTATTTTCTGCTTTTCAAACGCCATTTGTTCATTTATTTGGTTTGGCCCTTGTCACTCAGTATTAAAATATAACAATCCACTATAAAATATAGAAATTATTAGTTATTTTTCTACTTTTCAAATGTCCTTCATTTATACATTTTGTTTTGCACTTGTCATTCAGTATTAAAATCTAAAAATTCATTATATTATATAGAAATTATTACCATTAACCATTTTACTATTTTGTTGGGTGATTAATATATAAATAAATATTTATATAAAATATTAATATATTATATAAATATTAAATGTATATTTAAATAAATATATATTTAGTATATATTCTATATTAGACATGAAATTTTACTTAGCAAGACAATCATATTTTTAATCATACTTAAAAAAATGTTTAAAATGTTATTTACACGACAGAATGTGCTAAATATCCTACAAAATACAGTACATAACTGAAGATGTGATGAAAATGTCATTGTGATGGAAATTTTCATGGCTTTCAGAACAAAAATTACATAATTGTCATGTGATGCGCATTGTTTGTGGACAAATTTAATATACCAGCGAGACTCTTTTGTTTTAAGGGGAGTTTATTTGTTTTTGTCCATAGGGACAAAGAGTGGCCATAGTTTTGCACTTCATTTGTCAAACAACAGCTTTTTATTTAGTCATTACTATATCTCCTTATTATTGTCCCTTAAGGAGAAATGAAATGTGAGAGAAAATGAGGAAATTTTCTCTATTTTATTGCTTGCCAAAAGTAGTCTTTGTACTTTTTAATTCATGAAATTCTTATAAACACATTACCCACAAACAATCTTGGCAAGGCGGAGACAAAAGTCGTTACGGCCCAGTAAGTCTTTTCATACTCAATAACAACGGCTGAAGTTTTTATTTCGGCTCCCCCACAGAGAAAACCGGGCATGCTCTATCACCTCTGTGCAACCACTTGGTCTTGAGACAGAATGAAGTGAACGCACACAAGGTCTTGCTCTTGGACAGATGCATTTGGAGCTGTTATCTTTCCTTCTTACCGCTGTAAGGAAGCTATTCTCCATCACCCCGGTACTCTTGACCCTGCTTGACCCGGTCTGCCCGCAGACCTTTTCGACAGGCTATTTCCACTTGGTACAAGAGGCTAAGCGAGCGTCAGGTTCGCTTGCCTTGAGACAGAAGCATCAAGCGTCCTCCTCTTGTCTATGTAAGGCCCTAAAATCTCTCGCACTCACCCTTCTATTAACCCACCACTGTATGTTTATGTGTTTCGCAGAGTGTGGTGTGAGATTCAGTCAATCGCAGCAGGCCCTTTGGGGTCGCTGCACTTTTGACCTAGCTAGGAATTATTTCTCAATGTGCAGAAAGATTTCATAGCTTTTACAGGAGCGGTGGCCCCTCTCCTCTATGTCAGAAAAGGCTTCCTTTTATTTATGCAAGTCATTTTTGGATAATGAATTAGTCTTGAGAGAGAAATACTGATCATACCATCTGTAGCATGTACGTGAGATATTTGTGTTTCGAATGTCATGGCTTCAGTATTTGATTATTAACTGTTATAATAAAGGTCGTGCCTCTTATGTTTATAGTTTTTCACAAAGGCAGCTGCAGACAGGCAAAGATGGATCTGAGTCATAAGTGTGAATCATCATAAGTGAAAAATAAGTCTGCCAAGTGAGTGATTAATGAACAATAATGTTGCATTATGAGGTCTACTGTCACAATTACAAGAAATAAATTCAAAGTTGTAAGATATAAAGTCACATTTTGAGATAAAAAGGCATATTAATTTGCAATAATGAGATATAAAATTCATTCATTCATTCATTTATTTATTCATTTATTTTATTTTATTTTTTTATTTTTATAATTGCCTTTTTTTAAAACTGCATTATAATTGTGATATTTGCAGTTTGAATATCATTGCTTAAGTATTTGATTATTTTATTTTCATTGGCTTTTTAGTTCCTTTCAATATTTTATATTAAAATTATACGTTTTATTTTTATTTGCTTCGCTTTTTTCTTTTCTTTATCTCCACCTTAAAAGTGATTTCAAATTAGCTGGACCAGCCTAAAAAAAATTATTTTATTTTTTTTATAATTGCCTTTTTACATGCGATATTTGCAGTTTGAATATCATTGCTTAAGTATTTGATTATTTTATTTTCATTTGCTTTTTAGTTCCTTGTAATATTTTATATTAAAATGATATTTTATTTTATTTTATTTTATTTTATTTTATTTTATTTTATTTTATTTTATTTTATTTTATTTTAAAAATTCCATTTTTTACATGAGCTATTTGTAGTTTGAACATCATTGCTTCAGTGTTTATTTTATTTTCATTTGCTTTTTAGTTCTTTTTAATACAGTTTACAAAAATATTTTTTTCCTGAATGTCAAATTTTACTGATGATTTAATTATTTGAATTTATTGAGCTATTTGTAGTTTGAATATCATGGCTTCAGTATTTGATTTGATTTTGTGTATTGAGTTTGTGTATTTATTTGTTCATTAATTAATTAATTAATTCATTCATTCATTTATTCTCTGAATTCAAATTAGCTGGACCAGCCTTAAAAATAGAGTATTTTATTTTATTTTATTTTATTTTTAAAATTGCCTTTTTACATGAGCTATTTGTAGTTTGAATATCGAATGCTTCAGTATTTATTTTATTTTCATTTGCCTTTTAGTTCTTTTTAATACAGTTTACAAAAATACGTTTTCCTCCATTATTGTCAAATTTTACTGATGAATTAATTTCAATTTGATGAGCTATTTGTAGTTTGAATATTTTTTTTATTTGATTTTTAGTTTGTGTATTGATTTGATTTGACTGATTGATTCATTGATTGATTGATTGATTCATTCATTCATTTCATCTAATTTTGTGCATTCAAATTAGCTGGACCAGCCTAAAAAATACAGTATTTTATTTTTTATTTGTTATCATTTTATTTTATTTTATTTTTTATAATTGTCTTTTTTACATTAGCTATTTGTAGTTTGAATATCATTGCTTCAGTATTTGATTATTTTATTTTCATTTGCTTTTTAGTTCTGTTTAATGCAATTTACAAAAAAATTTTTGTTCCCTCTATTATTGTCAAATTTTGATGATTTAATGATTTGATTTTGATGAGCTACTGGTAGTTTAAATATCATGGCTTCAGTATTTGATTACATTTTTAGTTTGTGTACTTATTTTGTTGTTTTGCTTTGTTTTGTTATATTTTATTTATTTATTTATTTATTTATTTTTTTTTTTACATTTTTTAGAATTGCCTTTTTTTTATACAAGCTGATTGTAGTTTGAATATCATTGCTTCAGCATTTTTTTTTTTTTTTTTTTTTTTTTTGCTTTTTAGTTCTTTTTAATACAGTTTACAAAAATACATTTTTTCTTCTATTGTTGTCAGATTTTACTGATAATTTGATAATTTGAATTTAATGAGCTATTTGTAGTTTGAATGTCATGGCTTCAGTATTTAATTATTAATTCTCATAATAAAGGTTGTGCCTGTTATGTTTACAGTTTTTCACAAAGGCAGCTGCAGACAGGCAAAGATGGATGTGACCTGGTGAAATTCAGTGCTGTTTAACTATTTACAGTGATCTTGACGTACTGACTGCGCGTTCGGCACTTGTTGAGTTGTTGGTGACTGGAAGAAAGAGAGATGCCACATGTCAAGCCCTGATTTATGTGCTCAGGGTAAATTATATCCTGAACTCACTTTTCCACTTTGTCATTTGTGATTAACAAGCAGTTCACACGCACCCCTAAACAAGCAACCATTTTTCAGCCCTCCATTGTCCGTCACCCTGTCTCCTTGCAGCGACAGCCACTCGCCCCGCCGTCTTCTCAACACATCCAGGGCTCAGAGGTCATATCGGCGTGGTGAAGAGTGAGTGAGAAGTCACATTGTTGAAGAATACTTGTGATAATGATGTTTTTTGGGGATCATGGGGGGATTATGTCTGCTAAACAGTCGACAGAGGCACATGGGAAGTTGTTATTAATCAGTTCATGTACCAGCTGCTTTCTGTTACTGATTGATTGAACCCATTGATGATTCTGTCTACAGATGCATGTAGCCTCACTATATGCTGAATTGTTTATATGGTCTAGTTTTGAAATTATCAAAGGTTTTTTGATTTGTGTTAAAGGTGACACATCATGAAAATCTGACTTTTTGAGTGTTTAAGTGCTGCAGTCGAGTCCCCGGTGCATCTACCAGCCCAGAAAACATGAAAATGAATAACTCCTTACACTGCAGCCACACAGATCTAATATAAACATGCCATTTCTTTCCCAGCTGTTTATCTTCACAGGCATAACCAACTTTTTTGTAACTTATTTGTGTTTTTAACATAAACCTGTGTGTATCTGACGGTTTAAGCTCAATAAGACAACAAAGAGAACTTGGTTTGGTACTCCCATGCCGTGTGGCAGCCGATGTGTGCGCTCATGTATATCAGAATTTTAAACTAATTTGGCTTTAAAGCACATGATTTCAGCGTGATAATCATGATAATCAAAACCAAACAGATGTTTTTCAACAGAGTATCTGAGGTACCAGCTGTAAAGGCACAGCCCCATTCTGGAAAAGGGGTGGTGAGCAGCAGCTCATTTGCATTTAAAGAGACATGCACAAAAACAGCATTTTCTGCTTCTACTCAAAATAGGCATTTTGCAAATGATATTAAAAAAATATGGGGTATTTTGAGCTGAAACTTCACAGATACATTCTGGGGACACCTGAGACTTATATTACATCTTGTAAGAAGGGGCATAATAGGTCTCTTTTAAGTTAAATAAGTATATTATCTGTAGAACTATAGCAATAGAGTATGGAAGCCCATGTACAGAGTTTTAAAAAATGTGTGGTGAAGATTAAGTTTAAAATAAAGTGCATTATGAGATATAAAGTTGCAGGTGTGAGATATAAAGTAAGTACAGCTGGACAAGGACTAAAAAAAGCTTATTATTATTATTATTTATTATTTATTATTGGTTGAGCTGCATTTCTGGAAGCACTGTTGTCATATTTTACTGCTGATTTGACACTCCTGTTCAAAAGTTTGGGGTTTGGTAAAATGTTTTTGATTATTTAAGCTTTTTGCGTAAAAAACAGAAATATTGTGGAGTAATATTACATTTTAAAATAATGGTTTTCCATTTTAATATATTTTAAAATGTAATTTATTCTGTGATGATGACATAATCCTTAAGAAATCATTCTAATTTGCTGATTTGGTGCTCAACAAAATTGTTTATTATTAAGATTTATTTTTAGGGTTTTTTGATGCAAAGGAAGTTGTTAACAGTAGTTAATATATTAAATAACGTGAGCAAACACTGAACAATGATTTATAAAAAAAGTCCCATAGTTACTGCACTTCTGCATTGTAAGTTGAATGATTCTTTAGGGAAAAGTCTGTAATTGAAAACTGAATGATTCACAAGAACATAGTGCAAAAATAATCCTTTTCGGATATATGTAGATCGGGAGGCGCATTCCCTTCACAAACAAACGTAATGGGGGCTAGAATGTGGTGGTAGTGTTTGGGAGATCTGTTTGGAAACGATCAATTTTTCTGGAATTTCATTTGTTGCTGCTAATGTGCAGAAACTGCATGCTTCAGCTTTAAGGTGTGAATGAGGAAATGTGCAGGATAAAAGGGGAAACATCCTCCTTATCTTTTCCTGATTAAGACCCCGGGCCCCTGACCTTACTCACCACTTACATAATGCACAGACACTTCACCGACATCTGCAGCGCAGGAGACAGATGGGGGAGGGGGGCATCCGAGTGTTTCTCACGCTCTCTGTGAGTTTTAAGTGTGAAAGCATATTTACAGTAAAGGAATTGTGTGGAGCATGTGTCTGCCATTATCACCGATCACCCCCGTGGTCACTGCCATGGATGGAGCCCCTGTGTGGGCCCTGGACGGCCCCTGCACATGCTCAAGATCGGAGAGTATGCAACTGATTGATTAGAGAACTTTGTGAGATCAAAGTTGTAGCTTTTATTAGTCTTTGGTTTCCTGCTTATAGGTGACATCATCTGACACACTTCTCCCTTTCAGCTCTGAAACTAAGACTAGATTGAAGCAGTCCTCCAGATATGTTGTTTTCACGCCAAACGGGAGAATTTATGGCCCGTTTTAGGGTCGGTAACAGTTTACTGAGGAGAACGGAGCCTAGCTTCCATTGTCCGCCGTCATCTGGTCAGGAAGGCTCCTGGGAGCTGATAAATGGAGAAATTCTGTAGCGAGGCAGTCCAGGGTGAAAGACCTGACCGTAGGCTTCTCTCCATTACTCATCCTTTTATTTATTTATTTGTTCAGGGAATAAAGTGCTAAATTTATGACTTGTGCTGGCTCCATAGTCATAAGAGGAATTTAGAAGGCAGTAAAACGTTTCATTGTTCCAGTTGCCTTTCGCACACTATACACTAAAGTGAAACCAGTTTTCTTCTCATCATAATTTTTTCTTGTAATAGAGAATGATTGTGGACTCAATGACAACTTAATTCAGTTCTTCAGATGGACATGTGGAGGAAACTCAAGTCAAGCTGTAGAGCACATGTAACAAGGCTTTCATTACATGCATTTTAAAAGTTTGATTTCATTCATAATAAAGCAATTTTAAAATGTTATCTGAATGTTTTCATCTAAAATCGCTCCAGTGAGCTCCCGTTTTTTTTTTTTTTTTTTTTGTGACGTAGACTAACAATTCTAGATAAAGCAACTGTATTCGGTTTTGTCCAACGTGCGTACATGTACATTAACCATTTGCTTCTGGAAAAAAGTGGCATGTGATATGTATATGAAGTATTAAGTTGACAGCATATGTGGAATAATGTTGATTATATAAAAATTGACTAATATTTTGAAAAATTGAGATTACAGTGAGGCACAATAGAAGTGAATGGGGCCATTTTTAGAAGATTTAAAAGCATACATGTAAAGCTCATATTCTTCTAAAAACGTGAATTATTTTGTTAAAATTTGTATAATTTTGAGCTGAAAAACTTACAGCTGTTTTAGCATTTTATCTTTATCACTTTGGCTTTTTTTTATTATATTACACACAAAAACGATGTTAACGAAATTTATTATTACTATTATACTACTGAAATAGAGTTTTATGTCTACAGTTGGCCCAATTCTGATTTCTTTTTATTATTCTTTATATTATATTATATTATACTATATTATATTATATTATATTATTAATGTTGACAAATGGCTGTGCTACTTCAAAAAAATATCATTTGTTTGAAAAAAATTAATGGTTGTATAGAATAAAATGATTGCTTTCCATTTTAAAACTTTTTATCAATGTAACATATCCTTAATTAAAAGGAATGATTTCATTCAATAAAAGGAAGAATGAAAATTTGCTGACCACAAACCTTTGAATGGTAGTTTATATTGTTATTTTTAATTTTTTATTTATTAAAGAATCCTGAAAAAGTGTCACAGGTACCAACAAAACATTAAGCAGCACAACTGTTTTTAACACTGATAATAAATCAGCATATTAGAATGATTTCTGAAGGATCATGTGACACTGACGCTTTGCGTCACAGGAATAAACTCTATTTTAAAATATATTCACTTAGAAAACAGGTTATTTTATGTTGAAATAATATATCAAAATATTACTGTTTTTTCTGGATTTTTTAATTAAGTAAATGCAGCCTTGATGAGCATAAGAAACTTCTTTAAAAGAAAAAATTACAAATCTTACTGGTCCCAAATGTAAAAGTTATTACTATCATTTTTTTTTTTTTTTTTTTTTTCAGTTTAATGTGGCAGTTTAATTTCTTTCAAAAATAAACTCAGCATTATGCCAGATATGCTGTTGATGACTCTGACTTGCACTAAATCCAGAATATTCCTTTCCAGCTTCATTTATTCAAGTTTGTGTCATGTATACTTACAGACAGCTTTCTATAACTCGATTAGAACTGCGCAAGTAAACAAACCGAATGTTTTCTAAGATCTTTGACCTTCTGATTAGAAGATAATTCAAAATATAAAACATCAGGAAGAAGAAAACCATCTGGAGCTGACCTTATTTGACTGGGAGCGTACAGTGATGCATTAAAATGAAGGAGGCTGCAGTCGTTTGCCATCTTGCCCTTCGAGCTTTTGATGTGCATCTGTCTCTGTGTTCTTTGACTTGTATATTGTGCTTTGCTTTATTTATTTTCAAGTAATTATTTCCAAGTCTTGCAGCAGACTGATTTGACACTTGCATGTAACATGCGTTATAGCTTTTTGGGCCCGTTTCCTGTTAACACGCATTGACAGCACCGCAGCCGCGGCGGCACATGATGGATGGGGGAGTCCGCATGTGACATCTTAAACATGTTACTTGCGAATGGCTGTTTATTTGAATTCTTGAAAGCCGTGATCACAGCCGAAGGAATTCTCTCAGATAGGGAAGCAAGTGCTGTGGGAAACCGAGAAACCACTGCGAAATGAAATGTAGTTTTATGTAGAACAGTCAGACCTTTGGGTGTGGATGTAATATGGCATTTTTATTTATTTTTATCATGCATAGTGGTAACTAATGATTTGCATTAAATGGCAGAACATTGTGTTTTAAATTCCCCTTGTGCAATTGTCACCCATTATTATTATTAAAATAAGCATGTGATCTTGCAGAGTACATTACTTTCACATTTGGCTGTCTTAAATGTTCTTTTATTTTATATTGGTCTAGAGAGAGGTTTAAGATTGAAGGCAAAAGCATTTAGACTGAATCTCAGCCATATGACCAGCACAAATAATATGAGTGCTGGTGAGTTCACTGTTTACAAATTGTACACCTCATTTACATTGTTGTTGTAAAGCATGCTGATATAACTGTCTGTGCTGTCCAAACTATGGAAAAACTTCTGAGTCGTGCCTAAATTTGAAAAACCGTGGGAGTCTATGTGCAAAGCATTAGACAGAGCATATTAAACAATGCATATTTTAAAGAAGTCCACTTCCAGAACAACAATTCACAAATAATTTACTCACCCCCTTGTCATCCAAGATGTTTATGTCTTTCTGTCTTCAGTTGTGAAGAAATTATGGTTTTTGAGGAAAGCGTTTCAGGATTTTTCTCCATATAATGGACTTCATCTGTGCCCCGATTTTGAACTTCCAAAATGTAGTTTAAATGCAGCTTCAAAGGGCTCTAAACGATCCCAGCCGAGGAAGAATGATCTTATCTAGCGAAACGAACTGTCATTTTTTTCGGAAAATAAAAATTTCTATACTTTTTAAGCACAAAATTCAATTCAACGTGATTCAATAGCACGTGAACGCGCATCCCAGAGCCTGTGCTACACCAGCTTTTGTGCTTAAAAAGTATAGAAATTTTTTAAACTGCATTTTGGAAGTTCAAATTCGCAGGAATTAAGTCCATTATATGAAGAAAAATCCTGAAATGCTTTTCTAAAAAAACATAATTTCTTTACCAACGAAGACAGAAAGATATGAACATCTTGGATGACAACGGGGTGAGTAAATTATTTGTAAATTGTTGTTCTGGAAGTGGACTTCTCCTTTAATATGAGACTTTGGCTTGTTCAAAGTTTTGCAGTCCAATTTTCTCGTGTCATGATCATGTAACTGTGAACCCTGTACATTTTGCACAACATGCAGAAAAAGACCAGAAAGGAATTACACTGGTAACGCAAAAACCACATATTAATATGCCTAGAATTGTAGTCCCACCGCTACAATTGGTTTGGACAATTTTACAGCTCAAATAACAGATTACACAACACAAGAAACACTTCAACAAAATACAAGTCTTGCATTTCGGCTTTTAAACACTCTTTAGTGCCTTTCCTCTTATACTTGCATTGTAATTTCAATACTATAAACTTTTTTTTTTTTTTTTTTTTTTTTTTTTTGTATTTACAAACTGAGTGGTGATTCAAAAGTATTTTCTGTAACACATTTAATTTGAGAACTGCACTAAAAGGAGTAAAAAATTAAAAAGTATAAGTCATTTTCTGCAAATATTGATTTTTGCACAATTTTAAAAATAAATCTGAAAATTAGAAATTTGAAAAATCATTCCTGAGCCTTTGTTTCATGGCAAAAAAAGTGCAAACTCATAAAAACTACAACAAAAAAATCCTGGAGTGCATGTATTGTAGATCAGGTAAGGAGGTGACTTGTCTGTTATTCTGCCTGGTCCATAATTTAATAAGGCATAAACCAAATGGATGAGCTGCAATAAAGCGGGTGTTTACTTTCCCCACTGCAAGGCAGTAGTCCAATACTGCAGATCACCGAAATTTAAGAGCTGGTTTGTGCCAGTGGCAGGATATTCTGGCCTGTGGTGTAACCTAGTGACTTATAACAAAGACTGTGTGTCTGTATATGTTTATATACAGTTTCCATCAGAAAATTTGCAGGAATGTTAAAAACTTAAGACTGATTCATACTGCTTACGGAGGGCCAACATTCCAAAACATACAAAGAATGTATCTATCATTTACAGAAGTACCAATTAGCCATTTGTCCCACAACAACTTTAATTTCTCAGAAGTTATACAATCGTATCCGTCAGACTGCTTAATCATTCCATGATACGACAAACACTGTTTAAACGTTCTGCCAGGTAAGTAATAGGGTTTAAGTTTAAAGGTTTTTCCCTGTTTTACATAAAATAAAATATGCCACTTTTCAGCTAATTTAAATTACATTTTAAATGACAATTCAACAACAGATATTAATTTATCGGAGTGTCTATTTACACAGTGTGCAAATAGCCTGCCTTGTTGGCAGAGGATATTTACTAACTCCGCCCATAAATGTGTGATTGGGTAAGTCAACACTACAAGTTAAGAAAAGTAACAAATAAAATATCAGGTAGGGTTAGGGTAGGAATAAGTAGGGCTTATATTGTCATCCATTTAATGATTTGTATTAAAATTATAATTTACACTCAATATGTTATTATTGCATACTGTTTTGTAATGTTCTACAATACTGAGGTGCAGGTAATTGCAACTATTTGCAATAAGTATTATGAATAGCAGACAATCCTACTATTTTTACATAGTGTAAATAGAATATTGCTATTTGCACTTAGCATATCGCTAAGAAAATAGTTATTTTCACACAAATAGCATGTAATTGCTATTTACACTTAGTGTCAATAGCCTCTATCGCTTTAATTTATTGTTTTATTTATTAATTTATTGTGGATCTTACGGTGTCTTGTGAACAAACAAATAGTTGCTGTGGCAGCATAAACTAATTCTAAAATAAAAGATTAACAATGCAAGTTTTTTTTTTTTTTTTTTTTTTTTTAAAGGCGTGATAATTACATCAAAGCTACTGTTTTGTCATATTTATTTATTTTATGAAATTGAAGGGTTAATTCACCGAAAAATGAAAATTCTGTCGTTAATTACTCACCCTTATGTCATTCTAAACCTGTAAGACCTTCGTTCTTCTTCTGAACACAAATTAAGATATTTTTGTTGAAATCCGAGAGCTTTCCCTACAAAGACAGCGTTAGAATAGTTAAAATTAAATTAGTAAAATTGTCCATGTGAGATCAGTGGTTCAACCTTAATTTTATAAAGCTACAAGAATACTTTTTGTGCACAAAGCAAACAAAAATAACAACTTTATTCAACAATTTCTTCTCGTATGCATTGTGTTATTCTTGTGAGCGCATGTCGAAGACTGACTAATGAGAAGAAATTGTATAATAAAGTCGATATTTCTGTTTTCTTTGCATGCAAAATGTTTCCTCGTACTATTTTAATAGTGTCCTAACTTTATGGGCCTTGAATGTGTCAGTTGCATTGCTGTCTATGCAGGGTCACAAAGCTCTCAGATTTCATCAAAAATGTCTTCATTTGTGTTCTGAAGATGAACAAAGGACTTACAGGTTTGGAACGACATGAGGGTGAGTAATTAATGACAGAATTTTCCTTTTTGGGTGAACTATCACTGTTTGTCAGCTGTTAATTTATCTACTGGCCACTGCAGTACTGACATTTGGAACCTGTTTTCTAAATCAAATTATCTAATAATGAGCTGGTCAAGGGTTTCTGACTGTTTGAACTGTATATGATTGATTACTCAGGAGATGTTGTAGGTAAAACCCTTGAGGTGGTCATGTGATTGATCAGCTCTGCTAGTTTCACTGTTCTCGCTCTTAAACTCTGCCATCAGAAGGAAGGACAGCAGAGGTAGTTTGTCTGCAGGGGTATGTCAGACGGTCAATCCTGTCTGTGAACCCAGGTCTCGCACGGTCACATTGCAGATCAAGACCCCCTCCAGGCAAGGTCACAGCTTTGTTTATCTGCATTCAATTCTTGCCAGCCACAGCTAAAAAGTTAGTTACAGTAAGTGGGACACAAAGCAGAATGGAAAAAATAAAGCATGTCCACTTCTAATGCCACAGGCATCTAGTGCAGGAAGAGTTGAGTAATCATGCCCAGACTTTTGTCCCCATTTACTTTTAAAAATAAAGGTTCTATACTGGCTTCAATGGTTCTATGAAGAACCTTGAACATCCATGGAACCTTTCAAATGCAGACGGTCGTATGGTCGTAAAAGGTTCTTTCGATTTTTCAAATGCTCTTCAAAATGGTTCTTTTAGGAACTGTTCACTGAAAGGTTCTTTGGGGAACCGAAAATGGCTCCTCTATGGCATCACTGCAAAAACACCCTTTTGGAACCTTTATTTTTAATGTGTTTCCACACACCTATGGACTGATGTTATCTGCTTGCAATTAGCAGAGCTTGTTGTTTGTATTGCAGCATTCCTTTTCTTCTAGTTCTAGTTCTAGTTTCCTGGACACTTGTTTTGTGCGAACTGGCAGCGTGTGTGAAAAGGGTATTTTCCACTCGGGCCTCTTTTGACATCTAAACTTCCAGATCTCACTACTTTGGAAAAGGGTTCTCGAGGATTCCGAACAGGCTCCGCGGCGCACAAAGCATGTGCTAAACAGCCCGAGTTGGTGTGTAAAAATTCCTTGCATAATGTCAACAAACCCCCGCATAACAAGATCTCACCTCACCGACGTTATCACACCGGCCGATTTGCTTATACTTGTGAGGAGAAATGACAGTATGCTTGTGTAATTTTGCTGGCAGAACAGAATGAGTGTGTTTAAAAATTCCACTTTTTAATGCGTAAACAGAAAGCCCCGAATAACGTCAGCGTTACATATGTTAAAGCATATTTCAAATCCTATCTCTTGGGGTTTGGAAATGACACCACTGGGGCGCGTTATAGGTTAATATGGGAAAGTGAGGTTGGTTATAAATGGTGAATATTATTCCCAAGAGCCTTAATGGCTCTTAAGACCTTTTCTTATGACCCTGCTCGGAGAGAAAAACAAACCGTGAGCGTTTCCCAACTCCATTCCGAACCCACATCCAGCCCCCTACACAAACACCAGACATATGCTTTCTCCTAACACTTCCATGAATCTTTGAACCTGTTGTATATTCTGTTCATAGTTCTAAATCTTCATTATTTATAGAAAAATTACTTAAATTATGATTGATAGTGTGCTTTTTCACATTTTGAGATCAGGTTCACTCTTATTTCTCTTCCAGCTCATTTTCCGTGACACTTAAACCAAGCACACGCAAGACCTGTCAGGCTTTCATTTTTTAAGTCTGCGACAAAAAGTCCCAGATTGTAGCCAAACTGCCCCTCATGTATTTTTTCTAATATGTGCATTTTTGACATGCTGCAGCTAGTCACAATCGCTACTGTCTCCTCTTATTTTTCCACAGAAGAAAGAACGTCATGAGGATGAGGGTAAATGATGACAGAAATGTAATTTTTGGATGAACTATCCCTTTATGTCTTTAATAGAGAATAAATTTCAAGATCATAACTACAATTGCAAAGGATGATCTTGTGATTTTTTTTTTATTTTTTTTATTTATTTATTTATTTTTTTAAGTTTTGATGCCAAGGACCCAAAAAAGAACGTTCCTTCCTAAAATATGAAGACTACTAAACTGCAAAAGATAATTTTTAAATTGTAAATAAAAGAAAGATTATTCAGTATATTTAAAAAAATAAATAAATTTTACATTTTATTGTTTTGAAGGATTTTTTTTTTCAGTGTATGTATTTTTATTTATGACTCTTATTTTGTGTGAAAAATATTAAGCATGGCATTATAAAGAAAACACGGTTTCCTACATTATATAATTGGCTTTTATTTATTTTAATATTATATTTCAGTTAAATAATTCAATCTGTAGAAATCAGAAAAAAATATAATAATATGAAATTATGTTTTTTAAAAGATAATATTTTTAGCTTTTATATATAATTTAATATATTGCAATAAAATGATTCAATGTTAAGAAAATTATAACAAAACTCTAATAGTATTATTATTAATCTTAATTATGTATATTTAAGATGTATTTACATGTATTACATGTATTTATTTATATTCATATAATTGATATTATATATAAATATTAAACCTTTTATTTTGGATGCGATTAATCATGAATAATCGTTTGACAGTGCTAATATGCAATAATAATTTAATCTTTAGAAATCAGAATGAAACTGAAATCTGTTTATTTATTTAGTGTGTGTTTATCATTCATTCAGTATCTTTTAACATTTCAAATCTTGATTTTTTATTTTTTTTTATTTTTTTTTTTTTAATTCAAAATTTTTACATATCTGATTATATCTGGAGACCAATTTAAAAATTGCTTAATTAATTTTTTTATTCAAAATTTTCACACATCTAATCATATCTGGGGGCCAGTTTAAAAATTGCTTAATTATTATTTTTTATTTTTTTATTTTTTTATAATTATTATTTAACATTGTTCAACATATAATGAGTTTTTTTCAGTATCTTTTTTTCCCACAATCAAGATTTTTTTTTTTCTTCAAAATTTTCTTAGATCTCAGAGGAGATCCACAGGAGTCTGGTTTAAAAAACCCTGGTTTAATTGGTCTGGTCTCAAAATGTCTTTAAACGCACGGGGTGACAAGCTTCGGTAGACAGTGCTTGGCCTTAACGTGTCTGTCCTATGCCAGCATCCCTCAACATGCCCGGTTTGCTCATAGCACAACACGCTCTGGGTCAAATCTTGTAAATCAAGTCACAATCGTTCGTGCAGATGTGGCTTCTGTCTGTTACTGATTTCCCTGTCTGTTTCTCTTTTTCCTTTCTTTGTTTACAGTGACACATAAAGCGTCATCAGGGTGATTACATCTGACAGCGCTCCAATACACACACACACGGGCCAGCCAATCACACGGACACAAAAACATATCATCTCATTCATCTTCATGCCATGCAGGACACATTTCGATTATACAAAGAGGAAAAGAATACTGTTTTAGTTTTTCGCCGCTGACAGTTTTCATAAATAGCATCAAGTCTACCGTCAGTCTAAGCAAAGCATTGCAAACAAGAGAGTGTTCGATCAATTTCAAACACACTGTTTGAAAATCGACTCGGTAACATTTGTTTCTATAAACACTGGTGCATTTAGGTTATAAATCTTAATCCGCACGTGGGCGGTTTTTCCGCACAAGACACTTGTGTCTAAACACCTTTGTCTCAGCTTCTGAAATATAGTTCAGGAAGTTTAAGTAGTCCCCTCTCCCACGTGACTGTGAACGCCGCTGTGTAGGACTGAACAATATGGCCAAAAATATTCACATCACAGTATTCATATCACAGTATTTGTTTCTGTATAATACAAAATCTAATGAATATTTATCACAATATTAATGGGGATAGAGATGTTTTCCACTTTTTGTAATGAATAATGTTTATTGGTTTTTAAGAGTAAATAATGAATAACATAAAATTTAAAAAACGTGTTACACAATGATGGGACAGACATCAGTTAAAACAACAGAGGAGAAAACAGGAGAACAGAACAGTCAGATATTAAAGAAAAAATAAAGAAAAAAAAGAAGTATAAGATAAATCAAATAATAATTACATTAAATACACATATACACCCATATATACATAGATTGCTTTTCCCATGTTTATTAGACCTTGAGAATGAAAGCTACTATTTGATTTAGGGCCCCATGAAATTCATTTCCTAGATTGTGTGTTTTATACAAGTGTATCATCAAAAATGGTGCCTAATCAAATGAATAAATAAAACAGTCAATCAAACTTTTAAAATGAAATCCTGAAAATCATAACAAATCATTTACAACAAATCTTTGCATTTATTTATTTAATTATTCATCCATTCATTCATTCATTCATTCATATAAAAAATGGATAAAAATTTATATCTTGTTTGTATGATATTCCTAAAATAATAATAATTATTATTATTATTACTGTTATTATTATTATTATTATTATTATTATTGTTATTACTTTTAGAAGTACATTTTGATATACAACTGTCATATAATTCTGTCAGAATTTCTTCACGTTATTAGTCAGCTAGAAAAATTTACTCTAGAGAGGTGCATTTTGCTAAATATATGCACCATATAACATATAATTTTTAGTTTTTTAATGTTTAATTTATGTTTAAATACATTTGTCAAGTTTTTATGACAGCCACAAATATTCCATATTCCAAAAAACTAATTGTAGTGGAAAATTATGTAATTGTAACTTTATTATTATAACAACTTCATTGAGCGTGCACTGTAAAAAACAATAAAACACAATTTGTTGAGTCAACTTAAAATCATTTTTACCCTGCTGCCTTAAAATGTTAAGTTCAGTCAACTCAAATAAGTTTAGTCAACTTGAAATGTTAAGTTGTACTAAGTGAAAACTAAAAATTTGGTTTGTTAAACCTAAAAGCTAAGTTTGTTACCCAGCTGTCTTAAAATTTAAAGTTGAATCAACTCAAATATCTAAGTTGTCACTTAGTACAACTTAACATTTCAAATTGACTAAACTTTTTTGAGTTGACTGAACTTAAAATTTTAAGGCAGTGGGGTAACAGTTATTTTAAGTTGACTCAACAAATTTTTTTTTAAAGTGTAAGTTAAGCGTTTGTTTACAAATGGGTTAATTTTAACCATCAATAATATAGGAATAGTACCAACTTTGAGAGATTTTTTCACTTGAGAAAATTTGCCATATACTGTATCTGATATATATCCAAAATAATCAGTATTGAATAAAATTAGAAATCAAATCGAATCGCAAGCTTATTAATCTGAAATCGAATTGTGAAATTTGTGTCAAAACCCAGCCCTAAAAAATATCCAGAGGTTATCATTTTTATCGAAATAAATTTTAGTGCAATTTCGATTTATGTGTGAATGTAAAAATATGTCCTTGTTAAGTTTTTTTTTCACTTGAGCTTTTGACCTCTAGCCATATGGTATATAATCAGTCTTGTATGACCAATAGTATTACAAGTGCGATCACTGGGCCGTACAGGCGTGGGAAGACATAGTAGTTGGATCACACATTCCTTCCCCCGCCTACCTGTATTAGATGACCTCCTAAACAACTCCAATTACCCGACCACTGACAGACGGACAGATGAGACACTGCTCTGGGGGTCTGTAGACGTCTGAACGAAAGAAACGCGTGAGGGACGAGAAGGAATGAGGGATGATTGAGAGAGCAGAGCTCAGACAGCGGAGGGAAGCACTGATTGACGTTAGATAAATCTCTCAGCGCTTCGGATCTCTGCTAGACCATTAGCAAAGTCATCATCACATGTTGTTCTTCACCCTGTCTGTGTCCCCCAAATGTGTCCTGTGCCGGTGTCTGGAGCTTCCCCAAGTGCTATTAATTGTCAACTGGTTCAGCGTAGCTACAAAATACACTGTTGATCTTGTAGCCAGGCACCACGATGTTTGTCTGCGCAGTTTTAGTCTTGGTGGAAACATCTTAGAGGAGCAGTCATTAATAACATAAAATTTTATGACATCCTCTTTTAGTGAATAGATTAGGCCATTATAGTGATTTCTGCGAGGACAAATCATAAGCTACACCCGACGTTCTAACTGTGGAAACAGTTTCTGAAAGATGTATTTCTTTTCTTACGTGTATAACAATGTGCCTGTACACATTGTGGAATATTGATTATCTGGTTTTTATCTGGTTCATCCTGTAGATGTCTCAGCTTTTTGTCAAACTCATCGGCATAGTTTGGACTTGTTCATTTTTAAAATAAGTCAAGGTTCTATGTGTTAGGGCTATTTCACATTTCCACCTTAGTTTTACCTGAGTTGGAAATTAGATTTCATAGTCTGTATTGATTATCATGTGATAAGATTAAAATAAAATGTGTTCCATGAAATACACTGAGAAAAAAATGGTGTAGAAGCTATTTTCACTCAGAAATTAAGAAATAGCAAGTAACACATTGAGTTAAACATAAGATTTCAGTCATATGTCATATGATCCGTTAGAAATTATCCTAATATGCTGACTTGATGCTTAAGAAGCATTTCTAATAAACATAGATAATGTAAACAGTTGTGCTGCTTAATCATTTTTTGTGGATAAAGTAATTTTTAGTCAACAAGGTTTGCAATGACATGAGGGTTTTTCAAAAGAAGGAAGCAAAGAAGGGAGGGAAGCAAAGAAGAAAGAAAGAAAGAAAGAAAGGAAGGTAGGAAGAAAGGAAAGAAAGAAGGATGGATGGATGGATGGAAAGAAGAAAGCAAAGAAGGAACGAAAGGAGCAAGAAGGGAAGGAATGAATGAAAGAAAAAAGGAAAGAAAGAAAGAAAGACAGCAGGAGGTAAAGAAGCTAAGAAAGAAGGAAAGGAAGGAAGGATGGATGGAAAGAAGTAAGCAAAGAAGGAAGGAAGGAAAGAAGCAAGAAGGGGGGAATGAAAGAAAGAAAAAGAAAGAAAGAGAAAGAAAGAAAGAAAGAAAGAAAGAAAAAGAAAGAAAACAGGAGGGAAAGAAGGAACCAAGGAAGGAAAGAAGCAAGATAGGAAGAAATGAAAGAAAGAAGGAAGGAAAGAAGCAATAAGGGAAGGAAGGAAAGAAAGGAAGACAGAAGCAAGGATGGATGGAAGGAAAGAAGCAAGAAGGTGGCAATGAATGAAAGAAAAAAGAAGAGAAAGAAAGAAAGAAAGAAAAAGGAAAGAAGGAAGGAAGGAAGAAAGGAAAAAAAGAAGGCAGGATGGATGGAAAGAAGAAAGCAAAGAAGGAAGGAAAGGAGCAAGAAGGGAAGGAATGAATGAAAGAAAAAAGAAAGAAAGGAGGAAAAGAAGGAAGGAAAGAATGAAAGAAAGAAGGGAGGAAGCAAGAAGGGAAGGAAGGAAGGAAGGAAGCAAGAAGGGGGGAATGAAAGAAAGAAAGAGAAAGAAAGAAAGCAGGAGGGAAAGAAGGAAGGAACCAAGGAAGGAAGGAAGGAAAAAAGGAAAGAAAGAAAGAAAGAAAGAAAGAAAGAAAGAAAGAAAGAAAGAAAGAAAGAAAGAAAGAAAGAAAGAAAGAAGAAAAAAGAAAGGAAGACGGAAGGATGGATGGAAGGAAAGAAGCAAAGAAAGAAGGAAAGAGGCAAGAAGGAGGGAATGAATGAAAGAAAAAGGAAGGGAAAGAAAGAAAGAAAAGGCAAGAAGGAAAGCAGGAGGGAAATAAGGAAAGAAATAAGGAAGGAACAAAGGAAGGAAAGAATAAAAGAAAGAAAAATAGCTTAAACAAAGTGGACAGTATAACCGAAATAAACCCAAATCAGAGTTAAATCAAATCAGAATCTAGATGAATCAAGAGCTCGTGCATCAGAAATCTATATCAATGCCTAGTTCTAGTGCATAAAGTTGTCCATAAAGAGATGATTTACTTATGTGTGGAAGAACTTTAACGGCCTGCACAAGCATTCAGACTCTACGCGAGGACCATGGAACCGCATGCTTGAATTTCTTGGGTTTAAGAGTCATATTCAGTTGAACACCAACTGCTGTTGAAGGAGCAGGAAGCGTAGCTTTGTCTGAAGATTTATTATTCTCTGAATTTACGATGTCTTTTTTTTTTTTTTTTTTTCATATTTCCAGCAAAATGGCTTTCTGGTAGAATTTATGTCTCTCTGAGCAAACTGTGGGTGTCCACTAAGGTGTCGACCAGCAGTAAAGAGAAGACCTCATACGTCTTTGAGAAAATTAAAACAAGTAAGTCCATTGTGCAGCATCTATACATGCCAGCATACCTGCACCTCTCTCTCAGATCTCATATAGAGTACCAGGGCCATTCAGCACAATGGGTCCAGACGCACACTAGCAGTCACAAGACACGTTTGTAACCGGAGAAAATTGCTCAGTGCAAAATCATATCCCCTTGATCAGTGGCACATGGTGGTTTTGGTATCAGTTTTCTGGGATGTAGAGGAAGCATTTATACAAGGTCAGATGTTGCTCCCAGTGTACTGACACGTCCAAAGACAACTCACTTGGATTAGCAGTCATCCACACTGGCAGGCCCACCTATTGGTTTCATCTGTTGTAACTTGGAGGTCTGTATTCAGTGTTGACTGATTCCATTTGTTCCAGTTGTGTCTAAAATATTAAAGTAAATAACTGTCTTTTCAGCATGACTGATGTTCACATTGTCGACCACCCTTGCTGGATGGTGCTGCTTTTCAGCCTGAATTGAATTTGATGAGAAAACCTGAGCTTTGTGAGACAGTGTGTAGATGGATGGACAGACTCATTGGTTGTATGCAACAACATATATAGTGCCACCAGTTCAACTGTTGTTTTGAATGAATATTTATTTTTAATAAAATAAAAATTAAATAAAATAGTATTTGTTTTTCTGCTTCAAAATTTCATGCTTAACTTATTGTTACCTGCTGTCGCTTTGTAATTGTTTGTGAACTAGCCAAGTAGCTTACTAGCAAATTTTTAGCGAAAATGATTTCGACACCATTTTTCTCAGTGTAAATTTTAATTAGGTTTCGTTTTGTTTTAACCTAGAAATGTAAAATCTTACATGGTAGCCAGTGTTATTTTCAACTAAAACTATATTTATTAAAAAAAATTTTAAATAATTGAAATAAAACTGAAAAATATAAATATTAGATGAAGAACTTGCATGAGAATTAGAAATGATACCATGGCAAATAACTGTAATAAATAAGCTGAAATACTAGAATGACTAAAACTGATATAAAAATAAACTGAAGTTGCACTTAAAAAAAAAAAAAAAAGTACAAATCAGTAAAACATTGAATTAAACATGGAATTTGTAAGTATAAAGACTAAATAGCATTTTATTGTAAAATGCTGTCCAGTAATCAATGTTTTATTTACAACATTGAAAAATATTTTACATTTTTTTTTTTGTACAGAAATTGTAATAAATGAATTAAAATAGAATTAGAATTTAAAATTAAAAATAAAAATAAAAATAAAATAGAATTAAAATTGTAATTCTAATAAAACTGAAACATAAATAAATAAATACATAAATAAATAAATAAATAAATAAAATTACTTAAACTTAAGCTAAATTAAAAAAAAAATTGCTTGATGTCACTTTGTGACTGTTTGTGAAATTTACTAGCATATTTGTAGCAAAAAAAAATTTCTACACCGTTTTTCCCAGTGCAAATCTTAATTAGGTTCTATTTTGTTTTAACCTGTAAATGTAAAATCGAACATGGTAGTGTTATTGTCAACTAAAACTCAAATGATTTAAAATATTTTTCAATAATTGAAATAAAATTGAGAAAATATAAATATTATATGAAGAACTTAAACATTAAAAACAGGAGAAATGTTGCCTTGGCAAATATGTTGAAATACTAAAATTACTGAACTAAAACTGAAATAAAATAAATTAAATATGCAATTTACAATTTTTTACAACTTTGAAAAATCTTTAACATTTTTACAGAAAATAAAAATAAATAAATAAAATCACAAAATTACTAACACTTAAACTAAAATTGAAATACAAACAAAATTAATATTATAAATATTAATAAATGCTAAAGTAGTATATAAATATTACCAAAGTAACACTGGTGTTAGTTATGTAATTTTTTGCATTTTTTAAATTGACTGAACTACTATATGCTTATAAAACTTCATTGCTTATAGTATAAAACTCTGATTTGGCCTGTTTGATTAGATGGCTGATGATGTCTATAAACATTCTTCTGCATCAGTATGAAAGCTTAGTTTAACGTGTGGCAAACTTGTAACAACTCTAACAATGAAAGCACACATTCAGATGACAGGGGTGACGGAACACACCTGAACATATCTTGGGATTTAATTTATTCCATAAGCTTACGTTTTACTATTATTTAAAAAAAAATTGGCCCCTGGTTACACGACCCTTTTTCCTGTTTATTTTGTCCAAAAAGCGAAAGAGCGAAAGAGGTCTTTGTCAGACAACCCTTCGAGAAGTTCAACAATCAAAGAGCCTTCTCATTGGAACCAGATGACACTTCTTCTGGCCCGCACCACAGCTTTGGAAAAAGAGTCGGGGTTGAATGACCTCTTAGATGCCAGCGCAATTTCGTTTAAAACCAACTTCTGAAATTGTTTGCATATTCATTTGATTCGTGGTTTGTATTTGCAGAATATGAAGTATATGACAGCAGTTGAGTGAGACTGTTGAGTTTATGTGGTCACTGTGGTATTTTGAAGTTTATCATACATATCAGTTTGGTAAATCTTTGGAGTTCCAACTAAATGATGTGTTCATACAGACAGTGAACAGACCTAAATGATATTAAACACAAGCTTTAGCTTTTCTACCACCGGCGGGCTGCTAAACTGCAAGCAGTGTTGACTAACATTGTAATTCTAACGCTGATGTTGAGTCAAAACATTTGCCAATGCAATACTGCCAATTCAGACATTCATAGAATACTGCTGGCCAAAAGCACAATGCTTAGTTTTTAAATTGTTTGTAGTTACAGTATATCTTTGGCCAAGTCATACCTCAGACTTTCTAATGCTATGTATGAAAGGGAGGTCTGCTTAAGATGAACCAATTCACTAAACTGACTTGCAGTATCTGCAAAATGTTAATTATTTTACCAAAATAAGAGGGATCAAACCAAATGCATGTTATTTTTTTTATTTAGTACTGATCGGAATAAGATACCTTGCATAAAAGACGTTTACATTTAGTCCACAAGAGAAAATAATAGTTGAATTTATAAAATATTACCCTGTTCAATAGTTTAAATATGCTTGATTCCTAATACTGTGTTGTTACCTGAATGATCCACAGCTGTTTTTTGTTTAGTGATAGTTGTTCATGAGTCCCTTGTTTGTCCTGAATAGTTAAACTGCCCGCTGTTCTACAGAAAAATCCTTCAGGTCCCACAAATTCTTTGGTTTTCCGGCATCTTTTGCGTATTTGAACCCCTTCCAACAATGACTGTATGATGTTGAGATCCATCTTTTCACACTGAGAACAACTGAGGGATTTACATGCAACTCCAGAAGGAAACACGATGCATTAAGAGCCTGGAAGTGAAAACATTTTGAATTTGAAGATCAGGGTAAATTTAACTTATTTTGTCTTCTGGGAAATATGTAAGTATCTTCTGTAGCTTCTGAATCTGTCTGAATTCTGAATCTGAATCATCTAGAGCATCAATGAGCTTTTGAACCTTTTGTAATAGTTGTGTATATGAGTCCCTCAGTTGTCCTCAGTGTGAAAAAATGGATCTCAAAGTCATACAGTCATTGTTGGAAAGTGTTCAAATATGCAAAAGATGCTGGAAGGCTAAAAAAATTGTGGGACCTGAAGGATTTTTCTGAAGAGCAGTGGGCAGTTTAACTGTTCAGGATAAATAAGGGACTTATGAACAACTATCACTAAAGAAAAAAACAGTTGTGTATCATTCAGGTAACAACACAGTATTAAGAATCAAGCTTATGTAAAGTTTTGAAGAGGATAATTTTTATAAACTCAGCTATTATTTTCTCTTGTGGACTATTATGTAAATGTCTATTATGTGAAATGCTATATTCAGGTCAGGTGAGTACTAAATAAAAATAACATGCATTTTTATGACTCCTCTTATTTTGGTAAAATAATTAACATTTTGCAGATTCTAAAGGGGGTATGTAAACTTTTGACCACAACTGTACAGTATGTGAGAGAGAGCTGTTTAGAATGAACTGATTCACTATAATGAATCAGACTTTCCATTGCTGCATATGAGAAGGAGGACTATTGAACTGATTTACTAGAACAAATTGCCAATGAAAGAGTGGACTGTTTAGGGTAAACTGATTTACTAGAATGTGAAAGGGAGCACTGCTATAAAGGGAGGTCTAAGATAAACTGATTCACTAGAATGAATCAGACTTTCTAATGCTCCATATGAAATGGAGGCTTGTTTAAGATGAACCGATTCACTAGACTGACTTACACAATCCAATGTTTTAAATGTGACAGAGAACTGTTTAGGATGAACGATTCACTAGAATGAATCAGACTTTCCAGTGCTGCATGGGACATATGTTTAGGATGGACTGATTAACTAGAAAAAAAAATTTGACTTGCCAATGCTATGAGATAGAGAGGACTATTTGGGGTAAACTGATTCACTAGAATGAATCAGACTTTCTAATGCTCCATATAAAAGGGAGGTCTGGTCAAGATGAATTGATTTATTAGAAAGGACTGTTTAGGATAAATGGATTCACTAAAATGAAAAAGACATTCTAATGCTACATATGAAAAAGAGGTCTAAGATGAACTGGTTTACTAGAATGAATCAGACTTTCCAGTGCTGCATATGACAGGGAGGGCTGTTTAGAATGAACTGATTCACTAGGAAAAAAACTGACTTGGCTATGCTGTAAGAGAGAGGACTGTTCAAGGTAAACGTATTCACTAGAATGAAAGAGACGTTCTAATGCTACATATGAAAGGGAGGTCTAAGATGAACCGGTTCACTAGAATGAATCAGACTTTCTAATGCTCCATATGAAGGTGAGGTCTGTTATATATGTGAGAGAGAACTGTTAAGGATGAACCAGTTCACTAGAATAAATCTTTCCAGAGCTGCATATGAGAGGGAGGTCTGTTTAGGATGAACGGATTCACTAGAACAAATTAGACTTGCCAATGCTATGAGAGAGAGGACTGTTTAGGATTAATTGATTCACTAGATTGAAAAAGACGTTCTAATGCAACATATGAACGGGAGATCTGTTTAAGATGACCTGATTCACTAGAATGAATCAGACTTTCTGATGCAACATATAAAAGGGTTTAGGATTAAGCAATTCACCGGAATGAATCAGACATGAGACATTTGATTCCCACAGTTCGGACATTAAAAGCAGCAATATATCATTTAGCTGTGTTACACCATGACTTGTTAGACAAAACAGCTATTTACTAGAAAAGCTACATTACTGTGAAAATATGTCTTGTACTTTGGTTTCAAACAAATGTGAATCTTTTGCAACCATTAAAAGAGATGTGGAGAGCTCAGAGCGGGTGGAATATTACACCCATGCCCGCAGTTTACCCAGCTGCTTTGCATGTTTAAAACAAACTCAACATCTGCTTTTACTTCATGTTTTACTCTTGGAAAGGAGGGTGAAGGGTTGAGTGAATGGGCTGACTGAAAACAACACTGCTGCCGGTTTCTTCTGGGTCATACGAGCAGGATATTAGACAGGGATTTGGATATTCTAGAGCGAGCTTAATTTGTGACTGGAAAAATCTGTGTGATGCCTGCCGTTGCACAGCAGGAATTTATTTAGGTTTAAGACCCCGGACATGGTCGACAGAAATAAAGTGTTGTTTTTCCCCTCTCTTTTCCTTTCTAAGTCATTTCTAGTGACAGTCACCTGCTGTGATGTGGTACTCCCTCTATAGTCTGACCTTTCTCCGGATTGCTGCCTTGAGTAATCACCCAGCTTGGCTCTCCTCCTAACTAATTACTTACTTACCCACAGAAAACAAACAAACACAGCACTGAAATTCACTTGACTCTATATTGACAGTTCCTCCTCCTCCTTTTTTCTCAAAGAGAAGCGCCTCAGAATGTATCCCAGTAAACTTTCCACCTCTCCTTAGTTCAGGCGGGTCCGTATGGCTCTTTGCGTTAATCATGAGAACTGACATTTAGTGTAGCCCTAAAAATAACCGTAATAACGCGCCGGTGATGGTGATGAGGAAGTGTTGAAGCCCTGCTTGACGGGTAGCAAAGAAACACCCCACTGTTTCCTCTAGCTGTCGCTATGGCAGCGCAGTGACCCTGTCCCACAGGTGTGGATGGTGGGTGTTTGTTTTGAAAGCACTTAGTGCTCAGTTGCCCCTCAACTCCACGTCTCACTGCATCTCCTTGGAATGTCTGGCATTCTGTGCTCTCGCAGCATCATGTTTTTTTATGTTGTTGTTATTTTTTTTTTCACAGAGAAAGAGGGGGAGACATATTTTAGTGCCATCCCAGCATCTCAAATCTAAACAAAATACTTGAAGTACAAATAGGTGAGAGAGTGTCCAAAACAAGATGCTCTTTGTTGAGCAATTAGAGTAAGATCCCAAATCCAGGCACGTCTGTCATGGCCGCCGCTAAGCAGCGTGTAGTGTGCGCAAAGGAACGCAACTTGCATGCAGTTTGCGCTTGGCTGCTCCTGATGGAGATAACCTTCATAATCTGGCACTGGCACGCTGATGAGATGTGCTCTATGCCTGTACTCAAAGTGTTGACTAGCTTGGGCTCAGAGGCCCTACAGCTGCAAACTGCACAAATCCAGCTGTCAATCAGAGCTGCAGTGAGCAGAATCATTCTGCTCACTAGCTATATAATAGCATTTGAGAGGTTTTTTTTTTCTTTTTGGAAAAATAATGAATATTGCATACATAACTACTTTTAATTTTATGTAGTAGTTTTAGTTGTTGTTGTTTTTTTTATTCTGCATTTTCAAATTAATGTATATAACATAACACACACACAAACATATCTATCTGTCTGTCTATCTATCTATTTATCTAACTATCATCTATATACACACACACACATAGAAAGGAAGGCAGGGGGGTGGACAGACAGAGCGACAGATGGACAAACATACAGAGGGACAAACAGGACAAACAGACAGGCTAAGGGACAGACAGACAAAGGGACAGACATACAGAGGGACAAACAGACAGGCAAAGGGACAGACATACAGAGCAACAGAGGGACGAACTGACAGACAGACAGACAGAGCGACAGATGGACAGACATACAGAGGGACAAACAGACAGGCTAAGGGACAGACATACAGAGCAACAGAGGGATAGACAGACAGAGGGACGGACTGACAGACAGAGCGACAGATGGACAGACATACAGAGGAACAGACATACAGAGCAACAGAGGGACGGACAGACAGACAGACAGACAGAGCGTCAGATGGACAGACATACAGAGGGACAAACAGACAGGCTAAGGGACAGATAGACAAAGGGACAGACATACAGAGCAACAGAGGGACAGACAGACAGACAGAGCGACAGATGGACAGACAGACAGACAGAGGGACAAACAGACAGGCTAAGGGACAGTCATACAGAGCAACAGAGGGATAGACAGACAGAAGGACAGACTGACAGACAGAGGGACAGACAGACAGACAGACAGACAGAGCGTCAGATGGACAGACAGAGGGACAAACAGACAGGCTAAGGGACAGTCATACAGAGCAACAGAGGGATAGACAGACAGAAGGACAGACTGACAGACAGAGGGACAGATGGACAGACATACAAAGCAACAGAGGGACGGACAGACAGAGCGACAGATGGACAGACATACAGAGGGACAAACAGACAGGCTAAGGGACAGATAGACAAAGGGACAGACATACAGAGCAACAGAGGGAAGAACAGATAGACAGACAGAGTGAAAAAATGGACAGACATACAGAAAGACAGAGCGACAGACGGATGGACAAGCAGAGTGACAGATGGATGATAGATAGATAGATAGATAGATAGATAGATAGATAGATAGATAGATAGATAGATAGATAGTCTACAGACAGACAAATAGACAGATAGATAGATAGTCTACAGACAGACAGACAGACAGATAGCTATTCTATGATTTTATTCCTTTTTATCAGTCAGTCAGCTGTCAGAGGAAGATCCGGTTTCCTTACATCATTAGGTTTGTTTGCAGATGTTTCACATCATTCTCTGGTTTAATCTTCCTCACTTTTTAATGAACTGACAGTCATCTCTTTTCAAATATCTCACTAATATGAAACATAGCATCTGCTGGATTTTTTAAAACAATATGCTCATCACACAACTGCTTGTTGCTAGGTATTCTGAATAACCTGTTATTGTCTAGTTCGTGAGGTGGTGTATGATCAGTGGGGGCTGACATGGGTTGGACTCTCTCTAATGTCCTGTAAGGCCAGGATGCTTTGCTTTCATCACACAGCCTAATGAGAATGCAGCAGCAGTCTAAACTACCATGGTAATAGCCTCTGAGGTCAGACAGCACATGTCAATACATGCGTCCAGGTCGAAATATCTTTGATGTGTCCTAATGGTGTGCTTAAATCCGGAGTACAACCAGAGTTAGGAAAATGAAATGATACCATACAAATCAAATAGATTAAAGGATATAAACAAGGCTTGCGTGCACATCGGAGATCTGTTTGCAATTTCAGTGACGATGGATGAAATAAAAGTTTCAGTACCTGCATTTATAGTGCTAAATCAAAAAACAATCCATCATGTTGTGTGTCAATGGCATGTGCGTGAGCTGAGGTTTCGTGGAGCTCTCTGTCATTAAAGTTTAAGGTAATTCGTTTTAGCATTGCATGCAAGTAGACCTCCGTCTAGAGCGCATGGCTTGAGGACCTGATGATACTTCCTGACCAACTGCTTAATTTATCCCTGCTCAACCACATGCACATTCAAAAGGCTTTAGATGTATTTTTATGAAACTTTGTAAACAAGTTTATCACTAGCATGAACCCTTAAAGGACATTTCCACCCTCAGCCACTTTAAGACTGTTAAGACATCCACTTGCCCAGCACAAGGCCTTTTGTTTTGAAGTTTTGAGCTGCAATAATTTATTCAGTTGTTTTTTGTTTATTCCTCTTTTGAAGAAAAGTCAAGTCAGTGCTCTGTAAATGAGCCCAGCCAATTGCGTAAAACTCCTCTGGAAAAAAAAAAGCAGCTGTAAATATGTAATAAATTCCCAATTTTGTTCTAGAGTAGTTTTACTTTTTAACAGATTAACAATATTTTTTCCTTAAAGTATTGAATATTGCATGCTTTCGCTTTCTATGTAATAGTGTGAAATATTATTGCAATTTAAAATAGTGATTTCTATTTTAATATAGTTTAAAATAGAATTTATTTCTGTGATGCAAAGTTGAATTTTCAGCATCATTAATCTAGTCTTCAGCATCACACAATCCTTCAGAAATCATTCTAATATGCTGGTTTATTATCAAGGTTGGAAACCGGTGTGCTGCTTAATATTTTTTTTGGAACCTGTGATATTTTTTTCAGGATTCTTTGATGAATAAAACGTTAAAACGAACAGCATTTATTTAAAATAGAAATCTTTTGTAACAATATACACTATTGTTCAAAGTTTGGGTTCAGTCATTTTTGTTCTTTCTTTCTTTCTTTGAAAGAAATTAATACTTATATTCAGAATCATCCGACATTGTTGTACCTCTTGGTTTGTGGTTCCGCCTACGTTCCACATGACCTTTCGACGTGATTCAATAGTACGTGAACGCACATCCCGTGAAAGCACAACTTTATGGTGAAGTGTTACACATTAATTGAATTATTATTGTTAATTAAAACGATTTTAACAAATGCATATAGTTGTAGAGTTTGATTAAATGCACTGCCTTTGACAACAACAAAATATGTGGAAAACATAATAGTAATCTATGCATAATTATTCATCTTTGTATACATTATTCATCTTTATTTCATGATCCTCTAATCTACAGCTCAATACGCTCCCTGCTTAAGCAGTTCAGAGGAAATGTTGCTGGCACCGGGTGAAACAATGTCACTCATTGGTGTTGTTTACTGCTCACCAAAGCAGTGAAACCGCTTGTGTTTGCTTGAGTCAACATAGCATGGAAAAAGCTGGCCCAAAAGTCAAAATCATAGTCATTTTCAGTAACACGTCACCATGAGAAGTGTTTATAGTGGTAAAAAAAATACTGCAATTACCATAGCAATAATTCTTAAAGAGACCGCTGCCTTGGTATATGTTAACGTAAACACACGAGAGTTGCATTTTCACTTTAACTGAAGTCATATGTGTACTGTATCTCATTTGTGAATGATTCTGATGTAATGTATGAAAGGCCTATCAAATGACATGCTAACAAAGGCAAGGAACCTAAAAGGCCATACAGAAAATTGAGATTAAACCACTGTACATAACGGCTTACGTTTCGGCATGTTCCGCACACAAAGCTATCGTATGACTTTCGTTAGACTTAGAAAATAGTCATAGGCAACTTTTATGGTGCTTTTATTTTTTTGAGCTTTACAGTCTGTGGTCACTGTAAAAAGAGTAATGGGTTTCTTGGAAGAAATTGATTCTCAGGAACATCCTCTACAAAGTAGAGAGTGTTTCCATTTGGACCTTAATTTGAAAAGAGCCACATGACCATCACAAAGCTCTTTCAATCTAATCTGTGAATTTGCTCTCTTTGTATGCATTTAAGTCAAACTGAATGTGAACTATTTGTAATTTTTCCCCCCAAAACAAATCTGTTTTGTCAGAACGGAGAGTTGATTGGAAACTTCTGTAAGGCCGTCATCCCGTCAGTTGCGCAAGATTCGCCTGCAACCATTCAAATCAAATATCCCAAGTGCAATGCGTCCAGTTGTGTTCATTTGTACTTATTAAACTCTCATGTCTGCAGCATTAGTAAGAGTTAGATGTTGTGCAGGGCTTGAGAGAGACTACTGTTGAGTTTGCGTCACGGCTCTAAATGATATCTGTCATCGGTTTAGCCCGTCCGGCCTTTGGTTGTTCTCTTGCTTTGAGAGCGTGCGACGGGCAGTGGGCACTCGAGGAAGTGGTTTTCTGTCACTGCACATGAAGGTTAATGCATTTAAGGCCCTACATGTGTCTGTGATTGTGGTTTGACTGAGAAGAAGGTTCTGCTCATTGATGAACAGCTTCTCATGCGCTCAACCAAGGCCAGCTGAGGGGAGAAACTCTGGGAAAATTAAACTACAGTACGTTTTGGACAATACATTTATTCTGAATATTCATTTTTCACCTTCGAGAAACCATATAATCTATCATGTATCGGCATGTTAACTAGGTTGCAATGACATTTTGTCAGTTCTGTTCTAGCTGGTCCCACCAACATTATAATGTCATTGGTCCAAAATCCAAAACTAAATTTAAAGAGAAAATTTTCAGTTTTAGTTTCAGTAAGAACAGAAGAATTACTTGATGCTCAAATCTTTGAGATTTTTAATATTCTGGTTCTTTAACAATTCTATTATAAATGTGAACCTAGACCACAAAACCAGTCTTAAGTAGCACAGGTATATTTGTAGCAATAGCCATTGTAAGAGTCAAAATGATCGATTTTTCTTTTATACCAAAAATCATTAGGATATTAAGTAAAGATCATGTTCCATGAAGATATTTTGTAAATTTCCTACCATAAATATATCAAAACATAATTTTTAAATAGTAATAAGCATGGCTAAGAACTTCATTTGGACATCTTTAAAGGTGATTTTTCTTAGTATTGAGTTTTTTTTTTTTTTTTTGTACCCTCAGATTCCAGATTTTCAAATAGTTGTATCTCGGCCAAATATTGTCCTATCCTAACAAACCATACATCAGTGGAAAGCTTATTTATTCAGTGATGTACAAATCTCAATTTAAAAAAATTGACCCTTATGACTGGTTTCATGGTCCAGGGTCACAAATTATAATAATCATTATAATAATATTGAATTTATGCATTTTATTCTATTGTTCTATATGATATGATTTTTTTCATATAAAATTTTAGGGATGCATAATATATCAGTAACATATTGTTTAATGGCTGTTGTTAGTGATTTTTCTTTGCAGTACTTGCCAATACTGGATATATTTTAATCAGTATTGGATATTTAATTGTGCATGTTTAGTTCATAATACATTAATTTAAATAATAAATAATGTTTAAAGCATGTTCATTTTCTCAGTTTTTACATTTAGATTACATCCGTCATCATAAAATGATAATGTTTACTTTTTATATGAATTTTCATCATTTTTAAACCTAAATTAGCAAGGTATTACTTTGGTGGGTTGCCGGCAAGTAAGTAACGTTATACGCGTTCGATTTAAGAGCGTTCAGAGCCTAGAATTATGCATTCAGTTTGATTAGAAATCTTCTACATTATTACAGTTTGTCGATCTAAAATGGCAATTGTGCACTAACATCTCGTCGACCATGTCAGTACACAAATGCACGCTCTAAGCTTATTCAAACAGGGGCCAGGGCATTTTCTTATTTTGGTCACACATGCGGACCCGTGGACCACTTATGTGCACTCCTGTATGTATTCATGTATGTGTGTAAATATACACAGTGTACACACAAATGTAAACACGCACGTCCTGATTTTGCTGAATTAGATGTGTTCCTGGAACAACATTTTAATCCAAAAATGTAATCTTGACCATATCCCTACACCTAAACCTAACCTTACCCATGAGTAATCCCTAAAATCAGAGGAAATGATAGATGAATGACACTGATGTACAAGCACCAAAAACTGATTGTAAGCCTAAACTTCACAAAAACTATAAACTGTTTTTTCAAATCTGATTGGTTAATCACAATGTTGTTCCAGGGTCAACAAAGATGTTGATCCAGGAACATGTTGTACTTGGTAAACTTTTATTTTTGGATGCAACTAATTACAACTATTCAATTTGACAGCATTAGTAGAGACTATACTTGGCAGAATTTGATGGTGAATAGATGTAATGTAGTTGTGTTTTGTATCATACAGCTGTGGTTTGTTGTTAAGTCAGGTGACAGATCAAATGTTGCTGGCCGGGTTTTGCTGCAGATCTTGGAGAGCCACACATAAATGAGTCTTAAAGGGAGCTTTGTAATGGTTCGCTGGAACCTTCTGCTCTCTCGCCAGTACATGTAAACACCTGTAAACCTTCTAAAAAAACGTTGTCAGGGATCATAATGTTCACATTCCCACTGCTTGAGACAATAACTATATCTGTCTTTCCTCTCTCTCACTTCACTTATCTCTGTCTTTCTCTCTTATGCCTGTGTCACACCGTACACGTAAGCAGCATATATTTATATTAGCATTGTTTTACAAGTTACAGCAGTCACACTGCACAAGCAAGTAGTCTATAAGTAGCAAGTAGAAAATACGTTAAAGGGATCATCGGATGCAAACTTCACTTTTACATGTTGTTTGAACATTAATGTGTGTTAGCAGTGTATGTACAAATATACTCTATAATGATAAAAATCTATGCAGTGGTTTTTAATTAATCTGTAAAAATAAAGTAGAGCTCATTTTGACAAGGTAAAAAGGGTGTTTTTTACACTACCATTGAGAATCAACCAAAAGTATATTATAGACTTTCATTAAGTCCCTAAAGAATCATATCAACTTGTGAAAAATGGGTATCCGACGACCCTTTTAAAAATTCACCTATTTATCAGTATGATCTTTTGAATTACTGAACAATTGTATGAATATATGATGCATCTAATTTGATACAGTTCAAACATGCATTGCCAGACACAGCACTTCAGCAAATCTGACTGAATTCTGATGATTTAAGTAGTTTATAGCTTCAATTTGGGTTATGTTATGTTTTGGGTTATGCCAGCTTTATTTTTTCTTTGCCCTGTGGCCAGGGAAACAGTTAAACATGACTAAAATATAATGATTATTGCCCAAATATTGAGATGAGCAGTTAAAATGGTTGCTATGCCCCTACTGTGAATTACGCACTAGAGAGTTCTGGGCATCAAAAGCTGTGGAGAGCAGAAAATCTCCATCATTGCAGTGAAAGCTTTGGAAAAGTGACACAGGGAAACCGTTAGAAGCTTGAAGTGGTCCAAGAAAAACCATTAAACATGTGGCAATTAAAAAAACTGTATAAATCTAGTATATTTTTCTAAGTGTGAACAGCGGTTGATCCTGCTGGCATTGGCTGGCGACGTCTTGCTGAATTTCCAGAATAAAGTAAATGCTTTAGAAATCCCTTTCCAACATAGGCTTTTCCCTCGATTAGCTGTCTAAAACAGCCCTGAATGAAATATTTAGGTGGAACCGATATCACTTGTGTGAATGCAGAAGATTGGGAGACGGGGGATAAAAGTCTTCTTTTAGATGCTGCCAGACTGAAGTTTCCTAACAGTGCCAAGGGCACACATCTTGAGACGTTTAATAAAATCCATAAATTGCACGTGGAATGTCTGGGATTGTGTGGCGGACGGGCAGCAGTATTGCAGGGCAAATGAAAAGCAGTCTATGAGGGAGCTACACATAAAGAGCAGAGGTCACCACTCACACACTCATTAATATTACACTGATCTCAGGTCAGGTTTCAGTCTCCCAGTCTCTCATTTACACAGACATCAGTGCACTTGACAGTGCGGTGATGGACAACTCTGTTGTGTAATTGTTAACTAAACAGTGAATTTTGCAAAATACCACAGGAAATGTGAGGCTCAATTCGGCCTCTTTGATTAGAGAGGAATTTGGTTGCAAAAATGGGGGCATTATCTTATGTCTTATTAACAAGATAAGTTATCTCATTAACATTTCCTTTTTCCTGAGATTCACTCTTTGGTGATGACAATTTGTGTAACTAACTGTATCTGTAACATGTCTTTGAAGACATAATTTCTCATTTCTTTTTTTGATAGTAAATCCTTAAATAGAAGCCTCCCAAAAAAAAAAAAAACCTTCTTAAAACAACAGAGGCCTGAATCCAGTTTACTTTTTCATTTACTTGTCATTACATTTGCATAAACATACATTTTTAACAAGGTACACTCAGAAAAATAATTCATTGGATGAACTCAATTTAATTGAGGGCAGGATTTCCATCCAAAAAATATGTGTAACCCCAACTCATAAGAAACAAATTCATGCAATGAAATGTAATTAGGTTGGGCCAACTCAATTTGATCAAATATAGTTTCAGTGAAATTGATACATTTATGAAGTGATATTCTATGCTTGTTGAACTCAAACTAAAAGATGGTAAACAGGTAAACAAATAACTTGGTACCCAACTTATCAGGCATTAGCCATAAGATGGCTTTGTTATATCCATGGCATGCCCAAAGTAGTTGTTTATTTTATTATTAAAACAACTTCAACTCATGTTAACAGGTCCTCAACCCAAGCACATGCTCTCTACACTTCACCACAATTGTAACCCCCAAAAACACTAACATACCAGAAACGGTTTTAAATACAAACAGAGAAGAACATTAAACATTAACAAGTCTCCCAATTTTATCATCTTAATAAAAAATGCATAAAATAACATTTTATTTCAACATTTACTCTCCTTATCCAACTGTGTGCAAAGCATGATGGGAAGGGAAAATCCACTTCCTAGTTACACAAGTAAAATAATTAATGTACTCTCAACTCAAATGAATTAAGTAAAGTGGTTGTAAAAAATTGTGTCAAATTTTTTTGGCCTAATTTGAAACAAGCTTTCAAAATCAGAATATTTTTTGGCCTCCTTGATTGAAAGTCAGTTTGACACAATGCAATTGTTTAAATGGGAAACCTAACACAATGGTGTTAAATGAAAATGATTATTTTAAATACACTGAACAGTGTTGTAGAATAATTTTTTTGAGTGTAGTTCAGCCAAAAATGAAAATTCTGTCATTAAATGCTCACTCTCATGTCATTTCAAACCTGTAAGACCTTTGTTCATCTTTGGAACACAAATTGTGATTTTTTTTTTTTTTGATGAAATCAGAGTTTTCTGACCCTGCATAGACAGCAACACAACTGAACTTTCAAGGCCCAGAAAGGTAGTAAGGACATTGTTAAAATAGTCAAGAAAAAAATTGTTGAATAAAGTCAACTGTTTTTTAAAGAGTATTCTCATAGCTTCTTATAGCACTGATGTCACATGGACTATTTTAACAATGTCCTTTGTACTTTTCTGGGTCTTGAACATATCACTTGCATAGCTGTCTATGCAGTGATTAATCATGCACAATAAGACCAGAAACACTCATTAGGAAAGTATAGATTTACATATTAATTTTAAGTTGTATAAAACCATCTGCCAAATGAACATATGTAATGTGAATAAATCTAACAGTGCTCATAGGAAAAAGAGACCAAATCTAAATCCACTGCTCTGAAGTCCTGGCAGAAAGGCTTTATTAGCCCACCCAGCACCTGTACTTCACTATGCCAAGTTGGTAATCAAACCTTACTCAGCATTCAGCGCCACATGTGAGGTGCCCATCCAAAGAATGACCTAAGACTGATGCAGTCACACAGTGCGCTAAAACACACAAACACTCTGATTGGGTGGAGAGGGTGTGATGAGAGAGAGCGCAAGCTGCGGGAGAAGTTTTTGCAGCTCGTTAAACGCTCTTTAATCACGTTGCGCAGCATGCCAGCACTTAAGACCCTTTTTCTCTCCGTCTCCTCCTAACAATCGCGAGATACTTGATAAATGTGTTTAATAACTTCAGGAAACGAGAGCACTTACGTTAACCATCAATCTAGCCGGAGGTTTCGAAAAAGAGACAGGGATTCCAAATCCAGGGGATCTGGCTCTGGTTCTTACAAGCCTTTTCCAGATATGTGTAGACAAATTGGTAGAGGAGATGTATACCAGTGTGTGTTTGTGCCTGGGGAGCCGGTGTCTTTAGCACGAGACAGACTCACTTATCTAGAGTAAAGGGGCTGTTTGTGTCCTTCTAGAGGCATGAGAACACTTTGCCTCCTCTTTGGCCTCTAAACTTTAACAGGTTTAGCATGAAAAGAAGTATGTCAGGCTTGGGTTACATCACTGTCTATAGTCGTAACCGTAATGATTGTAGAGATTGTTTTTTTTGTGACCTGAGCATGAAAACTTGTGAAAAAGAAGTGTGTTTGAATGTATTGAACTGTGCACTTGTAGTGTACTTCAAACCTGACCTGACCTTGTTTCCTAAGACATAATTTAAGTATACGGTTGAAGTCCAAAGTTTACAGAATCTGCAATATGTTAATTATTTTACAAAAATAATAGAGGTCATTCAAAATTCATGTCATTTTTTATTTAGTACTGACCTGAATAAGATATTTTACATAAAAGACGTTTACATATAATCCACAAGAGAAAATAATAGTTGAATTTATAAAAATAACCCCATTCAAAAGTTTACATATGCTTGATTCTTACAGTTTTTCTCGATTGCTAAAACACTATAACCAGACTTTTGAACTAAAATTTCAAAACCATAATGCAATTTTTCAAAAAGCACACCCATTTCCCTATAAACACTATTCCTCTGCTTTAACACATGAGTCAGATTTGGTGAACTGTTACTGCAAAACTCTACACACAAATCCCTAGATTTCTCAGTGCTTACACCATGTGATCATTTAGAAAGTACTAGCATTCAATATTGTTCACTCAAGTCTGCAAAGTTGGAGCTCAATTAGTGCACAATTACCCAGGTAGAAACACTAGGAGTCAAAATTGGTGCATTTCTCAGATCAGAAATGGAATCTCCACATCATCTAGTCACTTGTGCACATCATAAAACTTTTCTAATTTTTTTTAACAAGTTACTTTTGCTTTGGTATGTTCATGCAACTGATTATGCATGAATGTACCAAACTGATTTGTCTGTGGCTTCCTACATTATCAGTTCGTACTGTCATGTTGCTCAAAATGTATTACATGTATATAGTTCTCTTTGCTATAGTCTTACCCCTCAAAACATCAAGTCATTAGCTCATCATATATGTCTTTACAGTAATAGTTGCCATAAACTGTCAAACATATTCGACACATTTCTATTAAACTTTTTGTAAATTTGCCATGAATTGTTCAAGTGAATATTGACTTTCACTAATGTAGAGACTACAGATCAACTAATGATAATTCAGTTCTCTGGAGCTCAAAGCAGTTCTCTGGAGCAGCTCAAAGGTACATCTCAACATCTCATGAACCTTCAATTGGAAAGCATATAGAGACAGACAACACAAGAGTTACAAATTCTGACAGTGGACTTTCTAATTTTTTTTTTTGCCCTTGCCCATATTTCTTTTTCTTTTCTATTTCACAATGACTTTGTAATGTATTTTCATTTTATTTTATTTTTTGTTATCTTGATATTTTTTTTTTTTTTTTGTCAGACCACTAGTAAAAGTGTACCTGTAAATCAATATCCTGCATACAGTAATGTGTAATTTCGAAGAGGAAGAGTAGGAGGTGAAAGAGGCAGAGGAGGAGAAGTAGGAGGACGACGTCAACAACATGGAAGAGAAATAGGAAGGGCAAGGGCAAGAAAACAAGCAGTCTCATATATTTTAGTTGATGCGTGCCAGGGTTGGATCAGGCATGCTAGAGGATTTTACCCCAGGGCCAATTTAGTCTGTGATGTTGAGGAGGTTCTTTGGCCTGTCCCAGACCAAAGACAGGATGCTTGGGCAGAATAATTATTTTTGTTGTTGTTTGCTGTTTTGTGATGTGCTCTACAGTACAATAAATTTAGGATTAAAACACTTGCAAATGCATACATTGGTTGTGTTCATCATGTGAATTTGTTTTGTTTTTTCCCCCAAGCGACACTTATTACCAGTTTTCGTAGTATTGTTTTGAATTGATCTCATCAGAGTGTAAAACTGTTGTAGTGTGTGTGTTTTTGAGGGTTTGTGTGTCATGTCTGAGAGCAAAGTTTGTTTTTTTTTTCAGCAAGATTGAGTTGTTTTGAGTGGAGAGCTTCATTTTGACCTGAATATAGTAAGTTTGGGGAATTGAGTTAGAAGTTACGGATTTGTGTTTAGAGTTTCGCAAAAAAGAGGCGTAATTTCAAGAAATGTGTTTAAGCAATTGAGAAAAACTGTAATACTGTGTTGTTACCTGAATGATCCACAGCTGTGTTTTGGTTGTTGTTTTTGCTTAGTGATAGGTGATAGTTGTTCATGAGTCCCTTGTTTGTCCTGAACAGTTAAACTGTGCATTGTTCTTCAGAAGAATCCTTGAGGTCCCATAAATTCTTTGTTTTTTCAGCATTTTTGTGTATTTGAACCCATTTCAACAATGACTGTATGGTTCTGAAATCCATCTTTTCACACTGAGGACAACTTAAGTGCCTCATATGCAACTATTACAGAAGATTCAAATGCTCACTGATGCTTCAGAAGGAAACACAATGCATTAAGAGCCGGGGGGGTGAAAACTTTTTAACATAATAAAGATGTGTGCATTTTTCTTATTTTGCCTAAATATCATATTTTTTCATTTAGTACGACCCTTCAGAAGCTACAGAAGATACTGTTTCCCAGAAGACAAAATAAGTTAAATTTACCCTGATCTTCAAATTCCAATGGTTTGACTCATTGACAATTATCACAAAACGAAACAAAAACACGCAGCTGTAATAATCTAACATTTGTATGACTCGCTTTCTTCTGTGGAACACAAGGTGAATTTTGACTTCACGCAGCTCCAACAGCAATCAAAGTGGCACTGAATTTGTTCATTTATCTTGTGTGCTATATTCCAAATCTATTCCAGTCTTCTAAAGCAATGTGATGTAGCTATATGTGACAAACAGACTGAAATAAATCAAGTAAATCACTCATTTATTCATTTGCAGTTATTCATTCCTCTTCATCACTGTTCTCTTATAGGGTTCCAGTGACGCAGGTTTAACGTCAGCTATTTGCTAGCTTAGAAGGACTTGTAATATACCACACAAATCTTATGTTTTTGCAGACCCAATCACTATGAACAGTAATTTTATAGAAAACAGCTGCTTGAAGTTTTTTCAAAACTTACGGGTTTGGAACGATATGACGGTGGGTAAATAATGACGGAATTTTCATTTTTGATTAAACTGTCCCTTTAAGGGGAAAAAGTGAGAGAAATTGATTATGGTTGCATGGGAGAGTGTGGCTAGTTCAGTTTGTCTTGGGTTCAGATGAAGCGTATGTTTGTCAGTTTTGTCTTGCTGTGTGTACACAACAGCACGACTTTGATCCCTTATGTTTTCAGCGCTCCACCCACCCAGCAGCCTCAGGCGATGTGAGGAACCCTCAAAGGTGGACAAACCCCTCCTCGAACCACAGCTGTGGGGTGTTAAAGTGTGAAACGGTGCGAACAGCAGGGCTTCTCAAGGGCCGACGGCTTTCGAGTGGTACTTCGCAACTTCTGAGACATTTATACCCAGGTTACTGAGTAAATAACAGAGTTTCTAAAGGTTGAAGTGAATATTCTGAAGACATTTACTTACCATTGTGTCGTTGCAAACCCATAAGACTTCAGTGTTTCTTTGAAACACAAATGACAATATTTTTAAGTTTTTTAAAGTAATTTCAGGTAACTAAAACGTAGTAGATCTGAAAAGGTTGTGAAGGCCTTTTAAAACTTATATAAATGGAGCATCTGTGTTTGATGTTTGAATGCCTTTATGACTTTTTGGATCTTCTAGGTTTTGGTCATCTGTACTTTCAATGGAGGGACAGAAACCTCTTAGGTTTCATTTAAAGGTGGCATATCTTGAAAGACTTTTTCTGTGTTTAAGTGCTAAAATCGGGTCCCCAGTGCACCTACAAACCCAGAAAATGTGAAAAAAGCCATGCAAAAGTTTGAACAAAGCATGCTAACTGTTCTGTCTTTAGCTGCACAGATGAGCACAGAACACTATTTAGAGTCCCAGCCTCAGAGGAGACAAGAGAGCAGTGGTTTTATTGGTTTATTTACTGTGTTATGCTGCTGCCACGCAGATCTAATATAAACATGCCATTTCTTTCCCAGATGTTTACCTCCACAGACATAACAATGTTTCTGTAACTGATCTGTCTTTTTAACATAAACTTGTGTGTATTTGACAGTTTAAGCGCAATAAGACACGAAAGAGAACTTTTAGTTTAGTACTCACATGCCGTGTGACAGCCGCTTTCTGTGCGCGTGCTTCAATTGTGTGCGCTCGGAAAACATCATGTTTCTGCTTCCAATCAAAATAGGCATTTTCAGAATGATATAATACATGATCTGTGGGATATTTTGAGCTGAAACTTCACAGACACATTCTGGGGACACCTTTGTCTTATATTACATCTTGTAAAAAGGGGCATAATAGGTCTTGTTTAATATCTTAATTTGTGTTTTGAAGATCAATCAAAGTCTGATAGGTTTGGAACCACATGATGGTGAGTAAATGATGACAGAATGTTCCTTTTTGGAATACAGAGATCTGAATAGGATGGTGCTTCTTTCTACTTTTCTCTTTCAGTAACCTTAAAGAATCTATTCAAAGGGGCCCCAGCCTTTCCTCACCTGCATTAGGGGCCGTACCTCCAGGTCTGGTCTATCGTTGAGAACCAGCATCCATTAGAGCAAGAGTCGGATTAACCCCTCTAAAGCACACATGGTGCAGTCATAAACCCCTTCTCTTTATGCTGTTTACACTAACAATATCCAGCGGTGTGCGCATGTGGGTGTTTAGTGCATTATAAAACCTATAGAATGCCGCCCTCTTACTCCAGATCTGTTTCTGAGTAAATCATTGTAGAATTTGTCAGGTCTCACATTAAACGGCGTGTTGCTCCCTCACATTCCCTCCTCGGTTTCTCTGTGCCAAAAATGAAGACTGTTCTTTACTGCAGGAAGTGTGGAGGAAACCAGGCTTCATTTATGGCCACCTTATACACCCGTTCCAAGAAACAGCATTACAGCGTCCTTATGTTTACGACCAGCAGCATGAAACGAAAGCTTGTGGAGCTTGATGCAAGTTGAGCTTAAATGCAGCAATTATTATAGAAATAGAGGCATTCTGAAGTGAGCTAAAGAGGGGGATGACGAACAAACACCTGCTTGCAATTTTGCAAACTGAGACTCCGGAGTCTGCTCTCGGCTGGCGTGTGCACTGTGCATCATTTTTCAGTTAAATTTGATATAGATACAGTATGAATTCTCAGCAAGTATAAGCAGGGATGTATTTAACACATGGCTCAGAACAACTGGCTGCATGAAATTAAAAATACATTCAATTATAGCATTTTTTTTCTTTTCCAAAATCCGACTGATTGAGCTAGCCCATATGGGCTGTGTTTCTGGGATAGGACATAGAGCACTGCTGGAGCGCTATGCAGAGGAGGATGAGGTGAATGCTTTAAGAAGAACGTGATCTCCGCTTTGGACTTTCCTTATCCTTGCCAAACTTTCACAGTTGAACATACTGAAAAAATTCCAGCTATGAAATCTGAAGCTTACATTTGTGTCACATTGTGACTTTTAAAATTAACGTAAAATTAAGAGTTACTGAAAAAAGTACATAATTTAAATATAAATAATATAAATACATAAAAAATAAATACATAGCATGTACTTAACTGAAAAAAAATCATTATTTAGATTTATATTTAAAGATTTATATTTAACATAAAATACAAATTTAACTAAAACAGGGTAAATGATAATAATATGATCTAAATTAATTAATTTACATTATTTAATATATTAGTTTACTTCAAGGGTTATGTAATTTTTTGTATTATTTAATTTTTTGTATTATTTGTTATGTATTTGAAAAAAAGTTCTATTTCAACTATGTGATGAGTCTCTTCACTTAAATTGCTTAACTCACTCGTTAGTTCTTGATGCATGAGTGAAACATTATGAGTCAAACTGTGTTTGAAAGTTTTTGGTTCAGTGAGTCTATTTGCAAGATTGCTCACTAGTAGTTAGCTAAGTTTGGTAACTTTGACATGTTTCATTTTATTGCCTTTTCTCAATTAATTTGGGTTTCTGCTACACAAGGCATTTGAGGTCACGGTTTAATTTAATGTTAAGAAAACCCACTTCCAGTGTTTGAAACCAGTGTCCAAAACTAAATCAAGTTCATCCAATACTTTTTTGGGTTGTGTAATTGATTTAAACTGCTATAAGAAAAAAAACAGAGAAAACAATGCATGCTGTGGGTGAGTCATGCATTCTCAGACGTTTCCTTAGCTGGCTGCTGAGATCTGTGCGCTCTCCAAAGATGTATTCAACTTCATGCCTAAAAGCAAGCATTTTGGTATCCTTATCTTGACCTAAATATACCGTTCAGTACTGATTTCCTGAGTGCAACCACACACATTTTGTTGCTGGTTATTAGTTTGGCATGTGTGAGAGTCTTTCTCCCATGCACTGTACCTGCTTTGAATTTGATGCAGATATCCATTTACCCAACCGCACAGGCCCCTGTCCGCCTGCTCAGCAGTCGGGAGCTGATTCAGTGTCTGATCCAGAGGAACATCTCTCCCCCTTTGCTCCCTTTGAATCTTCCCAAAGATGGAACTGGTTTTATGGGACACTTGCGATAGGAATCATTCTGAATGTCGGTGGGCTTGCGTGTGAGGCATGTGATGTTGTGATGCCTTCATAGTCGTCTCTCATGTGGAGAGAGAGAAAGCCAGAAGAGTTTACATTAGGTCATATATCAGTAACTGGAAAAGCTTATCAAGATTTTTTTTTTTTTTTATTAAATATGAAAAGTATGTGAATAATTGCAGGGCATTGTTATGCAGTTGCTAAGACATTAATTTAGTTTGGATGGATGAACAGATGAATAGATAGACCAAATAACAGACATATGGATTGATGGTTGGATGGATGAACAGATAAACAGATAGACTGGCTAACAGATGGATGAATGGACAAATAAATAGACAGACGGATGGATGGATTAATGGATGGACGAACAGATAGATAGTGAGACCGACTGATGGATGGATGGACGAACAGATAGATAGATTGATAGACTGACTGACAGACGTATGGACTGATGGATGGATGGATGGATGAACAGATAGATAGTAAGACCGGCTGACTGACAAATGGATGGATGGATGGATGGATGGACGAACAGATACATAGATGGATGGATGAACAGATAGATAGATTGACAGACATATGCATGGATGGATGGATGGATGGATGTACAGATACATGGATGGATGGATGGACAGACAGACAGATAGATAGTCAGACCGACTAACTGATGGATGGATGGATGGGTGAACAAATAAATAGACAGACCGACTAACAGACAGATGGAGAGATGGATGGATGAACAGATAGAAAGACTGACTGACAAACATACGGATAGATGGATGGATGGATGGGCGAGCAGATATATGAATGGATGGATGGACGGATGGACTAATAGATACATAGTGAGACCGACTGACGGACGGATGGATGGATGGACGAACAGATACATAGTGAGACCGACTGACAGATGGATGCATGGACAGATGGACGAACAGATAGATAGTGGTGGATGGATGGACGAACAGATCGATAGACTGGCTGACAGATGGATGGATGGATGGATACATAGGTAAAAAGACTGACAGATGGATGGATGGATGGATGGATAGACAGACAGACAGGTGGATGGATGGACAAACAGATAGATAGACCAACTGACAGACGGATGGATAGTTGGATGAACAGATAGATAGACCAACGGACAGATGGATGGATGGATGGATGGATGAACAGATAGATAGATAGACTGACTGACGCATGGATGGATGGATGAATGAATGAATGGATGGATGGATAGATAAACCAATAGATAGATGATAGAGATAGACATTATTGGAGTACATTTTACAAGTGTATTTCAAAATTCTTGTTTAATTTGATGAGATACTTGTCATTTCTTTGTAATTGTTTGTAAAATTTACTAGCAACTCTTTAGTGAAAATAGTAAATTCTACACCAGTTTCTTTTGCTAGTTGGATACATAATAGACATAAGGAAATCTATTTATAATGTCAAACATTGTGATGTCAAGAATGACATCTGTGACAGCGCTGATGACGGTGAAAATGACAGCAGGTGCCCGCATGTGCGCTGCAGAGGGAGGACATGCCCACAGGTCAGAGGCTGGCACGACCGACACGCTGGGTGAATATAGTGTGTGTTTGGGCTGCGGGAGAGGAGGTGAGGCGGTTCTGTGTGCTCTTGCTGCGATAAGAGCGATGGAACAGTGACTCTGATTGTGTACCTAAAGCCCCGAGGCTGAGTGAGGAGCCGTGCAGGAATGTATGCAGCCGTCACAAGTTTGAAAACAAACAGCTTTTGGACATGGTCTTCTCTTTCACACCCAGACTGTCTCTCTGAAGAGCTGGAAAGGTGTTATTTTGACCCCGTTTTCCTTTTCTTTTCTTTGCTCATCGCCACTTTCACTGTGTTTGCACCCACACTTAAAGAAATGTTTGCTGTAGGATGGATGGTATTGATCTTTTCTATTCAAAGTTCAGTTCAGGATTGCTTTCTTCTCACACTTCAAAAAAATATGTATAAAATGATATGATAGTAATACATGATTAAATGTGATTAAAATATAAGACTGTAAAGCAGAAACACAATGTTGAGAGGTCCAATAAAGGTCCACAAAAATGCAGACCAATATATTGTGTTAATATAAACACATTTTCCATTTTTTTCACCTGGATTTCGAATTACACACTGCATTGTGTAGTGTTTTAGTGTTGAAGGAATGTAAATGGTATCATTGTGAAATATTTTATATGATATACCTCTCAAAATTGTATTAGATTTATGCATTAATCCAGAGAAAATAAACTTAATTGATATTTTCTCTGACACCAAACCTACATAAGCAATAGCTTTGCTTATGATGTAATATATCTTGTTTTTAGGATGTTTTTACTGGAAAACAAGACAAATCCTGATTAGAAAAAGATTTTTATCCAGTGTAATATAAAAAATAAAAACCGGTTGTGGTTTATCTTGCCTGGATAGCTCTCAGTATCAGGGGATGAGGCCTAGACACACACACCAGAAACAGAGACTTCTGAGTTCTTATCAATCACAGCACTTAACACAGAACACGTCTCTGAAACTCTGTGTAAATCTTTGACAGATAAAAACTCAGCTTCCCCTGTGAGAACAGACTTTACTGCCCAGATCAGATGAAAGATTTCCTTTCAACACACAGCAGAAATAAACAGATCCAGAGAGATACACTAACACTGTAATGTAAGTTCTCTTTTCTGTTTTGCCTTTGTGCTTTGTCCTTTTGAGGCCCCATCAGACATCTAAACATTTGAGAGTGCGCACGTTCTTCACAATCTGCAGTTGTAGGTTTTCTTATCATAGTTGATTCTTATTGGTCAGAAAGTTACAGACTGCAGCTTTAAAAAAATATGGATGAATGTTAATGTTTCAGTTCAACTTTCAAGATTTTTTATTGATCATTTCTAATGAAAGGACAAGCATTTTTATCAATGCTCTCTCACTTTTGAATGCCAGTGATTTTGTTTATTTGTCCGGTTGGTAGGTAGATAGATAGATACATTGTTTGCTTGTTCATTCTTTCATTCAATCATTCATTTGGTTGGTTGGTTGAATGGATGATAGACAGATACATTGTTTGCTTGTTCGTTCTTTCATTCATTCATTTGTTTGTTTGGTTGGTTGAATGGATGATTGGTAGAAAGGTAAGTTGTTCTTTGGGTCGATTGGTTGTTTGGTCATTTGTCGTTCAGTCGGATGGATGGTTGATAGGTAGGTAGGTAAGTTATTTGTTTGTTCATGTTTGTTAATTCGGTAGTTGGTCGTTCATTTGTATGGTTGGTTGGTTGGTTGTATGGATGGATGGATGGTTGAGAAGTTAAGTAGGTAAGTTGTTTGTTTGTTTGTTTGTTAAGGCGGTTGTTGGTCAGTCGGATAGATGGATAAAGAGTTGTAAGTTGTTTGTTTGATGTTCATTCTTTCATTTGTTCATACTTTTGTTCGTTTGGTTGGTTGGTTGGTTGGTAGGTAGGTAAGTTGTTTGTTCAGTTCAGGTGTTCGTTTGTATGGTTGGTTGGACAGATTTGTTCAGTAATTTGGTTGGATGGATGGATGATGGCTGGTAGGCAGGTAGGTAAATAAGTTGTTTGTTTGTTTGTTCGGTCAGTCATTTGGTTATTGCTCGTTCATTCGTATGGTTGGTTGGATAGATCGATGTTTGGTAGATAGGTAAGTTTGTTTGTTTTTGTTTGTTTGGTCAGTCCAGTGGATGGATGAATTGTTGTAAGATGTTTGTTTGTTTGTTCAGTAATTCGGTTGGTTGTTTGGTTAGATGGATGGTTGGTAGGTAGGTAAGTTATTTGTTGTTCGTTTCTTCCTTCGGTCGGTCGTTGGTTGTTCATTCGTATGGATGGATGGATGGAGGATGGATGGTTGGTAGGTAGGTAGGGAAGTTTTTTGTTTGTTCAGTTGTTTGGTCATTGCTCGTTTGTTTGTATGGTTGGTTGGTTGGATGGATGGATGGATGTTTAGTAGGTAGGTAAGTTGTTTATTTGTTTGTTTTTGTTTATCCGGTTGGTAGGTGGATGGATGGATTGTTGTAAGATGTTTGTTTGTTTAGTAATTCGGTTCGTTGTTCTTTTGGATGGATGGATGGTTGGTAGGAAGGTAGGTAAGTTATTTGTTTGTTCATTCCTTTGGTCGATCTTTTGGACGCTGGTTGTTCATATGATTGGTTGGTAGGTAGGTAGGATGTTTATTGGTTGGTTGGATGGTTGTAAGTTGTTTGTTTGTTTCTTTGTTCAGAAATTCAGTTGTTTGTTTAGTTGGATGAATGGATGGATGGATGATAGGTAGGTAGGTAGGTAGGTAAATTGTTTGTCTGAGCAACCTGTCTCTCGAGTTGAGGTCCTGATCACCCTTTTGAAATTTATGTTAAAAACTGGTTAACTGGTTAAAAACTATTCATTTATTTTTTAGCAAAAATTCAGTTTAGAGAGGTCAGATTGGATTGGTATCCAGATGTAATTTCATAATCCTTCACATCTTAAAAACAAGGTAAATTATTTAATTGCTGACACCACAGCTGTTTGATCTGTAGTTTTGATTTTGCTTGCAGGGACTGAACAAGACAAACTGTATGAGACAGAAAGATAAAAGTAGTATTGAGAAAAGCATGGCCTATGGCTATCAGTTCAGCCAATCAGAGCCCTCTATCTGGCCCAGTGAAAGTATGGGAAATGGGGGAATATGGGTAGATGGTAGAACTCCTTATCTGTGGCCACAGCAGTGCACTGACTCAGGCTAACCACGTTAACTACAACCAATTACATCTGGTCTGTTAAGTACATACAACAGCGGAAAGAAAACTTTCCTGATCCACTAGGGCTTTGTTTCCATCAGTGGTGATTATTTAAACTGTACTGTATATAATCAGTGTTTATTATTGATTAAAATAGTTTATCATTGATACTGGAAAGGCAACCTGTCCAAATCCAGACCCAAACAACATTTGTTTGGTTCACTTAGGGCACAAAAGAATTTTGGATCTGTTGCAACTTTGCTGAAGATGTTTAGAGAGGAAAGGCAAAAGAGCGTGGTGGGGTAAAGAAGGTGTAAAGTTGGATGGGGGCATCATAATCTGCTTTGCACTCATGCAGGTGAGGGAATCACAGCAAACACAAGACACACATCAAACCCATATACACAAAAAATGCCTGCAGACCCCTTGCCCGATAAAGTCCTCTGGGTCAGAGCTTTTTAGAGTAAATACGACTAATGCTATCCATCAAAATAGCTGCTGTATGATTACCAAGCCTGCATTTATTTGACGAAAAAATGCTGTAAATGGCAATATTGTAAAATATTATTAAAATTGTATATTTTTTTATTATTAAAATTTTACTATTTTTAATATATTTTAAAATGTAATTTATGCCTGTCTATAGTGTCACATGATCCTTCAGATTTTTTTTTCTATAGCTACTGTAGCTGCTCAGAATTTTCCTTGCCTTTCTTTCTTTGATAATCCAAATGCATGCAACAAATACGTTTTAGCTCTGTAACTAAAAAAAAAGTATTTTCAACCAGTTTTCAATTTTAATTGAGCTGGTGTTGGTGAGATTGCTGAAAATCTCCAGTACTGAACAGTTTAGTCTAGAAAAATGTTTTGCCACCTCAAAGACATTCCAGAGTTTTGTTGGTCTGTTGTTCAGTGTGTGACTCATTGTTTTACCATCACCTACAACACAGGAGAACATGAACAGCAGAGACTAACTAACTTAAAAAATAGTGAATTTTTTAATAAGTAAACAGCAACGTATGTACATACTGTTTTTGTAGAAACTTGGCTTTTTAAAAAAATCCCTAAACTGAGACAAAAGACTTCTAAATCTTTTTCTTGCTAGAGCTTTTGAGCTAAATCCAGCATATTTCCTGCAGCCTGTTTTAACTGGTTAAAGTAACATTTTTCCCATATCTGATGATCAAACTATATAGACATCCACTGAAAATTTCTGACTGCAATTTCTTCCAAAACCTTATCACTTTAACATCCACTCAGAACACTGTAGCAACGTATCCAGTTTGTAATAATTTCTTTCTAGATGTAAGGATTTATTATTGACCCAATCACCAGCTGTAGGAACAGAAAATGGCTTCCTATGCATGTTTACAATCTTTGTTTTGACAGATAAAAATAGTCTCCATTAAGCAAAGGGACAAAGGAAGAGTTGGTTCCTCTTCTACCAACATCTCTCTCTATCTGTATGTGGTCTGACTGACACTTCTCCATTGCCCAAGGAGGTTTTCTATCTGATGTGCCAGCCGGCATCTGATTGCTGTTCATTCAAGGTAAAAGTTTGGACGTCTCTCCGGAAATTGGTTAAATGCAGGGTGCTGGTGGCGTCTAGTACTGATACAGCCTGATACTAGTACTGATACATTAAAGAAATTATTACGCTCATTCACCAAGAATGCACTAAACTGATCAAAAGTAGACACATATTAATAATGTTACAAAATATTTCTATTATAAATGCTGTCTGTTTTTTTGTTTGTTTGTTTGTTTGTTTTTTGGAACTTTCTATTTATATCAAAGAATCCTGAACAAATGCATCACGGTTTACACTAAAATATTAAGCAGCACAACTGTTTTCAACACTGATAATAATAATTTGAGTTCTATATCAGCACATTACATTTTAATATATATTAACATAGAAAATAGTTATTTTAACTTGTATTAATATTCCCAATATTACTACTATTAACTGTATTTTTCATCAAATAAATGCAATCTTGGTAAGCAGTCTTTTGTTTTTGTAGACAAACTGTTAAAAAACAAACAAACTAAGGAACCATAATGGTTTTTTTTTTGTTTTTTTACAGTTCCTATATCTAGATATTAACTAATATACCTCGAAAACCTATTTAGGTTTTTTCTCTCCCCAGAACAGGCCTTAATGGCTTATGTTGATGAATGCTTGTAAGGGATACGCTGCAGGTAGGATATGGTTACAGGTTGCGCTGGTGGAGGGGAGGGCAGGGAAGGGAGCAGATAAAAAGCCACATGGGCCGGGCAGGATGTTTGTGTTCCAATGAGGCATGACCCTGGGAGACTGGGCCAGGGCCTGGCCTTTGAACACAGGTGAGCGGGGAAAAGCTGCTGATCCCTATTTGTCCCCTTTTGATTTCTCGCTCATTATCCGTTCTATCCACTTCTCCCGCTGCCTTGCTTTTCACCCTCTCCTCACTCCGCATCCCCTCTCTCTCTCTATCGTCTTTCTCTGGGGAACAGTATGTTTTCTCTCTGCGCCGAGTGAATGTCATCACCAGAGCTTCCGACTGATGACAGTTCTCAATGGGAGCTCTGAGACAGCATTGTCTGCCTTTGTGCGGGGGTGTTGGCGTGCTGTAGCGCAGAGAATGTGTGTGTTTGTGGTCGTTCAGTAGGGCTGTGGTGTTTGTTGACTTGTTTTCACTCCAAAGTTCTTCAAACAGTGTGTGAAATACAAGCTGCCACGAGGGCAAACTGCAGCCTGCCACAAACCCAGCTTAGAAACCTTTGCATCCTGCCACCTCACTCTCATGTCATTCCATACCCATAAGACCTTCGTTCATCTTCGGAACACAAATTAAGATACATGATGAAATCCGAGAGCTTTCTGACCTGGATAGACAGTAACGCAAATGACACATTCAAGGCTGAATGTGTGTCGAGGACTGACACAGAAGAGAAGAAATTGTTGAATGAAGTTGTTATTTTTGCACACAAAAGGTATGTTCGTAGCTTCATAAAATTTGAAATTGAACCACTGATGTCACATGGACTATTTTATCGATGTCCTTATTACATTTCTGGGTCTTGAATGTGGTAGTTGCATTGCTGTCTATGCAGGATCAGAAAGTTCTCAGATTTCATCAGAAATATCTTATTTTGTGTTCTGAAGATGAACGACATGAGGGTGAGTAATTAATGACAGAATTTTCATTTTTGGCTAAACTATCCCTTTAATGATCAGCAATCTAAAGCACATGCAAATTTACAGGAATTCAACATTTTTAATATAAAACTAACTTCATTAAATGCATTTAATATTAATCTCTCTTGTATGCTTTTATCACTTGCATAAAAATGAGTAATGCCTTCATCAGTGGGACACAAGCAATAAGAACAAAGGAGAATAATATTAAATGTGTTAATTATATTTAATTGTTGTTTATATTTAGTGATATTTTTTTTACAGTTCATGTGAAAAAAAAACACATTTTCTTGCTATATTTTTTGTATTCAATCTTAATATACTATAAAATGCAATTTATTTCTGTAATGCAAAGCTGAATTTTCAGCATCAGTTACTCCAGTCTTCAGTGTCACATGATCTTTCATAAATCAAATCTAAAATTTTGATTTGGTGCTCATTTATGCTAATTATTAATGTTGAAACAGATTCTTTTGTGCTAATATTTTTACGGAAACCATGAAACAGTTTTTTTTTTCAGGATTTACTGATGAATAGAAATTCAAAACAAGCGCATTTATTTGAAATAAAAAAAAATGTAAAATTATAAACGTCTTTACTACCACTTTTGATTAATTTGCTGGATCCTTGCTTTATAAATATAAGCATATATTATAAGCATATATGATGTTTTTTTTTATATAATTAAACGTCAACATATTTATTTTTCATCCATTTTTTTATTAATTATTTTCATTAATAATTAATTCATTCTAATGTCTTTATTATCTCTTTTGTTCAATTTTTTTAATCCTTGCTGAATAAATGTGTTAATTTCTTTAAAAAAAAAAACTTACTGATCTTAAAAAGAGTCTTACTGATATGTATATATAATTTTTTATATAATATGTGAACATATGTTTATTTTTAATAAATTTTCCCATTAATTATTGAGTATGACATATCAGAATGTCTGGTATTCATGATGTAAATAACGCAGAAAATGTAAAGAACAAAAATAATGTCTCCATATCAAGGGAGGTTTTTGTTTTTTGTATGTTTTTACACTCTAAAATGCAGGGCAGCATGTGAAGGAGACGGTGCGTCAGTATTTTATTCTATCGCTGTAAAAGCTCTAATGTTGTTGTAGTTGTAACCGTTGACAGTATATTTACAGGCCTGCCTTTTACAGCTCAGAACAAGCAAGCGTGGCAAGAATAGGACGTCTGGGAGGAGAGGATCATGGATGGATAGACTAATATTCCTGTTGGGGCTTTGTGTGCACAGTAAAATTGAAAAGAGGACTTTAGTTGAGGGTTTGGACGAGCGGCGTGCCAGGTCCCTGTTAAGGCTGTGTTTTTCCGTTCTCACGAAACACCTCACAGCGCTCATAAATCTCCTTCTCCTAACAGCCGGCATTAAAATCTAGTAGATTAAATAGTTGGAGGATGATTACTTTATTGATGCTAGAAAATATAAATAAGTCTTTATGGCCAGTCAGGCTTTTATCTGCAGTGTCCTGAGGTCCAAGCACCCGTCAGGATAAGGGATGGAAAAAGAGATCATTTAACCAAATAAGGAACACCTTTAATTTTAAGGCTATAGGTGATGGTTTGAAATGTATTGTTGGTATAGTTGAAATGAGTGAACCAGAAACTCGAGAAGTCTGCCAAGCACGGTTAATTTGTTAGTTGTGTGTTTGATAAAACGAGAGGGATACTTTTGTTCCAAGTCAGTCAGTATCTGGAGTTACATCCAGGACCACCTGCACTACAAACGTAACTGCTAATCTTAGACAGTAAGTAATATTTATGTTTTCCTGGCTTCTATTCATCCTTCTAAGCAACAGATATAACACTGGCCTGAACTTTATACAAAGGTGGTCTATATATAGTACATCTTAATGGCAGTGACATACGGCAAAAAAAAATTAAAGGCATTATTTTTTGGCCAAAAGAAAAATTCAAATATACATATACAACACATTTTAAAGCACATATTTTTAAAAATATATATATTATATTTTAAATAGATTTCATTTAAACCTTCAAGTGCAAGTACAGAATATTAAAGAGGTCCTATTATGCTCTTTTACAAAGTCTTGATTTTGTATTTGGGGTATACTAGAACATGCTTTCATGCTTGGTGGTTCAAAAAACACATTATTTTTAACATAATTTACATTATTACAATACATTTCTCCCAGCCTGGCACAAATGGCTGCTTTCTCCCAGCCTGACACAAAAAGTTCCTGATTTAATGAAGATCCTCCTCCACTCTCCCACTGCGTCGCGATTGGGTAAGACGGTGTTTCAGTACTGCCACGCCCCTTGTCAAGGAAGCAAATTCCGTGTACAATTGTTAATGCAAGCTAAATTAAAGTGATTCTTACGTTTTAAATATGGATATTTGTCTTACAAAAACGCATCAATTCACTACAGGAGGCCTTTATTGAGCCTTTATAGCCTAACCTATTCTAGTGCAAGTTTATGCATTTTAAAAAACACTCTTGTTATAAGTGAAGCTATCTACACTGTATGATGAATAAATGTCTTACCACACAATGCACATGTCTGCAGTGCGTTATGGCTCCGACGCGGCAACCGGAGTAGATCGCAGCTTCGGCATGTGTTTCGACCCCCTATACTGCACACGTCTGTGACGTGTTACTGAAGCGGTCCAGTCAATGCTTATGTTTATTCACGCTGTGCTGCGGCTCGTTGAAGCGGCTCTCGCGCTGCATCGCTAAAGTTAGGCTAATTCCCCACCTCGTCCCTACCCACCCTCCAATAATTTGAATTTCCATAGGCGAGATGTGACATCACTGTATGTGGAAAACAAACGCTGTAGTCTAAAGGAGCCATTCTTTGTAGTTCTAGAAAAGGATTTTGAGTGGACTTTGAGATTTGTAACTTTGTAGATCTTTTTTATGCGCAAAGATACACACCACACACTGACCAAAGTTCAAAAAGTAAAAATGCATAATTGCACCCCTTTACAAGAAGCATGAATATACCTTAGACTTGAGAAAACACACACACACACACACACATGTATATATGTATATATATGTATGTCTTTCCCAAAAAGAGATGCATTTCTCTCTTTCCCTCGCATTCTTTCTTTGCCACCTGTTGGCCATTACAAAATTCCAGTAAGTTTAAAAATAAGATAAACATGAGTCATCTATAATGGAAACTGCTAATCTCTGGGTCGTGCTTAAAGAGTGCCCCCATCTTCCACATTATGTTGTTAGATCATCAGAGCTGTTTTCTCTCCACCAGAGTCTGCAGATATTTCCGAATCTGGATGATCTGCACTTTGAAAATGTAGTTCACTGCATATTACAAAAACTATACCTTTAGGAACACTTTTGGATAGTTTGCCCCAAAAGTGAACACTGATTATAATTTACTCATCCTCATGTTGTTCTGTTCTAGTCTTATATGAGTGTTTATTTTCTTTTTCTCTTTTTGTTGCTGAACAACTTTAGACTTCATTTTCTTACATTTTATTATAAAATATGATGTGTTTTGCAGAAGAAAGTAAGCCTATAAGGCAGGTCAGTAAGTTGATGGCAGAATTTGCATTTTAAAGGAATATTTCACCCAAAAATGAAAATTGTGAAAAAAATGTGAACATCCTTTAGTCATTTAAGATATAGATAAGTTTGTTTCTTAATCAGAACAGATTTGGAGAAATGTAGCATTACATCACTTGCTCATCAATAGATCCTCTGCAGTGAATGGGTGCCGTCAGAATGAGAGTCCATACTGCTGATTAAAGCATTACAATAATCCACAAGTAATCCACACCACTCGAAACCATCAGTTAAAATCTTCTCGGCTGAATTAGGAGAGAAATATGCATGAATCAAGTGCCAGTTGAAGCAACAAATGAATTAACTTATTTACATCTTGAATGGCCTGAGGGTGAGTACATTTTCAGCAAATTTATATTTTGAGGTAAACTGCATATGTAGACAGATCTTCTGGAATTTTCTCTAACCCTTCTTGGCACTGAGTGTACAAGTTCATGACAAAATGCCACATCAGTCCTGTTTAGCTCCTGGGGGACGACCTCCTTAAATGCCCTGGTCTTTAATGGGGAGTGTTGCTCAGCGCGTCTCTACAGAATCCCCCACGGCTGCTTTTATTTATTTATTTTTTTATTTTATTTGGCTTTTGTTTCCAGTTATTGCATTACATCACACAGTGGTGTGTGAATTGATGACACCAGCTCCCTCACACCTTCAGAACTCATACACCCCAATATAAGAGCTTTACTACCACTGAACGTCACTGTGGCAACCAGGCACTTCTCACTATACTCCTCCTCTAGCAATACCACAACATTTTGGATGCTTTTGGATCCGAAATTATTGACTTGGTCTTTTGAGACCAGAGTATGGATTCCTAGAAGTCTATATTTTGTAAGTATGGGCCTTGGAAGAGGTTAAATGAGTTTATTGTGTTTTGGCTAGAGTAGGTAGTTCCAGTGGTGACAACAACCATGCATGTCACTTCTGCAGGCTGCATCTGACACTGTGAGATCACTAAATAAAAACTTAAAGTGAAGGCCTGATTATTTCAGGAGCCTTTTCACAAGTCCATTGGTTTTAAATACCAGTGTTACTTCTGCTATGTTTTCACACTTAAAACAATCATTTGGTATTCCTCTTGTACAGTTGTCCTCTTTTGTGCTAAGAAATGAGTTACCTGACAGTTCCATTGTGGTTCCATTGTTGTCAGCATCAAGTCTGAGTATGATTCAGTAGGCTATATCACACTTCTAATTGTCAGGAAATTACTTGTCTTTAAATGTTTTGGTTCAATATACTGTTAATCAATTTTTTTATTTTATTTTAAATCTCAATATGCTGATACAAAACAGTATACTTAAAACATATTTGATTGTGTTTGGATAATGTGCGAAACATGTCCCACAGTCTACTTCATGTCTACTTGTTTTACATAGTGTCATTAGAGCTACTGCTGAGGTGCTGTTGTGTGACCACCAGCATAATTAGCACAGGGTTTGTTTTATGGAGGGGCTATTATCACTCACCATAAACAGCCAAAAGTCGCCATTCTCCACCACAGCAGTCAGGCTGGGGCTTTTTACGGGCCTCTCGTACCCGACACACGGCACGCATGTGTTTCCTTGCGCTGTCGCGATCGATCAGCACCCCATCACGCCAGTCAGTCCTAGCGAGGCCAGTCTTGTGGCCATTAGTTTCCACCATTGTTGGTCTTAATTATTCGGTAGGTTTTGATAATAAAAACACATTCCTTGAATCACACTGTTTTATAGGCCTTGGGTATATTTTTATATGATGGGCTTTTAAGAATGTAATTAGCGCCACTGAGTTTTAACAACTTTGAACACTTTTATTTTTCTTTCAAATTATGAAATACAAAGATCTTGTAACTTAATGGTCAAAAGTCTCGTCTTAATTTAAAACAGGCATATTTGGGGTTTTGCATTGTTTGAGAACAACTATTATTCCAAGATTAATTTAGTTTAAGGTGCTAATGATTAACATCCAAACGTTCTGAAGATTAAATTTGCTTAAGTGGTATGAATAACAAGCAATTATCATAGTTTAATATTGATTTTGATCTTTGATTTTACATGCATCTATTTATTTAAACTTCTAAGTTATGTAATTTTTTTATAGACTTTCTAGCAAAGTGCTTCAGGCCACAATTAGCTGCATGGTTTTGTGAAATACCTTGACTAAGGGTTTATAATGTGGCGATGGAGGGTTTAAGATGTTACTGACCCAAAACTGACCCAGACAAAATCGCAGCAGAGCAACTTACCTAATTAGCATGCTTTCACAGGCCATCCAGGCCTGATGTTTAAGGAGTGAGAAACTGGGAGAAAAAGCAAAAGGAAAAATAGAAAGAAAAAAAAAACACTGGCTGAACAAGCACAAGTGTGCCCAGCGCAACTTCCTTTGTAATGGGCAGGGGGCTCATTTTATGGACATTTTAGGGACAGAAAATTTCCAATGCACTCAATCATGTGGTATTATTAAAGGTGGTTCTGCCACAACACATTCAAAGAGGTGAAATTGGTCTGTTTTTCATTTCACAAGATTCCATTGCAAGCACCAAGTGGAAAGCAAGGTTTTGTTTTACTGAATAAAGTTCATGTTCCATTGTGTTTCAGCAGGCTGATAAGGTTTCAAGGCTGGAACAAAATTTGTGGGGTTTTTTAAACATCTTCTTTCACTGGCTTTTTTAAAGGAATAGTTCACTCTAAAAAATTCACAAAAGGTAAACTTTTGAAGAAAGAAGAGATGTGATGTCAAATGCATGAATCGTTGTTTTGAGTCAGATCTCAATGAATCAGTTGGTTCAATTCACAAAACTGATCTGAATGAGTCTGTATCAAAATGTATGTGCTTCACAGAAAAAAATAAAAATAAAATGTATCTGGAACAACGTGAGGGTAAATAGATGGTGACAGAGTTTTAATTTTCAGGTGAACTATGCCTTTAATTTTCAGATCAGTGGCAGTGTTCTCAGGGGTAGGTTTTTTTTTTTTTTTTCGTCCTCCATGACCTTTTCTCAAGTTCTGTCCTCTATAGAGTTCTGTGTTTAAGTATCCTGTCAGTATTCTCAGTGCTAGAATGATTCCCAGTCAAATAAAGTAAGCTAATAGCACCAAAGAGAGTCATTCCACAGTTTGAGCTTCATGCTGAAAAAGTGGAAAATATAAAACTTCTGGCCGAGGAACGCCACAACTGCACGTACACATAACATTGGCTCTGTGTGTACATTCATGTGCACTTGCTTGAGCATGTGTGTGCACATTTATGCTATTACTTTTAGAACAGTATACTAACATGTATAATTTTATCCAATTATGTAATTAAAATAAAACTTTTGCCAGATTTTCTCTTATTCTGTTGGTTGATAAACTGATCCAACCAAAATGAACGTATTAACCAGACAAAAACTTAAAGGGACAGTTCATCCAAAAAGAAAACTTCTATCTTTATTTACTTACCCTCATGTCGTTCTAAAACTGTATGAATGATATTTTGAAGTAGGGTTGGGTGATATGACCAAAATCTTATAGCACGATATAGAGTAGGTAATTTTATTTCATAGTAACAAGGTCTTTATGATATCAAATTTTTTGATACCATAGAAATTTAATAATTCTATGTTGACCCTACATGTGATCATTGTCGTCAGGCCCCTGCAGATTTATAGTTCATATGTTTTGGTTATGTTCATCCATAACGTCTTTTTTAAAAAAATGTTTTCCCTCTGTGACCAAGAAAAAGGTTGAATCTGTTGGAAACAAATGCTATGGAAACAAAATCTTCCTCCGTCTTTTGATGACTGGCTGCGAGATGTTATGAGCTTCATTCATTTGGAAAAAATTACGGACTGTTTCATTAGTTTTTTTTTTTCTGATTATGTGAATTTTTCTTCTGTAGTTGGTCAATCTTATCATTAGGATGTCCTTATGATTGTGACTACAAGTATGTGCACTGAATGTACATAATTTACAGTATATTTGTAATGTTTTGTGTACTGATATGTGTCCAATGGGCGATTATTTTTATTTATTTATTTTTTGTTTCTAAAATCTGATTTAAATTTGTACATAATTGACCTATAATCTATAATTTTGTATTGAGGGGTCTTTTTTTAGTTCGATTTGTATAACTTAGGGTTGTGGATAGTGTGGGGAAAAAATCTATTCTCCTTTATGCTTTTATTATTATGAAAGTACAATAAACTTTAAGCAAGTAAACAAGTAAACAGTCAGCGTTTAATGAAAAATAAGAAACTAACTATATATTTTTCTTATATAAGTTACAAAAGCAATTTAGTCAAGAGCAGTGAGAGATTTTTGTTGTTTGATTAACATGAATGACAGACGGCAGGAATACCAGACTGCTGTCACTTTAAGAGCTGCCCAGATCCAATGTACTGTTACACATGTTTTCTTTCTCAGCTGTTACGGTGTTTACGATGATACTTGCAAAGACAGGCATTTTGACACATAAAAGTGAATGTATTTAACCGCTCAAGGCCTAGTCAACATTTGAAGTGGATCAAAACATTTCATCAAAGTTGTCCTAAAATGAAAGACAATACCCATTCCTGTCTTAGGACAACTTTGATAAACGTTTTTGATACACTTCAAATGTTGGTCACTATATAAAGCGGCAAAAATAACTACCGCACAGTTAAAACACTGTTTTCACCTGCACAAACCTCTCAGAATCAGCCTTTGTTTTCTTTCACTGCTAATAGCATTTCAGCTGCTTAAAATCACTTGTTTTTAAACCGCAATGCTTAAAACACGTGCAAGTGCTTTCGAAAAATCAGAAAAAGTTTTCATGACCACGTGAGCATTTAACAGCAATAGAGACTAGTCCAAAACCTCTACAAGTTGATGAATTTCCACTGTTTCATTCTGTTTACCGGTGTATCGCTCACCCCTACTTAGAAGAACGTCACTGGACATTGAACCCTTCTTTCAGCCTTTCAGTATACCAGTGTGGTTATGTTTAACAAAAAATACAATTATTATTCATTTTCATTAATTGAAATAAGACTAAAATAAAAATATTAGATAGAAATTGTAAAGGTTGAAATAAAATCAATTTCTTATAAAAGTACTAAATTACTTTTAGAAATATTTAAGAAAAACAAAATGACTAAAACTTGAAATAAACTTGAAAACTGAATATATAAAAATATAAGCTACTTCAAAATAGTAATAGGCTAAATAGTGTATGAATAATACTATTTATACATTAGTTAAAAGGTCATACATGACACAATATTATAGTACATGGCACAATATTAATTTTTTAATTAACTGTTTGGGTATCTATGGTTAAAAATTGCTCATAAAGCTTCAGCAGTTTTGTCAGAAATATGTATATCAAAGCAAACAGATTTCAGATTTAGCAATTGAGTCTGAATTGCTGACAAGCTATTGCTGACAACCTTCAGTTGTGTGCTGTCTGGTTCTTTAACACCATTTTAAACTCAGTGGATGTCAGCTGTGCTTCCAGATGTCCCTGCTCTCTCTCACCCCGCCTCATTAAGAGCCTGTAAAAAAGTTGGGGGGTGGCATCATAAAATCCCCACTATAATGAGTGGTTAAGTGCAAACAAACAAACGCGAGAGAGGTCAAGGGCGGCCGAAACGCAACACCCGTAGTGGCCTGGCAGAAAAACTGCGGACTTTCACACACCAGGGTAACCGTTCCCCATTCCTCCCCGACATGTCCAGGGCAGAGAGTGATTACTGCGGGACAATAGGGCAGACTGGGACAGACAGACCACCTGTCAGGAGGTGGGGAGGAACCTTAATCAAAATGAAAGAATCTAACGGCATCATGCTGATTAATATAAACCGCCAGAGCCTTTATAGACAGCCGATCCCCTCACTCGGAACGGCCCAGGTTGGCTCACGGGTTGCTCGGCAACAGCGGGACTGAATGAAGTGTTGGAACTGCCGTGATTAAAGCTCTAGAGCGCCGTGGGTTCGAATGCGCTGTAGCGAGCAGCTGTCTCGCCACAGGAATTCAGCAGCCTGCAAATCCCGCTCGAGTCTGCGTATGTTGTAGGCTTTGCTCAGTCTGTTGTCTCAGATTAGATCGATTTCAAAGAGCTTTCACACTTTTATTAGGTACATGTGTTTCATGTGGCAGTGGTCAGGCTTAAAGAAGCAGTGCACCACATTGAGTTCTATGAGCGAGACTCTTTGTTTATTTAGATTTTAGGCAGTTCTGGCCCACTTACAGGGATAGTTCACCCAAAAATGAAAATTCTGTCATCATTTACACACCCTACACTTGTTCCAAACCTGTATCAGTTTCTTTTCTCTGTTAAACACAAAGAGCTTATTTTGAAGAATGTTGGCAACCAAGCAGTTGACTGTAGCCAATGACTTCCATAGAATTTTTTTCTCCATATTACAGTATAACCTTTCATGCATGGTGTCCACATTTGTCGACAGTTAATTTAACTATATTTAGGGTTAATTTATCATGATAATTTTCTCCAAATCACTTGAGGGCAGTGTCAGTATTGACAGCAATATTGTAACAGTGGCTGTTATTTTGAATTCCAAATATTCCTTACTTGATGACATCATTAATCCAAGATGGCTGACAGCATAGCCATGTGCTAAATGCCCCAGGCATATCTGTGAAAACTTTTATACATGGAGGTCAATTGAGGTAAAAAAAAATAAAAAAAAAGTAGTATGTACAGTAAAGTATGATGAATATGTTTGTATTTTATAAATTAAAATTTAGAGTAAAATGTAGTTTTAATTCACCAAAAACCAACTGTCCACATATGTGGACGTCATGCAACAGTGGAGTCAGATTGCATAAAGTCTGATTTCTGTAACCTGCCAGTATATCTATTCTATTTTTTCAAAGATGTTATGAATTATCATATTGTAATAAAACAGACATTTAAAATATATATATATATATATATATATATATATATATATATATCAACATAAATAACCATTTAAAATGACATATTACAGCATTTAATTGCAACTTTACACATACATATGGAGACAAATTTGCATTTTGCCTTCCAAACAGGGACAGAATAGGTCAAGGATGTTGATATACTATAACTGAGATGATTCAGCATGAAGTAAGATAAGGATGAAATTATAATAAGTTGTTACAATCAGCAGTGAATGTTTTTTTATGATTTGCCCATATTGGTAAGACGTTTCCGCATATATGTAACTACTGTTATTGTTCCTACAATATGTGTTTTATTGTTATTATATTGTAATATTATTTTGTTTAATAACTGAGCTGATTTAAATAGCATAACATTCTATTAAATATTCCATATTGTCAACTGTGGCTTTATGTCCCATTTTACACCTTTGTTGCATGGTGTCCACATACATGGACAGTTAAATAATCTATCGGTAAACCTATCTATTGTTTATTACTTCTATCTATCTATCTATCTATCTATCTATCTATCTATCTATCTATCTATCTATCATCTATCCATCTGTCTATCATTATACGTATCTATCTATCTATCTATCATCTATCCATCTGTCTATCGTTATACGTATCTATCTATCTATCTATCTATCTATCTATCTATCTATCTATCTATCTATCTATCTATCTATCGTTATACGTATCTATCTATCATCTATCTATTTATCGTTATATCTATCTATCGTTATATCCATCTATCTGTCTATCTATCTGTCTATCGTTATTCGTATCTATCGTTATACGTATCTATCTATTTATTTCTCTATCTATCGTTATGCATATCTATCTATCATCTATCTATCTATCCATCTGTCTATCTATCGTTATACGTATCTATCTATCTATCTATCTATCTATCTATCTATCTATCTATATCTCTGTCTGTCTGTCTATCTATCTGTTCATAAGGCCTTTTAAAAATGACAAACTTTTCTAGTTAAAATGAGTTCACAATTTTTGCACAATTCTGCATGGTGTTTGCTATTTCAAATCCAATTTAAATGTAGCAGCTGAATTGCAATTTAAAAGTCATGCTCAGTTCTGAGTAATATCCAACCCTGCTGTTTGGAACGTCTGCCAGAAGACCCTAAATTCTGCTGAGGATTTCGGGAAGCAGGTGAAAGTGAGTTTGCGGACCACAGTGCATACATACACACATACAAGTTTGCACGTCACTCATCACTTCCTGGTGTTTATGTTTTGCTTATGCAGCTGAAAGGCCCAAACCCTTGATTATCTGTCCTTAGCACATGGCATAATCTTCATCCTCTCCTGTCTCCCCCACCAAACCTGATCCTTCCTGCTCCAGTGCCACTAATTACCTCATGCACTGCTGTTTTAATCCCCTCGACTCCAAATAAGAGTGTTTCATGACTCAACGGCCTATTTATTAGATCAGCTCTGCACAATAGCACATCACACCATTCCCTGCGCTGGGATCTCTTGTCTGTATAGTTTATAGGTGCAGAATGTGATGGGATCAGGATGGATGAGAGCATGCGGAGCCATGTGGTTCACTTTCTAATGCCTCTTGGAGCAACAAGGTCCTGTAATAAAAATGTACCGTGTCCAGTTATCCTAGACAGGATTAGACAAATGTTGCACAGTTAGCATCCATTTACGCTGTTAGCCATTTACGCTGACTACCTCCATGTGTGATATTGCAGACCTCACACATTTTCAGTTACCTTTGCTCCTTGGTGCACCTGCCCGGCTTCATTTCAGGCTGCTGACGGCTTCTCTCATCGGCCATCGCATAGAGTGACCAAATGACCTCACCTCCTCTTCCCCGCTCACCGTTAGAGCTTGTCGCTGGGACTAATTTATCAGAGGAGTAGGGGGCACAAAGAGGGGCTTTATTCTGTCCCCCCTTCCCATATGAAGATCAACTCCCTTGGAATGTCCACCCCCCACATCGACAACCACAGACTAAACCATGTTTTATCCCTTACAGCTGAATTTACCAAAGACTACTCATTAATGAATAATCAAGAACAAAAAAGGGCTGTTAAATCCCTCTAATCTGAAAAGCGACTTCCCTCTCTAGCGGTGTATAAAACTGTAGAAGGAGTGCTCTAAAAGTTACGCCATTTTTTATCCCTCTGCACCCATTGTGATTGATGGAGCAGCCACAACAGGGGAAACATTGGTCCACCTCATATTCTTGTAAACATCAACACGCTGGTTAAGAAAAGCAGGCCTCCCCATCCCACTGCCAGACGTGTAAATAAGCTTCCCTGTGGGAGAAGAGGGAACCACTGCGCAGTGCAGCGCTCTCACGTACACCAGTAATCACCGCCATTGTTTATGCTCCGCAGCACACACACAAAAATGCAAGGATTTGTCTTTATGTGGCCAGCGCTGCATATCAGCTGAAAATGCATCTCAGACGGGCTAAAACAAAAGCCAGGCACTGTATTTGCAATTTGTGGCTCTTACAGCACTGACCCCCTCTAGAGGATCACAGTGGAACTTCTTCTATTATCGCAACCATATGTACAGCCTCACAGAGCAGTTCATTTTACGGAGATGTATTCTGAAGTAAGGATTTATATCTGGAAACTTGAAATATTATGTACTGTATTCGAAGAGTAAGAAAAATTATATGTAACTAACTTACTAAATATAAAGAAATTAATTAATTTGTTATTGATTAATGTCTTGGTTAAGTTCTTTTGGGATAAATGCGCTCTATCTATCTATCTATCTATCTGTCTGTCTGTCTGTCTGTCGAATTTTTCCATTCATCGAGTTCTGGAGTTTTGGAAAACGTGATATAATGAAAAAAAAAGCGAGTGCTGGTAGCCCGTGGGGTGTCTGACGTGGGGGGCTCGCCCTCTAAATAAACTTTGGAGTTCAGAGAGGGGAAAGAGACGGCAGAGAGCTGAAGTCATCAGTTAGCAGACGAGCACACGAGCTGAGAGCAGGCGAGAGAAAGGGAGAGATAGTGAATTGCTCAACCGTGAAACTGTGAGCTATCGAGATTGAATAGAGAAGAGCGACGTTTCGGCGACTATTTAGAAATAAAGCGCCAAAGTTTCACTGAAAGTTCCTGAGATGCTGTGATGAGGATGACGCGAGGACCTCCTACATGTCAGGCTCAATAAATAAAGTAACCTTCACACCTGGACGTGTCGTGCGGAATCACAGTGGGGAATACATACAGTCATTCAGGAAGACAATCCAACTTTATCACCATGCCAGTTTAATTTGATTCCCTCCTCCCCATCTTTAAGTTTTGCTTACAGTGCGCTGGATGGAGAACTAACATTTTCATTGTTTCCATGGAATGAGTGGCTCTCTCTTTGGATATCTCACAGTGGCACATATGTGGATTGCCTCCAATATGTTACTGCCGAATCGGCCCAGGTGCATTTGGGCCATTGAAAATTCTGTTTCTCTTGCGTGCGAGCACAGCTGGGGCTTCTGCCCGGTTTAGGAATAACATTGAGTATTGCACAGATCCAAGTGCGATAAGGGACATTGAAATTGACAGGACAAGCATCATTCCCCTGATTACTATGCAATTACAACTGATCTCCATTGTTTTGATCTTGCATTGTATGGAATACACAAACTGTCAGCATCACGGCTCCAGGCACCGGCCACACAAACGTAAGTTCTGCGCGCTGCTGATCTGATGCTTTGCGCACACCTGCACCGTCACTTGTTTGCTGTTTGTGTGCATCGCATTTTTTAAACTTATTTATTTATTTACTTATTTATTTATTGGTAATCATGATGTTGTTGAATACATACTATGGCACACATTTAGTCATTTTAAAAGACTTAAACGGTTAAATTGTTTTTTCTAAGTTCTGCTATTGTTGATATGGCATATCAGGTGATAGGACGCGGGTTAAGGTTTACTAAATGTTTTGCATTATTCTATTTTATTTATGTATTTATTCATTCATTCATTGGCGATTAAGATGCGCCACTGGATATCTAAAACTCAAACGCTAAAAAGAAAATTAGTTGACTCGACACTCGCAGTCTCTCCTGGGTTTCGGCATATGATATAACCATATAAAACTGAGAACTAAAGCTGTTAAATATTTCTCATCAGCTGGAAGACTTAATTTTTTTTTGTGACTGATTTGTATGTGCTTTTTTTTAAATGACAACTGGCGTATATCGCTGTTCTGTCCGTTTATATTTTGTGCCAAAAAGCCTGGGTTGCCAAGTGCGCTGTTTCCCTCAGAATTATCTCCTATAGTTTAAAAGAGGCATTGTTTTTTGTTTTTTTTTTTATGTAGTGTGAGGGTTTGACTTTTCTCACTAATTTTATTTAAATAGGTTATTTTTTTCCAGCCAGCAATAGGTAAGGTGGAGAGCATATGGAAATTGTGGCTATGAAACATTACAGTAAATGCATAGTGAAATAGTGTTTTTGATTTAAATACGTAATTCAGGGTACACGCCTTTATTTTATTTGATGCTTTTCACTATTTTTAATAGCTAACTTAAAATAGATTTTTTTTTTCTTCAAAAATTCAATATGCCCTCGACTCTGAATAGGATCCATATATAAAATAAAAGCAGTATGGTATTGCAGTATTGTCAAAGAAACCCACTGTCCAGTTAAAAGTGTGGGCTAATGCAAACTTGTTATATAGTACAGTAAATATAAATCAAGCTATTTTCTCAATGATTATAAACTTAATGCCTTGAAAACAACTTTACACATTATGCAAATTTGAATACCTTTGCTTGGTATCGTTTTTAAAGGAGTTCGATCTTATTGGTGATTTAGCCTGGTTTTGTTTGGTGACTGGACAGTCTTTGTCACAAAGACCTGGCAACCCTGCAAGCGTAGTGTTGCTTGAGACGAGCCAGTCTGTCAGTGAAACTGCGCCTGTCACTAAAGCGTTATTTTGTTCCTCATTGTTTTGTTTTGATGGCTTGAGGAACAAATCACATATGTGTCCCCTCTGGAAGAAAAAAGAGCTGCTTAGGCATCCTAGATAAACTTTTGATGGGAAATATTAGGTTGTGGTAAACGCTTACAGGATGCGTGAAAAGTGTTTCATTTTACTAGACACTTGTGTGGGATGATTCTGAAACGTACATTATATCGGCAAGGGACACAATGTTGATTTTTGTGATTTAAGTTCTGTATGGAGTTCTAGGCTAAGTTGCCGTTCTTATGTTGACGTTCTATTAACGAGTATATGAACGTTTTAGTCTTATGTTGCTTCACTGTCTCCTGCTATCATTGTTTTGATCAGTGCGAACATTAAAGTATGAATTCGTAAACCATTATTAGTAATGCATACATTAGTTGTGCACTCCTCGTCTAGCATCAATGGCCAGTCCAATGTCTTGTTTGGATCGCTCTCTAGCGGCCACTGCATTACGCAAAAAACTTTGTAGTTCGCTTGTTGATTTGCTGCTCGCTGAGATATCAGTAAGTTCAGTACTGACAGAAGCAAAGTGAGTTTCCTGCTTTCTTCCAGTTTGCACCAAAGCTGTGTATATCCTAGAAAAAAAAAGGTTGAAGTGTAGTTTACACTTCCTGAATCAAACCTCTCTCACCAAGGACTGGAACAATATAGTAGAGCTGAGCACATAAAACATTAGTACATATTAAAAAAAAGTTACATAGTAACATAAGAAATTCCTCATTTCGTTCAAAAGACCATTTTAATCAGATGTATTGCTGATGAAGTCCAGGCTGTAACCAAATACTCAGGATTGTGGGGGACCATGTGTAATTTGGGGGTCATGTCCCCCTTGCTGTCTATAGTGGTTATGGCCCTGAATGAAGTGTTTACATTAATATTTTTGGTTTACGGAGAAATAAAATTTGGGGAACTCAGCTCTGAAATAAGCAATTCATGCATGACAGGCTTCATAACTGTGTAATTGAGTATGATTTTTTATTTTAATAAGCAATGTAATAGGGAAATATGACGTGAAAGGCTCGATTAGAATGAATGCATAAACATGCTCCAAATTAGTTGGTGACAAAGCCAATTAGATGCAGCAGAATGTTTTTTGGTATCAGGGAGCCACAGAAATGCCATTGTGGCTTTGTGGCCGTCACTGTGTAATTTCAACTCTGATACATAAAAAATTATATTGTGGAATTCAAAATACAAAACCCTTATCCATCTTTCCTGTTTAAAGCTTAGATGACGCTAGAATTGTGGACTGCGGTCGGGACATTGTCTTCAGCATACTAAGTATGTGCTCTCATGTGGCGTTTGAGAAAAATATGTGTCTAATCAGACTTTGACAGATAATTAGTTCAGTACACAACTGTCATTTTAAATTTAAAGAGGGGACGGTTTGGGTTGTTCTTTCACTCTTTAACTCATTTCAGCATATTTTTGATCAGTTCACATTTTTCAAAACATTAAGAGATGATTTTAACAGATACGGGTGAGCAGGGTGATGAATTCTTATATGTGTTGTCCATGCAAATCCATGCTGGATTTGACACTGTGACAGTGAAATGTGACATACTTGATGACTACCATCCTTTTGAATGCACCAGCCATCATCAGATGTTGCTAATTAAGAGACTTTGAAACATTTGTGATGGACAGAAACTTGGTTGAATGACCTGTGACTAATTTATCAGTTCAGAGAGAGTGACCAAACGGTCGCCTGACCTCAAACATTTCCTGTCTTCTGTGAGTGCGTCTCTGTGTCTCCGCGTTGACAAGTAGAAGCCACAAGGCTTTGATTTGCATGTAAAATAGACACTTTTTAAATGCCAAAGAATTTGTAACGTCTGATACTTATAACATCTGAATATCTTCTGTGCATATAACTGTTTTGTGAAGTGAATGTAATTGTAGTATACACTTTTTACGTAATGTGTCACAGAGGACATAAAAGGTGAGGTTTGCCCTTTAGAAGCCTTATAAGTCACTGACAGTATGTAGTAACTAATTTCCTTGTGAATCAAGCCACGGCTGTGTTTTTTAGGTAAATTATCTTTGCTTGTGTGTGGCCTCCCCATGTTGTAAATATCCCAGGAAATTAATTGTGTCGGCCTGCTTCACCAACTCAAACCACAAGTCTTTGGGCAATAAGCAAATGCTTTTGTTTAATGTCGATGTCTGACATTTTGTTATTTAATTAAGTTTTAACTGTGCCGCTTTACCGATATATTCTGGGAATGCTTGCTTTTGTGGTCGGCGAGTTCGAACCGTGGCGAAGCGATTTCGAACGTTCGGATTTCAGGAGTGCTCGTGTGGTTGTTATGCAAGCCGACCCAAGGGCTGTGGCAGTGCAAGGGCAAGCAGAATTCCTCCGTGTAAAGGGTTCTGTGAATTAGAGCGCTTTGGCAGGAACACATGTGGGCAAATGGACAGCAGTTGTAAAGATTGCTTAGATATGTCAAACAGAATATCCTTGATCTATGGCAATCTGGCGGCCAAGAGTGAACTCTGGGAATCAGGGGAGGGAGACCGAAAAAAAACAACAACGATGCCCTAGACTGAGTTCAGTTGTGTGGAATGTAAGAGCAGGTTGAAAACATCTATCTATCTATCTGTCTATCTATCTATCTATCTATCTATCTGTCTATCAATGTCTATTTTGGCTTTTATCTTGTATTCAGCAAGGATGCATTAAATTGATCAAAAGTGACAGTAAAACATTTATTTAAGCAAAATTTGAAGTGTGAATACTTAAAAAGCCACAGTTACCACAAAAGCTGTAACCAGTACAACTGTTCAACTTTAATAATAATAAGAAATGTTTCTTGAGCACCAAGTCAGCATATTAGAATGATTTCTGAAGGATCATGTGACACTGAAGACTACAGTAATGATGCTGAAAATTCAGTTTTGGAATTACAGGAATAAATTACATTTTAAAATATATTAAAATAGAACATTTATTTGAAATTTATTTTACATTTTAACAATATTTCATAATATTAATACTAAGTTCTGTCATGAAACTCTAGATGACGTAGGCTGATGGGTCTTTACTATATTCAAGGCACAATATGTATGATTTTTTTAATTAAAATTTCCAAAAACCACTAGAACAGTATTATATAATTTGCTGACTTGTGTGCTTAAATTGTCCCAAATGTTTCGAGGAATGTTTAAATCCAGAGAAATAAGCAATTTTCACCTGCCAGTGACGTTATAACCCCAAGATTGCCCCATTTAATTTTATAGAAAACATGGAAACCCCAAAGATACTTTAATAAGTTATGCATTTTATCAGACAGGTGATGAATGCACAGAGTAGCATTATAACAGAACTTTCAACACACGCAAAGGTATCCAGAATGATAAATCAGCGCTGCTTTTTCCCACATTCGCATGACTGGAAGGGGCGGAAGTGCTCGACTGAGGCATAATAAAAGCTCAGCTGCTTTTGAGACACGTATCGTGCTCATCTTTCATTAGGAATCGCTCCAGCGTCCTCAATTCGCTCCCACGACTTTCAGCCCCACCATGCTTTATACTACAGTGACCTTAATAAGTCTTTAATACATTAGCTCATCCATGAACATGATTTCTGCCCAAGTCCCGACGGATTGAATCGGCTGTGGGGATGAAGACAACAACTCCACACTCAATCATGGTGTCATCAAACTACGCCTTTGGTTCTTTGTTTGTTTTGAATATGCGCCCTCTAGCAGCAAAAACTTACATATTGTGCCTTGTACAACGTTAAACTACTTGACACAGGCTGATTGGTTCATGTGGCTGGTTAGCATCCACTAGAGCTTTTCTCAGTGCGCTTTCAGAGTTTCTCTGAAACCCTCCACCTCCCCAGCTCCACCTGTATTGATCTGCTACGGGTTATTATATATTCTATTTGTGCAGAAGCAGTATGTCCAAATACTCACAGCACCAAATCAACATATGTATTGGCAGTAGCAACCTCCTGCGTTGCTTTGTTCAAGCAGCAGCAGCTGCAATAGTCTACAACTACAGCAGTAACAAACAGCAGCAGCATAGCAAATCTATTCCGCCAGGACTAAATACACTAACATTGTCATATCCATATAGAACTGTTTTTACTCTGTTTTTATCAGCTAAATGCAGTCTTGGTGAACATAAGAGACTTCTTTCAAAAATGCTTTAAAAAAAACCTGGTGACCCCAAACATTTATAGTAGTATGTATATATATTTTGAACATTGCTATGTGTTATCATATCGCATATTGAGTCAAAATGGCAAAAAGCCACTTTGTAAGTCTGTGCATTACAATGATGTTAAGAATCCTCATTTCCCATATTTTCTCAACTGCTTCCTTATTGTTCAGGTTTGCTGATGGTTGAAGTCCTCAGTATGTAACATCCTTTCAAGCCATATCATTTCAAATTGCGTAAAAGTGAAAGTAGAAGCTTTTTTTTTTAACCTCTCTGAAGTTGAGCTAGACCAATCTTCATTTTACCCTACCTCACCCTCATCCAGATGCTCTGAGACCGGGTCAGTCCCTTCTAAAATACAGAGCCTTTAACCATCTGAGACTGACCCTCAAGAGACACCTGGAAGCGATTGACTTCAATCAAAGATGTACCTTGAAGCAGCCGAGGAGCACCTTCCATTTTTTTACCCTGCTGAATTTAGTAAGGTTCTGCACTGTACTTTACAGTTGATGCGATTAGATCAGCGAATGTCTGTCCTTCTCACAGAAACTGTGATTTCAATCACTTTTGACTTCTTCAGTTCCCGAGCCAAAATGACGAGGCCTTAGTGCAGAGATATTATTCACAGTCCCTTGAGCAAAAAACTGAAGAAAATGTTCTCCTAAATCCCCTTGAATAAAATCAGGGCTGTTTCTCGAAAATATCAAATCTTCTGTCCGGAAGGTTGTCGGGGCTTATGACAAGTCAACGATCAGCTCTAGAATTTAAATGTAAAACGTATCTTAAGGGATTTGCGAGTGAGAGTGGTTTCTAGATATGTCACTGGGACATTGAGAAAGCTCTTCGTCATGCATTTGTGGTGGGCCATTTCAGCGTGTATTCGCAGCTGGAGGTCTCCAGTGGAGATGAGTTGATTCTGTCTGTTTTTTTGTCACAGTGAGGCCGCTCTGTTTGCGCACTTATGAACACAAAGGCTACTGTGCTGCCGTTTGCGTGCAAACCCCGGTATGCAACGTGTCTCTGTTGATTAGTTTCTCTGCCGGGAGAATCCACAGATGACTGTGCTTCCTGTCGTGTTTATTATTACACTACATTATGGTCACTGTTGTAGCCTTAATTGATGGCTCTGTTCTTTCCTCAGAGAACCTGGTACCATGCGAGAACCTGGTACCATGCCCACCATTTCTGTTTGTCTTAGAAATGTTGGGAATGTCCAAGTAAATGCCAAGTACGCTTTTTGTGACTAGGTGCTAGCAGAAGAAGCAAAGCTTTCAGTTCAGTTTTCTAGTCTTGGATTGTTACATATGAAATTAAGGGATTATATATTTTTGTGAAATGTGAAACTGTTCACTGAAATGACATTTTTGCCTGTATATTTGGTACTTATTTATTCAGAGGAAGTGCACAGAGGACAGGAAATTTTGAGAATGGAGTTTTTGCATTCAGTTCGCATTGCACATACAGTATGAGTACCACAAAACACAATGTGAAGGTTTATATAAAGCATATTATTCCATGACACAAGACCACACAATTTGAGGTTGTTTTTGGAAGAAGTATCTTATGCTCATTCATTTTCAGCCTCATTACTCCAGTCTGTAGCATCACACGGTCCTTCAGAAATCATTCTATGCTCATATTGGTGCTATTAATGCTGATTTGGTGCTTACAAATTTTGCTAATGTTGAAAACAGTTGTGCTGCTTAATATTTTGTAAAAAAAAAAACAAAAAAAAAAAAAACAAACAAAAACAAATTATATATACACTGCCCTCCAAAACACCCCTGGCAAAGTGTGGTTTTAGACGATATCTGCATAAATCCTTATCATTTTTTGGTGCAAATACATTAAAGTAACTTGACATTATTATTGAAAACCAGCAATAGTAATTTTCAGTTTGATTACATAATAATGACAATATTTACATGTCAAAGTCAGACATGCCCCTTTGCCAGCTGTGATGCCTGGTTACTGGTTTAAACTTGGCCCAGGTTTTTAAACGTTTTTTTGGTCAGCACACCTTAATAGCGTCAACAATTGAGTGCCAATTAAGTTTAGAATACAACAAATTTAGGCCCAGATTATGCACAGCTGTAACATCTGCTAATAGTGGATATTTTGATGAATCGAAAATTTAACTTTTTTCTATGTATAAACTGTTTATGTAATAAAATATGTTTTCGTAGTTTGTGTTGTCCCTTATCAGTGCAGAAAAATCACAAATTATAAAGGATTCATGCCAATATTGTCCAAAAGCCCATTTTTCTAGGGTTGGCTTTTGGAGGGCAGTGCATATAGAAGATCCTACTGACTCCAAAATACTGAACTAACCAGAACTCCAAGTTATCTCTTACATGCATAAGTAATATTGTAGCTGTGGTACATGCATGTTTTCCAAATACTATTGCAATGAAAGGCCTAGACTGGTTTCATACTCATAAATAGGTTAGCCATACATGCTCTTTTTCCCAGACATTTCTTGGGAAAATCCTGGCCTAAAATATCTGGGTTTTGGTTTTGTTTTCCAGTCGTTTTCTTGCTTGCTGAAGATAATGACTGAAAAATAGTTTGACCAATAGCGGGCAGGCATTGTACATCAGCCTATCGTGGCTTGTGACAAGATGAGACCAGCAGAGAACGCTTAAAGCAATGAAAATACGCATGCATATAAAGTACAAGGATTTTAGAGAGCACATCAATAGGATAGCATTTTAAGGCAACTTAGAAATCAGGACATGCCCAGGAAAAAGATGACATATGGTCACCTGTATATCCATTACACTTCTCAAATCTTAACATTTGCATACATCTTTTCTTGAGCACATGTTGTTTGATCCTGAAGTAAAATTGATGTTTCTACCACAGAGGGTTCAGGGGTGAGCTCCCAGGGATGCCAGGGAGGCTGTCAGACCTGCTCGGTTTACAATGGATGTCTGACCTGCAAACCCAAGCTTTTTATTCACCTGGAGAGGGACGGGATGAGGCAGATCGGTGTGTGCCTGGCCTCCTGCCCTAATGGTTTCTACGGCACCCGTTCCCCCGACCGGAACGACTGCATAAGTAAGACACATGTTTTACCTCAGCCTCTCCTTGAAATATTTACAGTACAGACGTCTTTATGTCTTAGTTACAGTAATAAAGCTACAGATTTCGACTTGTATACTACAGTAATCCCTTCTCAGCTCAGGCAATGTGGTAATGAGTGCGTAACTTGTCTTCCAGAGTGTGGGTCAGAGTGCGACTCGTGCTTTAACAGGAACTTCTGCCTGCGCTGCAGAGCGGGCTCCTACTTGCACAAGGGCAAGTGCATGGAGAGCTGTCCAGATGGGCTGGTGCCCAGTGATACCAAGAAAGAGTGTGTCCCTCGTGAGTGCCCAGTTTGCAGTCACAGATATGATGGACTAGTTTTTAATATGCTTTATATGCAGCGACCACCAGTGTTGGAAGAGCTACTTTGAAACTGTAGCTTGCCAGACTACAATCTTCTGTAATCATATTTCCAAGTACCGAAAGTACAGTCAAGCTACTATTTTGCAAAAGTAGTTAGCTGCACTATGAGCTAAGCAGCTAAATACATTGAAGTTACTTGCTGTATAGGGAAATATATTATAAAAATATCTTTGTGATATAATTAGCACTTAATTAGAGCTGTATTTTTATGGAACAAAATTAATTAGACTTTCAAAAGCTACATATTCAATTAAGGATTATCCGAATGAACTGATTCATTAGAATGAATCTGAGTTTCAAAAACAGCATATGACAGAGAAGATTATCCAAATGAACCAGTTCACTAGAATGAATCAAATTATTAAAAGCTTAGAGAGAGCGATTAGAGAGAGTGACATCTGAAAGAACCGACTGACTAGAATGAATTAGACTTTCCACTGCTACATATTAGACAAAGGGCAGTCTGAATGAACTGGTTCACTAGAATGAATCAGACTTTCAAAAGCTAAATATTACAGAAAGAATCATCTAAATGAACCAGTTCACTAGAATGAGGACCATCTGAATTAGAAACAGGAACAACTGAATAAAACTTATCACTATAATTAGATGTTCAGTGTTCAGATGTTCAAAACTACATATTCAATTAAGGATCGTCCAAATTAACTGATTCATTAGAATGAATCAGAGTTCCAAAAACTACTTATGACAGATAGGATTATCCGAATGAACCAATTCACTAGAATGAATCAAATAATCAAAAGCTACACATTAGAGAGAGTGATATCTGAATGAACCGATTCACTAGAATGAGGACCATCTGAATTAGAATGAGGACCAAATACTAAAAGTAATCAGACTTTCAAAACCAACATATTCAATTAAGGATTGTCCAAATGAACTGATTCACTAGAATAAATTAGATTTCTTAAAACTACATATGGCAGAGAGGATTATCTAAATTACCCAATTCACTAGAATGAATCAAATTATTAAAAGCTACACATTAGAGAGAGTGATGTCTGAATGAACCGATTCACTACAGTGAATCAGAGTTCCAAAAACGGAATATAACAGAGAGAATTATCTGAATGAATCAATGCACTAGAATGAATCAAATTATTTAAAGATACACATGAGAGAGAATGATGTCATTCAGATTATTATAATCTACATATTGTAGCAGGGGTGCCCAAACTCGGTCCTGGAGGGAGGGCCGGTGTCCTGCAGAGTTTAGCTCCAACTTACCTTAACTCACCAGTTTGGAAGTTTCTAGCATGCCTAGTAAGACCTTGCTTAGCTAGTTCAGGTATGTCTAATCGGGGTTGGACCTAAATTCTGCAGGACACCAGCCCTCCAGGACCAAGTCTGGGGACCCCGGCATTAGAAAAAGTGACGTCTGAATGAACTGATTCACTAGAATGAATCAGAGTTCCAAAAAATGCATATGACAGAGAGCATTATCCGAATGAATCAATTCATTACAAGGAATCAAATTATTAAAAACTACACATTAGACAGAGTGACGACTGAATGAACTGATTCACTAGAATGAATCAAAGTTCCAAAAACTGCATATGGCAGAGAAGATTATCCGAATGAATCAATTGACTAGAATGAATCAAATTTTTAAAAGCTACATATTAAAGTGACATCTGAATGAACCAATTCACTAGAATGACTCAGACACGTAAAGGTTACGTATTTAACAGAGGAATATCCAGATTATCTAATAGAATAATTCAGACTTTTCAAAGTTCATTCAAATTGTCATCTCTTCAGTTTTTCAGCTCTTTCCAACCCAAACATGAAATAGGATTATTTTGGTGAGCATGTTTGATTTAATTTCCTCAGCCCGTGGAAATTAGATGTGCTAAGGATTTTTGATGGAAAAAGTAGTTAAAAATAGCTGAACTACTGTCACGCTACTGAAAAACGTTGTCTAGTTAGTAGCATGGCTATTTTAAGTTAGTTGCTCCCCAGTACTTCTCGTGAAACTAATTGTGTGTGTGATGGTTTTACAGCATGTCCTGTGGACTGTGAGTCCTGTCAGAACAGTGACACATGTACGAGGTGTGTGCCGGGACACTACCTACTGCATGGGCAATGTCATCACGTCTGCCCGGACAAGTTTGAGCCCAACAACTCAGTGGAGTGCATCCCGACAGGTTAGTCTCTAACATAACACCTGCTGTCAGGACAGTGCTGTATGTGTGTGGCTTCACTAATTTGTTAACTGTGTTTTAGTGCACTGTGAAGTGGGCGAGTGGAGCGAATGGGGCCCCTGCTCACGCTCAGGTAAAACCTGCAGCTTCCCATGTGGTGAAAAAACAAGGACCAGGAAGGTCCTACAGAATCCCTCTCCAATGGGAAGCCCGTGCCCTGCGACTTCTGAAAAGAGGGAATGCTCTGTCAAAAAAAGATGTAAGTTGGCAATATATTTATTTATATATACTGAAAATTTTAAGTCTGATCACTTAGAGGAGTAAAAAGCTGCATGATTTGAGGTATTGTGAGGTTGAGGATGAGGTTTGCACCAAAAACTTAAAACAAAACCCTAACCCTAAGTAGCAATAATAATTGTGATGCTTGACTTAGTGAATGGAGCTGCCAATAGGCAATTCCACTGTTTTAGGACAAAAAACATTGACTCTGCTCATTTTATTATAATATAAATGCTTGTTTTGTATCGTCTGGATTATAATTATAAATGTAAGAGCCAGAAATATTTCCCAACCGATGCAAAACAAATACATGAAGCAGATTCAAGGATCTGTGCAGTTGTAAGCTTAACCATATTTGGACAGTTATGTTTTGAATGTTTATTTGTGTAGTGGTATTTGTGGGACATTGCTGTTTTATGACAGACAGCAGGCCAACTCGACGCTCCATTGCTCTCCACCTCATAAACACTCAGGGCCTCGGTGCAGAGAGGAGAGGGAACAGAGTAAAAAAAAAAAAAAAAAAAAAATGCGGTGGAGATTTGCATGCAAACTTTTCAGACTCCAAAATAACAATGATATGGATTGATCTCACACACAAATGCAACAGAAAAACACACACACACAATTTTTTTTAGCTCTGTGGGCAACATTTTAAACAATCATAGGTACATTTATGACACAGATATGTTTCAAGAGGACAATGACTTGCTGAGATGTCTTCGTTAGGACAAATTCTAAGTTTGCATATATACATTAAGCGCCAGATTTTTTAAACAGGGCAAATTAGCACTAGAGCACAATTCCATAAAAGCGCCGATGGGAGAGGAAAATTCTGCGGGTGTTTAACGGACAAGGTGCACATTAAAGAACACCGACGCAACATCTAATTTCCATAATTCATGACCATTACAATCTACCAAGAGCAGTGCAAATTACCACCTGCTTTAAGACATGTTTTATTTTTGGTTTTAAATAATGGCACAAATACCAGTAAATCAGGCGCAGAAATAACTGTGTCCACACCTTTTCAGCACTAATTTCCTACTGCGTGTCTTTAGTAAATACCAAATGAGGGTTTGCACTGCCACGTTATTCTTTTTCTGAATTTTTCTGAATTCTTTTTCTGTCTTTTTTTTTAGTATAATTATTGAAGTATAATTTAGCATGATTAGCATTAAATATAATTAATCATTATGAAAACTTAATGATTTTAAACCATTAAAAAAGTTTTACCCAAAATAAATATTTATGCTTATTAAATTATCAGGTCTACAAGTTCTATGGTACATTGCATTAAAAAAGTAATAATAATAATAAAAAAATAACTGAATAAAAGATGGTGGATGAAACAAGACCTAATAAAACATTATATAAGGCATTCAGTAAAAAAAGTATTGATAAAGTAATGTGGATGTTTTTAGTATAATAAATTGAGTAGAATTTAGTATAATTATCAAGTATAAATATATATATATATATATATATTTATGCCAAAAATATATTATTTATGCTCATTAACTTATGAGGCTCCTCCAAGATAGCAGTGCATAATTAGTTTGGAGAGAAGGAATCCCTTGATGCACTGTGAGAAAAAATAAAATTATTTGAAAAAAGAAATAAAAAATAAAAATAATTAAAAATCTATAATAAAATACAGTGCACGAAACAATATAGATTCAGCATAATACAGCAGAAACACTGAAACGTTTAAATATTTTTACTGTTTAAAATAACTGTTTCTGTTTGAATATATTTAAAATGTAAATTATTCCTGTGATTTCAAAGCTGAATTTTTAGCATAATTTCTCGAGTCACATGATTCTTCAGAAATCATTCTAAGATTCTGATTTGCTTCTCAAAAAAAATATTATTTATTATTATTATTATTATTATCTTGAAAACAGCTGTGTAGAATTTTTTCAGGTTCCTTTGATGAATAGAAAGTTCAGAAGAACAGCATTTATCTGAAATAGAAATATGTTTTAACATTATAAATGTCTTTATGATCACTTTTGATCAATTTAATTTTTAAAATAGCTTTGATATATATGCATATATATATATGCTTATTAAATTATCAGGTCAGCTGTATGTTACTTTCTGAGTTCCTAATCAGTCACTTATGACTTGGTTTTAAAACAGAGTTTGCAACTCATCTTAAACATGTATTCTCTCATTCACCACCTCTTTGCCTATGTCCACAAAAACATTTTGTTTCATGTTAAGTCAAAGTGAGGAGTGTTGTATTGATCCGCTGGGGGCCATGGGTGAGGGGTGCGTTTTATACACTGCAGGCTTGGGTTATCAACCTCACCCCGCTTGTGATTACCCAGCTGCCCCAACTCCTGGAACATCAACCGCACGCTAATTATCTGCCGGGGTTCTGTCCTGTCCGTGTTTATGTTCCACATACACCAGCAGGGTCAGTGGTCCGACCCCCGCCAACTCAAAGTAATCCCAAGCCGCCCACTGACACTGATACATCCTCCTTGTCCGCCCCCCACTCCTGATACACACACACATGCAACTGCTTTGCTTGTTGTTACCCCAGCCAAATCCCTCTCCATTCTTCTCCCCTTACTTGTCATTTGTTTTTCTTTCGTGTTCTCCCTCTGACTAATCCTGACCTTTTTCTTACACAGCTTGTCCAAACGCAGCTCTACGTCTGGCCCCTGTCCTTTCCCTTTCAGGCCCTATGACTCTAAATTCAACTCCTAGTGTCAACATGTGCTCTTTCTTTCTGCTTGTTGTCTTTAAAGTTGATAATATATATATTTGGGGTCAGTTAAAAGAAAATATTTTTATTCAGCAAGGCTGGATTAAACTGAATGACAGAAAATGTTACAATGTAATGGAATGTTAAAGAAGATGTTCTTTTGATGGATTTAAAAATGCCATTAAAACCAAGTAAATAAATAAATATTTTTTTATTTCAATTTATTACTTGAGCTCAAATCAGCATATTAGAGTGATTTCTGAAGGATCATGTGACACTGAAGCCTAAAGTAATGGCTGCTGAAAATTCAGCTTTGCCATCATAAGAATAAATTACATTTTAAAACAAAAGATTGTTATTTTAAATTAGAATAAAATTTGACAATATTACAATGTATTTGACAATGTATTTTTGATCAAATAAATGCTACTTTGGTGAGACTTCTTTCAAAAACATTTTTACAAATTTTACTGACACCAATTTTTTCTGTGAGGGTTAGGTTTAGGTGGTTGAAAATATCATTAATGAACTTGTTTATGCATGCATGCGTGCTCATATAACATTGTGAGCTTTAGTTTTTATGTAAGAGCAGAATCTGGCATCCCAGCGTTGTTTTGTGTGTAGCTTAACTGTCCACTGAACTCTTAGCCTCTGTATGCAGCTCTGCTTGTCTCTCCCCTGCACACCAGCACCAACCTCCCTAAGGGAGAGCAGCTATACTGGGCCTTCAAAGCCCGAGCATTCCTCCTGTGGGACGAGCCAGAGCCCTTAATCCTCGCCTGGCTCCTGGCAAAAGCCCCCGGACGACAGCACGCCTACCGGGGAGGATGTGACCCCCTCCACCCTACCCTACCCCACCCCACCCCCAGGGTTCATTAATGAAATTGTGCCCCACTGCACCAACATCATATCCCATTTCAACCATCTCCACCTCTGTGTCCTTAACAGCAGCAGACTGGGACGATTTGGGTTGTCAGGGTTGATTTTAGAGCGTTTCACCTTTTACTGACTGTGCAGCAGTTACGCGGCCCACTCTTCCATCTGTCCTGACACACTTTTCACCCTCTTCATCTCCCTCCTCTACTAAGAGCTCCTCCTTTTTGCCTCTCTCAATCACTCTTTCAAGAATAATGTATAATCAGAGCCAGATGACTCCTCATTTCACCTATGTCGAAACATCTAGATAGACACAACTATGAGACAAATTCGTTCCAAACCATTCCAGGCTTGCAACATATCTTAGAGGAGGATAGAACTGCAATGCTTTGATTCACCCAGAAATCACCCATTATCATGTGGCTATTTTTAGCTGTAGATAGAGCACCTGTAAACTTGTGCATGGGGGGGGAATTATCACAGTTTCCACGAAAATATTAAGCACCACAAGTGTTTTCAGCATTGATAGTCATATAAGAAATCGCCAGTAATCTCAAAGTAGAGTTCAAGAGAGAACAATGTCTCAAATACTGCTCAACATGCTCAAGATTAAAAGTCAAAGCTTTCAATATTATCAATGTCCTGCAAGGGATTCTTTCATACTATATTTATACTGTATGATAAATTGCCTCATTCATGTTAAAATTAGCTAACTTCGTTAGGTTTTGTGCCTGAGCTTTGAAAGAGCGACCTCTAAGCCTTGACGTTTTCCTCAAGGACTGCATCTGCTTCAGCAGTGGTGACCAGATGCTCAAGAACATGTTCCATCTCTGAGGAAAACACTTGTATCCAAATTGTCGCATGACAGTTTACTGAACAACTTGACAGCCTTCCAGCTTTAAAAGGGTGGCAGTAAACATATCCAAAATAATCACCACAAAGCTCCAGTCATGTTACGCCTTGGTTTATGGGAAAGGCAGAGGATTACGCCTAATCCATTGATCTCCAAATCGTTACGACAAAGACAACAGTGTACGCAGAGGGAACTTCCTGTGTTTAAAGAGACGGGACAGCGAGTGAAATGTGTGTGTGTTTTGATCGGTCAGACACAGTACATGAGTCAGCCTGTTCACAATGCACAGTGCAATCACAACAGATTCGAGTCTGTGAGAGGTTTGGAGGGGATTTCGCTTCATCCTCCTAAACTAGTTTGGGTCACAAAGCAGTTGTGCATCCTCATGTGCAAGTTCGAGAGCCAGGCCTCTGTGGCCGTCTATCGCCCAGGAATGTGTGGGTCAGTGTGGGTTGCAGCGGGCAGGGAGTCCGGAGAGAGAGAGTCCGGCTGATTAATAGAGCCCACTTTGGGAGGGGGAAGCGGGGGAGAGCTGGTTGTCCACCTCAGCGCTTTTCCGATCCTCATCCGTGCCCCACCGATAAGCCTCTGACAATAATGGAAATTGGCTAGCCGTGAGCATTGCGCAACGGCGAGATAAAGTAATATTAACAGAACTTTTATTTTAAGTCTTTCTATTTTGAATGAGCTTATCGGTTGTTCGCATATTCTGGTGTCAAACATTCAGCTGGGTGGCTTCACCTTGGTCTTCTTGACAGATTTATTCCAAGGAGACGTACTGTACGCTAATTTCCGGAATCGTGTTCCTGGAAGAAACCGGACTGGTTGCTCAAGAGTGCAGTGCTGATAAGGTTCCCTGACTCTGCAATGAATGGGTCGCCCCCAACTTTTTGCATTTCTACTATCTAAACCCTGGAATACGCTTCACAACTTTTCCCCCGATTTTCCGCTGATTTACAGTCTGAAGAAGTTGACTCTAGTTGCTGAAAGTCAGAGGCAGTCTGCAGATTAGAGCTGACAGGTTCCACAGAAAATCACACAGTGTATGATGATCACAGACTACGATTTTTTTTAGCTTCAGACTCTGATTCCACCCTGTCGGGGTATATCAAACATATATTTACAGCCGATTTTAGAGCACTGTTTTCATTTGTCAAGCATCTCCTAACAACATCGGAACGACTGTAAAGGTCCACTGAAGTGCTTTGAAACATACTGCGTATTTCTATGTGGTGACGTAATTTCAACTAAAACAGGAAGAGAGGGCGGGACATATCAAGCAGTTTCACCCCCTTTTTTAAATAGCCAGTAGCATTTCGTTTATATCACAGCTTGGGTCAGTGTATGACAGCCACAATCTAATCCGTATCACAATAAAATATAGCATTCTGTGTAGAATTCAAATGGATTCAATGCGTTCTATGGTCTGCGCGGATTCGCGCATATTATCCACTCTTTGCTATCGAGTCTCTGGACTGGCAAAAACTGTGTGTGTGCGCTACAGCAGTTCACGTGACACAGCATGAAACCAGAATTCTATCGCCCCAATGGAAAGCATATTTACACTGTCTGAATTATTCCCTATCTGCTATATAGGGCACTACGTGCCATTCACATTACAGAAAATGCTATATCTGTGAACAAGAGACCGATTTCAGCCGCAGATTCAGCAGCTTTTTATAGTGTAAGATGCGAGACGCTTCGGATTCTAGAGAGCATTTGATTGGACAGAAAGTTTGATGAGAAGCTGAAGTGCAGGGTGATCATTGATTCATAATGGCGGAGGTTAGAGACTGTAAGTTTTGAATGTGTACAGTTGAAGTCAAAACTTTACATACACCTTAAAGAATCTGCAAAATGTTAATTAATTTACCAAAATAAGAGGGATTATACAAAATGCATGTTTTTTATTTAGTACTGACCTGAATAAGACATTTCAAATAAAAGACGTTAACATATAGTCCATAAGAGAAAATAATAGTTGAATTTATAAAAATGACCCCGATCAAAAGTTTACATACACTTGATTCTTAATACTGTGTTGTTACCTGAATGATCCATAGCTGTGTTTTGTTGTTTAGTGATAGTTGTTCATGAGTCCCTTGTTTGTCCTGAACAGTTAAACTGCCTGCTGTTCTTCAGAAAAATCCTTCAGGTCCCACAAATTCTTTGGTTTTTCAGCATTTTTGTGTATTTGAACCTTTTCCAACAATGACTATAGAATTTTGAGATCCATCTTTTCACACTGAGGACAACTGAGGGACTCATATGCAACTATTACAGAAGGCTCAAACGCTCACTGATGCTTCAGAAGGAAAAACGATGCATTAAGAGCCAGGGGTGGTCATAATGCAACCTTCTGTAATAGTTAGCATATGAATTCCTCAGTTGTTCTCAACGTGAAAAGATCTCAAAATCGAACAATCATTCTTGGAAATTCAAATGCACAAAAAAATGCTGAAAACCCAAAGAGTTTGTGGGACCTGAAGGATTTTTCTGAAGAATAGCATGCAGTTTAACTGTTTAGGACAAACAAGGGACTCATGAACAACTATCACTAAACAAAAAAACCCAGCTGTGGGTTACCCATTCAGGTAACAACACAGTATTAAGAATCAAGTGCATGTAAACCTGTGAACAGAGTAATTTTTATAAACTCAACTATTATTTTCTCTTGTGGACTATATATATATAGTCTTATATATATCTTTTGTGTGAAATATCTTATTCAGATCAGTACTAAATTTAAAAAAACATGCATTTTGTATGATCCCTCTTATTTTGGTAAAGTAACTGGTATATGTAAACTTTTGACTTCAACTGTGTATCTTCTAAATGTGAATTTTGTCAGTTTTGAAGCACGCTAGCTTATGGATAACCTTGTTATAAAACCACATGTTGTTATTGTTTGTAAAATATTTGAAGAATCTTCTGTACAACAACACTTACAGTGGCCAAACTGGTCAAAAAGAGGCCAAACTGGCTACACACTGTAGTTTTCTTGAGCTCTTTAAAGCAGAATGGATTCTTGGCTGTCAGTGTTTATATTGCATATCATTCTTCTGTTTTGTTATCTTTATGGTTGTGGTGCTAACCTGACTGAAGTGTTCTGTGTAAGAAACCGTCCACTTTACATTAGCATTGATGTCACTGTCATTCATCATATGGCTTCAGGAACTTGTAATGAGTGTTACTTCATTTTTATTTCAGATTTAGTTTTAAAGTTCACCAAAAACATCATACAGCTTTGAAATAAAATGAGGGTGAGGAAATAACAGAATTTTCATAACAATAAAATGAAAAAAAATTAGTTGTATGAGACTGTCATCTTGTGGTAGACCAGACACAATCAATCACACAATGCACCAGATGTTTCTGCTGTTTCACAACTTTACAAACGGGTCTTCAACCTGGACTCCATCAAACTCTTTAATAATCTATGAAAAATTCTTTTAAATGGAAGTGATGATTGCCGAAGGGACGTCTCCCAACCAAAACAGCTGAAAATTAGGAACAATGGTCATCTTAGGTTGAATGAGTAATGCCATCTGGAGCTGGAGAAAGAGGAGGGATGATGGGAAAATCACTAAAGGCTGATTAATAGAATGATAGAATGATTCAACATGCCTGCACGACAAATAAATCAGCCCAGATGCCTGCCAAACTCTCACTGGTCAGCGTGATATTATTCATTGTGTGTGTGTACTTCTTCCTACTACAATACTTTCTCTTATCCCAAACTAATGTGTAAAACACTGTAAGTAATTTTCCCGAAAAGTGTAAACATTGTGGTGCTTGAAAACATTATTCGTAAACATCCCAGACAACCCAACTCAAACAGTAAGCGTTAGCTTGTTCACTTGAGGTCAAAAGTTTACATACACCTTGCAGAATCTGCAAAATATAATTTATTTTACCAAAATAAGTGGGATCATACAAGATGCATGTTATTTTTATTTAGTACTGACCTGAATAAGATATTTACATACATAAAATACATTTACATATAGTCCCCAAGAGAAAATAATAGTTGAATTTATAAAAATGACCCTGTTCAAAAGTTTACATACACTTGATTCTTACTACTGTGTTGTTACCTGAATAATCCACAGCTGTATGTTTTTGTTTAGTGATAGTTGTTTGTGACCTGCTGTTCTTCAGAAAAATCCTTCAGGTCCCACAAATTCTTTGGTTTTTCAGCATTTTTGTGTATTGGAACCTTTTCCAACAATGACTGTATGATTTTGAGATCCATCTTTCACACTAAGGACAACTGAGGGACTCATATGCAACTATTACAGAAGGTTCAAACACTCACTGATGCTCCAGAAGGAAAAACAATGCAGACAAAATAAGTAATTTACCCTAATCTTAAAATTCAAAAGTTTTCACCCCCTGGCTTATGCATTAATGCATTGTTTTTGCTTCTGTGGATCATTCAGGTAACAACACAGTATTAAAAATCAAATGTTTGTAAACTTTTGAACGGGTCGTTTTTTATAAATTCAACTATTACTTTTTTCTTGATGACTATATGTAAATGTCTTTTATGTATGTAAATATCTTATTCAGTTCAGTATTAAATAATAAATAGCTTGTATTTTGTATGATCCCTCTTATTTTGGTCAAATAATTAACATTTTGCAGATTCTGTGTCACATGATCCTTCACAAATCATGCTAATATGCTGATTTGGTGACCGTTTGTAATATTAAAAATGTCTTTATTGTCACTTTTTGTTCAGTTGAATGCATCCTTCCTGAACAAATGTATTGATTTTTTTCCCCAAAAATTATGCATTTTTTGTTTAGGAGACGTGTACTATTACTTCTCTAAGTGATCAGATTTTTGCTTGGTGGATGAAAAAACACTTTATATTTACATTTACCTGAATAACTGTTGCAAAATGCCTCACTGTCGCTATTTATCCTCTCAGGTAAGCCGAAAGGTCAGCGGCGGCGAGAGAATAAAAAACTCAAGAACCGGCAGGAGAAAGAGAACGGTGAGGCCCGTCGAGAGCGGAAGAGAGAACGAGAGAAGGAGACGATCGACCGAGAGGATTCAGAAAGCCGGAACAAAACAGAGCACCGTTGCCGGAGGGACCAGAGCAGAGACGCTGGAACAGTATAAAGAAATGCTGCTCCTCACTGCTCCTCTGCCTTTCTTTCCCCTATCAGTCCATGTCACCCCCTCACCCTCTTAACCCCTCGCCGAGGGGGTGTTGCTGCTACCTGTATAATTTAAACGTATACTGTATATGCACATGAGAGAGGGGGCGCTCGTGATCCACACCATTGCAGACATTGAGGACGCTCCGTAACCTTCAGAGGGCACCCTTCACCCCCCTCGCGCCCGTCCTGGTACTGGATTGAGGCTGAACTGTGTAACGTGGGGGCCAGGCATGTTCGATGATCCGTGGAATGGGTTTATTTTTTAAAAGGGGGTCCAGGTACAGCACTGTATCATGGTTTGAATGTAGGTTTTTGAGACATTAACGTAGAGTTGTTGTATAAACGTCTGTATTTTTTTTGGGCTGAGTAAATTAAAAATGAGCATGCTTACTGCCACCGCGGACATTGCCTGCCGCCAGAGGCTGAAAGACTGCATGTTGATTGGTGTAAATGGCTAACGAACTGGCTTTCTTCGTACTGGATGAGCAACAACACTCTTGCTGCAACGTTTTAGTAACTTGAGTTCAGTTTTCTCCGAACGAAGTGTTGATTTGCCTGTCTGTATAAACAGGATCTGAGCTTTCCATTGAAGCCAGCTGACCAGAAATCAAAAGCACCTGTATGTCAAATAAACAATACTGAGTTTGTATTCGTTTGTAATTTATTGTCTCAACAAGCATAAATATACAACAAACACAGCAGTAGCTTAGCCATAAATGTTTGGTGATACATATCACTGTTTCAAGATACAAATCTGTGATATTGTTTTGATAATTTATCCACATTTAAAAACGGTAACATCTGCACCTCAATCTATCTGTTAATACACAAATAGATAGATATTTTGGAATAATGATGTTTTTTTCATTACTTTTTTTTTTAATACAGTACAAACAGCTAATATTATGAAATATTATTAAGAACTTCATAGTTTTTTTTTTTTTTTTTTTTTTTTTACTTTTCTATTTTCAATACAAAACGTTTTTGAACAGTAAGTTTTTTCATGTTTTTAAAGAAGTCTCTTCTGCTCACCAAGCCTGCATTTATTTGATCCAAAGTACAGCAAAAATTTAGAAATATTTTTATTTAAAATAACTCTTTTCTATCTGAATATATTTTAAAATGTAATTTATTCCTGTGATTTCAAAGGTGAATTTTTAGCATTATAAATCATTCTAATATTCCCGATTTGCTGCTCAAAAAATATTTATTATTTAATATTTATTATTTAAAAATAAAAAAATGTTTCTTGAACAACAAATCAGCATATTAGAATGATTTCTGAAGGATCATGTGACAGTGAAGACTGGAGTAATGATGCTGAAAATTTTGATTTGATCACAGGAATAAATTACATTTTAAAATATCTTATGACAGAAAGCAGTTATTTTAAATAGCAAAAATATTTCACAATATTACTGCTTTTGCTGTATTTTGGGTCAAATAAATGCACGCTTGGTATTTAAAAAAATATTAAAAATCTTACTGTTCAAAAACTTTTGACTGGTAGTTTAGTTCAGTTCCCACAAAATGATTAGGCAGCAAAAATGGTTTTCAAAACAGATAATATTTTAAAGTATATTCACAGTTATTTGAAATTGTAATAATACTTCACAATATGACTAATTTTACTTCTTTTAAAAACATAAACAAAATAATTATTCTAAACTTTTGACTGATACTGTATACGTGTATAAATAAAATTATGATTTATGTTTATACTGTTACACACTACTTTTCTAAGATACTACAAAATTACCTCAACAATAACAATAGGCCTTTAAGAATAAAATTAAACAATAAACAAGTAGAATGTAAGAGTAGAATTTAGAGTTAAAACTGACACTTTCAGAAAAAAACATTTTGTCTTACAAATTTCTTTTCTGATATGTTTTCTGCAGTGTCCTTCTCGTAATGTTATGATAGGCTAAAGTTATGTTATCGTAATACCTTTGAAATTATACCGCATACAAGATACCAGGTTTTGAAATGTCTCCACATACAAGAATTTGGCCCAGCATATCATAGCTGATGCCAATAAATAGTGTTCAGAGTTTTCTCAAACATAAAGGTTAACCAGGTCGCTGTGCGCATCTCATCCAGTCCAGTAGGTGGCAGTGACTGTTACTATGTTCCTTCATCAATGTAGTAGCTTGTGCGCGAATAAGACAGATGCTGAGCAGAACGACAACATGCGACGTTTTAAAACAGCTTTTTTTTTTTATTAAACATGCGAATATTTTACTCTTAATTATTTAGCTCGCTTAATATATAAGTAGTTGAAGTGCACGTATGTACGTGAAACTGTTGTTTGCGTTGTTTCATTGACGTGGTAACATTTTATCCAACATAAAGTGCTGTGACTTGTATGGTCGTAAACTTCACAGCATTTTATTTTAAGCCGTCGTCGTCTTAGTTTTAATCAAAGATCGGCAGCTCAAACAGTCATGTCAGTGACAGGTGAGTTGGACTTGCTGGAATCCAGTTCTGATTTTCCCCATCAGTCCACTGGTTTGAGTGAAAGGACACTTACACCAGAAGAGCTGGAGAAACTCAGGAATGACCGAGTCTTAGTGTCAGACTTCAAGCAGCAGAAACTCGAATTGGAAGCTCAGAAAAACTGGGACTTGTTTTATAAAAGAAACACGACGAACTTTTTCAAAGACAGGCACTGGACTACCAGAGAGTTTGATGAACTCAAAAACTGCAGAGAGGTAAGAGAACATGCATTGCTTTAACATGTTTGAGTTTGTGTAGATGAATGTAAATTAAATCTATTATTTCAGTCTCAGGGGCAGAAGCTGGTGTTATTGGAGGCTGGCTGTGGGGTTGGAAACTGTATTTTCCCTCTTCTGGAAGAGGATCTCAATATCTTCATTTATGCCTGTGACTTCTCTCCACGAGCTGTTGAATTTGTGAAAGTAAATGTGACAAAATTAATTTCCTCTCCTTTAATGTGACAGTTCACTCTAGATTATTATTACCTTAAAATGTGACCTGGACCACAAAACCAGTCTTAAGTCACTGGGGTATATTTGTAGCAAAAGCCAAAAATACACTGCATTTGTCAAATTACTGATTTTTCTTTTATGCCAAAAATCATTAGGAAAATAAGTAAAGATCATGTTCCATGAAGATATCTTGTAAAATTCCTACTGTAAATATATCAAAACTTAATTTTTGATTAGTAATATGCATTGCTAAGAACTTCATTTGGACAACTTTAAAATTGATTTTCTCAGTATTTTGACTTTTTGGCACCCTCAGATTCCATGTATTGAAATGGTTGTGTCTCTGCCAAATATTGTTCTAACCTAAGAAGCCATACACCAATGGAAAGCTTATATATTCAGCTTTATGATGATGTATAAATCTCAGTTTTGGAAAAAATGGACACTTATGACTGGTTTTGTGGTCCAGGGTCACAAATGTACTTACCCTCAGGCCAACCAAGATGTAGATGAGTTTATTTCTTCACTGGAAGAGATTTGGAGAAATTTAGCAATACAGCCATTGCACATCAGTGGATCCTCTAGAGTGAATGGGTGCTGTCAGAATTAGAGTTCAAACAGCTGATTAGAAACATCAAAGTAATACACAAGTAATCCACACAACTACAGTCTTATCAGTTGTCTTGTGATGTAAAAAGTTACATGCTTGTAATAAATTCATCAAGATTTTTAACTTCAAACCATTGTTTCTGGCTAAAATATTCCTCTATCCGTAATATTACTTCCTCTGATAAAAAGTCATCTCGTCTGAATGAGGAGAGAAATATGCATAGATCAAGCACTGTTTACATTAGTTTAAATTATGGACTGATATTTTGGCTTGAAGCAACAGTTTGAGGTTAAAATGCCTTAATGGTGGATTTGTTTTGACAAACATGCTGTTTTTTTTCACTTCACAAGACATTAATTTTCATGTGAGTTAAGACAGTGTCTGCTGTTTGGACTTATTCTGACGGCACCCATTCACTGGGGAGGATCCATTGGTAAGCAAGTCTCCAAATCTGTCCTGATGAAGAAACAAACTCATTTACATCTTGGATGGACTGAGGGTGAGTACATTTTCAATAAATGTTCATTTTTTTTAAAACTATTCAATCTATTCCTTAACCTACACTACCAGAATGAAAACCACTTAATGAAAAGTAAGATTTGTAAAATTCTTAAACAAGTCTCTTCTGCTGAACAAGCCTGTATTTATTTGATCCAAAGTGCAGCAAAAACAGTATCATTTTGAAATATTTTTACTATTTAAAATAACTGCTTTCTATTTGAATATATTTTAAAAGGGTAATTTATTCCTGTGAATTCAAAGCTGAATTATTAGCATCATTACTTCAGTCACGTGATCCTTCAGAAATTATTCTAACATTCTGATTTGCTGCTCAAAAAAATTTTTTTATTATTATTATGCTCAGAACAGCTGAGTAGATTTTTGATGAATAGAAAGTTCAGAAAAACAGCATTTATCTGAAATAGAAGTCTTTTGTAATATTATAAATGTCTTCCTCAATGTCTGTTGATCCATTTAAAGCATCTTGGCTAAATAAAAGTATTAATTATAATTAATATATAAATAAAAAATATTATTAAATATTATTATTAAATAAAAATAAATATTTTTGAAAGGTATAATGTATAATTGTACAAAAGTTTTTTTATTTCAAATAAACGCTGATCTTTGGATCTTTCTATTCATTAAAGAATCCTAAAAAATATACTTATCTGTTTTAAATATTGATGATGATAATAATAAGAATAAGAATAAGAAGAAATGTTTCTTGAACAGCAAATCAGCATGTATGAATGATTTCTGAAGGATCATGTGACACTGAAGATGAAAATTTAGCTTTCATCACAGGAATAAATTACATTTTAAATAAATTTAAACAGTTATTTTAAATAGTAAAAATATTTCACAAATTACTGTTTTTGCTGTATTTTGAATCAAATAAATGCAGGCTTAGTGAGCAGAAGAGATTTCTTTAAAAATCATTAAAAATCTTATGTGTTTAAAAAACTTGGTAGTGCATGTCCATCTGGTCAACCTTTTTCCAATAATATAATGTTGCACATTCATAAGCTAATTGTTTTGCGTGCATTCTGTCTTTATTCATGATTATATATTGTTATTGCAGCAAAATGCCTTGTATTGCACCAAGCGATGCCTTGCGTTTCAGTGTGACCTCACTAAGGACGATCTCCAAGCCACCATACAAGTGGAGACAGTAGATGTAGCCACACTGATATTTGTTCTGTCTGCAATTCATCCTGACAAGATGCAGAAAGCCCTGGAACAAATGTATAAGGTACTGCTGATCACATTTTGTAAGACTGAAACTCGAGTGAACTTTTAACTCACAGTAATTTTTTCATGTTTCATGTGTTTTTCTGCTTTCAAAACAAACTGACAGGTATTAAGACCAGGAGGTATTGTCCTCTTCAGGGACTATGGACTGTATGATCATGCCATGTTGAGGTTTAAGTCGGGCAATAAGCTGGGCGAGAATTTCTACGTAAGACAAGATGGGACCCGCTCCTTTTTCTTCTCAAGAGGTCAGTGTAGCATTTGTTTCTTCTTAATCATCTGTTTTACAGCATTGAAGTTAATGTTTTGTTTCTAACTTTTTTTTATTTTCCATCTGTTTTTCTCATAGAGTACTTGGCTGGTTTGTTCCAACAGGCAGGATTTGAGACTCTTGTGAACGAGTATGTTTTGAGAGAAACTGTGAATAAAAAAGAGGGTCTGTGTGTTCCCAGGGTGTTCTTGCAGAGTAAATTTCGCAAACCTGTTTCATCATTATCACCAGTGTAAATAAGTCACATTTTTGTAAATGTATTTTTCAAAGTGTCATGCATTAATTTATTGCATTTCGGATAAATAACATTTTCAGTCAGATGTTGTTTTTACTGTCTCATAATGAAATAAAATCTGTATATTTTTCAATTCTTGTTGCATTTCTTACATTCAGACTTGAGAATAATGTGCAAAGTTAGTGAGTGGTGTGCTGGACATTATCTTGTTTATTGTAGAGTGCAAAGTTGTATGTAATATTACCCATAGGTGTGTAGTAAGCTAGTAAGGTGTTTTCTGGTAATGAGTTAGAATTCCAGTTCATAAGCCACTGTAGGAAAATTATGAAAAGAATAAAGACACGCAGTAAATGGTAAAACTGTTTGCACCTATAAACCGTTCTGTTTATAATTAAGATAATACATTCAAATAATATGGTAAGACACTAATTTGCGATATCAAGCAGCAAAACAAGCCAAAAATAGCTGGAAGTGAGTTAGACCGAAGTCAGACATTAAATTTACATCCTGTGGCATCTACTTAGCCGAGAAAAATAAAGTGAATACGTAGAGGCCACATTAGACACGTCAACGTGTCCGCCATCTTGGAACAGTAAATGTGTCGTTTAAAGATGCTACAACATTGCACAGTCTCTGGTTGTAACAACTGCCGAAATCTAAATTCCTGAAGAAAATTGATAAAACTTTAACAAGCAAGGATGTCTTAGTTTGTGGTTTTTAATATGTATTAACTCAATATTATAGGTTTTTAAGCTATAGTAGGCTACTTTTCAAATATGTTAACTACGGTTAAGTCTATTGCAAATACATTTATACAAGCGTATAACTAGGGCAAAGAGTATAGGCAATAAGTTGTTTGACTGGGGTTGCGGACTCCAATATGGCGGACCTGCTTACGTATAGCGGCCCAGATCTATATTTACATCAACTGTATAGTGTTTACATATTTGATTACACATATGAACTTTGGGGAGCTCAGTCCCTGGTGGTCTAGTGGTTAGGATTCGGCGCTCTCACCGCCGCGGCCCGGGTTCGATTCCCGGTCAGGGAACGACTTGTTTTTCCACTTCCGGATACGTTTAATTTGTGAGAGGAGTGACAAGTAGAACAACAGAAGATATGATGTTTATTAATTCACACAAAATGTTATTAATTTCTATTTTAAGGTCAGAATTAAGTACAAATTCACTGTATTTATTTTCTGAATGCATGGTATTGATCTTTTTGTAAACAAAAAGTCAACTCCATCTTCCAGCGAAAGACAGACTTCTCTGCTAAAAGTGTGTTCAGACTCAATAATTTAGTCTGTGTTTTTCTTACAGCCGACTGCAAGATCACATTCAGGTCTTACTGCCTCCATCAAAATCAAAAATAAAAATCACAAATAAAATCAAATCCCCACAATATATTTTTTTCTTTTTCGATCGTCGCGACTTGAAAACAACTGTGTGCAGGGTTGCCAGGTTTTCACAACAAAACCCGCCCAATTGCTACCCAAAACTAGCTCAGTCACGTTTCCCGTTAAAAATCGAGTTTGGGGGGATACAGTACACGTTTTTATCGGGGTTCCCTCGCCTTTATTTGAGTCGATTTAACCCGCACAACAGTGTTAAAGTAGCCTAATTACGCAGGAAAACCGCGGACTTGGCAACACTGACTGTGTGGTTTAGTGTATTTGTGAGATTTTGGAGCCCCCTGCAGTTAAGTGAGTGAAATTCACCGTGGAAAATATATCACGATCGCAGTTACTTTTATTTTATTTATTTTACTTGATTATGTTTGCCTTTTTTGCTGTTTTCGTATTTTAAATAAAATAAAATAAACATTTTGAAAAGAAAAATAACTAGACATACTTAAAACTACTTAAGTTACGGTTATGCTAAACGTAAAACAATAAAATAGTAAATGAATACATCATTTTAAATGCACATTTAAAATTGACGACACGAATAACGATACGCCATCTCAAAAGTTAAATCCACTCTGCTTATTTTCTCCCTTGTATCTGCATAATTTGCCGTAGCCGAATAATACGTCTTCTGCTTTTTTTTGACAAAAGTGTTCGACTTGTAAAAGACATAAGCATGTGAGTTGTCGTGGCCGAGTGGTTAAGGCGATGGACTAGAAATCCATTGGGGTCTCCCCGCGCAGGTTCGAATCCTGCCGACAACGAATCGTTTTCCGTTTAGGAACTCACACTAACTAGCAAACCCGGAAGCGTTAGGTCAGCATCCAGAACACGTTACTACTATGTTTAACAGGGCAGTAAAATTTATTTAATAGAATTTTACTACTTATATTACGCATTTCTGAGAAGTTAGCCAAAAAAACAAAAAAATAATGCACGCGTTCCTATGGTAACAAACGTGGCGTTCTCCACCGGATAATCATGGCGGATGATTTGGATGATTTACTTGATGAAGTCGAATCAAAGTTTTGTTGCAGCACGTCAGCGTCCAAACAATCAACGTATGCTTTAAAACAAACGGACCAAAAATGTGCGAATCCCGAGGACAAGAAACAGTCGAGGTAACTTATTAGGCTAGCGACATTAGCACCTGAGCTAACATAGCTACGTAAGACAACTGCAGATACTAAAACTAGAACCTTTACTTATATAGACACTGACAAATACTTTTAACACGGTGTAGATGTACAGATAATATATATTGCCACCCTGACTAAAATGCTAAAAAGGTTTAGCATGTGGCTAACAAAACAGCCTCAAATGGCCATGTGTAACGTTACATCGTCTTTAAAATCCCATCTGAAACATTTCGACGTTTATTTTGAAAATTATATTTTCAGAAAGCAAGGATGCAAAAGATCTCAACACGACAAAGATGATATTGACGCTATGCTGCAGGAAATACTGGATGATGACTTTCAGCCCATCAGCACACATGTAAGTCGAATAACTGGACAAACCTTGTTATAATCAGTGAACATAGTTTTTCCAGTTTCATATAGCTAGCTGCTGTTTACATGTTGCTAGTTGATGTTAAGCAGCTGTAAATTCTCTCATAAACTCACAGGAACCCATTGCAGCAAAGACAACCACAAGCGATTCATATTTTGAGACAATGTCCAAGAAGTAAGTTTTTAATTCATAAACATCCAAAATTTAGGGTGTGTTGTTATTAACTCTAACTTTTTTTTTTTTTTTTTTTTTAAATCAGATGTTGTCCTGTTTTTCTTGGCGGAAGCGGTGTACCACACGGTATTGGAACCAGCGTTTCCCAAAGGTGAAAATTACATCAAAATCATTTATTTCTGGACTTGAAGACCACATGCATATTTTAATAATATTCTAATAAGCACAATATTTACCACCAACTCACACAATACATATTTACCCCATTGAGAATGTCAAAGTTTTTGAACAGTAAGATTTTTAATGTAGTGTCTAATAATTATTAATAATTTAATGTGTAGTGTAAAGCCTGCATTTATTTGATCTGAAGTACAGCAAATACAGTACAAATTGTGAAATATTTGTACTATTTAAAATAACTGTATATATAATATATATATATATTTTGGCATCATTACTCACATGATCCTTCAGAAATCATTCTAATATTCTGATTTGCTGCTCAAAAACATTTACTATTATTATTACGTTGAAAACAGCTGAGTAGAACAATTAAATCCTAAATTAAAGTATTAATTTCTATAATGTCTTTTCCAATATATGTGTACATATATAATGTCACAAAAGATTTTTATTTCAGATAAATGCTGATCTTTGGATCTTTTCATCAAAGCATAAAAAATAATAATAATAATAAGGATCATGTCACACTGAAGACTGGAGTAATAATGCAGAAAATTTAGCTTTGATCACTGTAATAAATTACACTTTAAAATATATTCAAATAGAAATAGTTATTTTAAATAGTAAAAATATTTCACATTTTTACTGTTTTTGCTGTGCTTTGGATCAAATAAATTCAGGCTTGGTGAGCAGAAGAGGCTTCTGTAAAAAAACATTAAAAATCGTTTGACTGGTAGTGTAATTCAGTCATGGTAGATAGATGTGTTTATTCTGACTGTGGTCTTGTTTTTGAAGGGCCTGCAACCATTTAAGATGTACGTCTTGCGATTTCAGCATAATAATGTTTGATGATCACGAGTGGGACTCATCCTGTGATTATTTATTTTTCAGGTAAGGTATCAGAAGGGGGCAGCATTGATCCATGTATCCCACTGTAGCAGTTTCTTCATTCATTATCAATTCATTGATATTCTTAGACTGCCTCAGGCCGGCTTGTTTTTGCACAGCATCAGCATGTTCAGTTAATGATGTATTTGTTAAAGTCATCATGTTGCCCAAATTTAATAAGCTTTATTAAATTTGGACGGGCTGATAAAGAAACACTTTTGGACAAGCGTTCAACAGCGCCACGTCACCTTTTTAGCACGAACCCTGTTTTCCACCGGACTGCGTCATTTCCTTATTATCTTCAGCGCTGTTTCTCGCACCGTCTCACTTAACTTTAGCATCAAACAGACAGTGAATCATTCGCACCATGTCTTTTATGTAGTTATCTTCCGTATTTAGGCCATGATGCACTTTGCTGCATGCTCAGACACAACCAAGCTCTTAAGTTGAAGTGTCTTTGAGTTTTAATGATGTTCAAGCTTGCAACTTTAATTAGGAGAGAATGTGGTTGGAATTTTTCAATGAAGCTTCAGAAACTTGAACTTCAGGCTTCAAACAGGTTATAAATCAGCTCGTCAAGAAACCATCTGTTCAGGATTGTTGCTGCATGTATTACATTTTTCACTGCTTGTATTATATACGGTAGTTTAAAATAAAAGAATAGCATGGAAAGAAACGTCATTCTTCTGAAGTGTTATCTTTAAAATACTTGGTTGACAGTCCATATAAGGAGTTTTTGACTACTTACAATAGATGCAGACTGTCTGCAAAGGATTTAAAGACTTCAAGGGCTTTTGGATAGCTTGAAAAATTATCCATGTGTTCATTAGGTCTTCAAATTTCAAACAAAATATTCATGGTAACCACAGGACCTTTGAGCTTTCTTATGTGCATTGGGTTTTCATTTCGTATTCCCAGCTCAAAAAAATCTAGGCTCATTGCTAAAAAAAAAAAAAAAAAAAAAAAAAAATCCTAGAAATCTATTTTAGAAAAAAAACTTACTATTTGGTCAATTAAATAGGGTAGAAATGTATGGAAGCCCATTTCCACCACTGAATAAAAAGGTAAAATAAAAAGGTCATTTGACGTTTTATCTGTTTTTTTTTTCTCTGAATTGTGTTATACACTACCAGTCAAAATATTTTGAACAGTAAAATTTCTGATGTTTTTAAAGAATTCTCTTCTGTTCACCAAGCCTGCATTTATTTGATCCAGCATACAGCAAAAGCAGTAATATTGTAAAATATTTTTACTGTTTAAGATAATTTCTTTCTATTTGAATATATTTTAAAATGTAATTTATTTCTGGGATCAAAGCTACATTTTCAGCATCATTACTCCAGTCTTCAGTGTCACATGATCCTTCAGAAATCATTCTTAAAACAGTTGAGTACTTTTTTTTTTTTTTTTTTTTTTTTTTCAGGATTCTTTGATGAATAGAAAGATCCAAAGATCAGCATTTATCTGAAAAGTTATTTTTTTTAAAACGTTATACACCATACCATTCAAAAGCGTGGCATCAGTATAATCAATAATAAAGCAGGAATACTTTAATTTGATCAAAAGTGATTATATAGACATTTATAATGTTACAAAAGACTTCTATTTCAGATAAATGCTGTTCTTTTGAAATTTCTATTCATCAAAGAAACCTGATAAAATTCTACTTGGCTGTTTTCAAAATAATAATAACAATAATAATAATAATAAATGTTTTTTGAGCAGCAAATCAGAATATTCAAATTATTGATGCTAAAATTATGCTAAAAAATCAGCTTTGAAATTACAGGAATAAATTACATTTTAAAATACATTCAAATAGAAAACAGTTATTTTAAATAGTAAAAATATTTCAAAATTTGACTGATTTTGCTGTACTGATCAAATAAATGCAGGCTTGGTGAGCAGAAGAGACAACATTAATTTTCTGTTCAAAAACTTTTGACTGGTAGTGTAAACTCGCAATTGTGAGTTAGAAAGTCTGAATTATGAGATACAGATTCGAAACTCTGAGTTATAAAGTCAGAAATTTGCAATTGCGAATTAAGCTAGAATTGTGAGATATAAATTCGCGATTTTGAGAACATATCAGTCTTTTTTCCCCTTCAAAATTGGACATTATAACTCACAGTTGTAAGTTTATATCTCACAATTATGAGGAAAAAAAGACTTGTGTTTTATCTCCCAATTCTATATCAAGAGTTTATATCAAGCAATTCTGAGAAAAATGTCAAAATTGTGAATTTATATCATGCAATCCTAGGAAAAAGTCAGAATTGACGAGATACAGATTCGCAATTGTATATATCTTGCAATTTTGACTTTATAACTTGAAAATGTAGCTTATATCACACAATTCTGAGAAAAAAGTTCATTTCTCCGAATTGTGAGTTTATATCTCAATTTTGCCTCGCAGTTGCAGGCTTTTTTTCCTGGGAAAGAAAAATCTGAATTGTGAGATCTAAAAAATGAGCTTTATTATCGTGGGGGAACAAATAACAGAAATCTGAATAAAAAAATATAAAAATGTTTTTTATTGTTTTTTTTGTTGTTGTTGTTGTTGTTGTTTCAGAAATTTTATATATAGCATTATTATTATATTTATTATTATTTTGTCCCTAGGGTAAAATGCATCCAGGGTAACCAGAGGACTTTAGACGTTTCTTAAATGTTTGCTCCTCAAAACATCCAGAACGAGTTTGATGCGAGAGAAGCAGACCCAAACACAAGATAATAGCTTTTACAATTTGTTTTACACAATGGTTTGTAAATATACAAAAAATGCGGGTTTCAGTTGCTGATAAAGTTCAAGAGATAAACTAAAGCAGTGAGCCGAGTGTGTGATGGATCGCTCCGGGTTGAATTGGACATCTTTGAACTACAAGTACAGAAATGTATTCAGATCCTCACAAAGCTTCTCATCTTTCCTCTTCTTTAGGAATAACATGCCGGACTATCACAAACTAAAAGTCAAACTGAGAAGGAAAAAGGGTGGGCGTGCATACGCCTGTCAGTGCAGCTGGCACTCGACCCTGTCGCTCACAGACCTGAGGGAACAACAGCAGCTAAAGTGGGTTTGTGGAAAACACAAAGTATGAGCACGAGTCTGCAACGGTTCTCCTCTGAAACCTTATCTGTGTCCACCAGCAAGTGTTGCAGCATGCTCTCCTCCTCACAAAAGAGAATGCTGGCCATTTTCAAAATTTGCTTTGTGCAGTTTGTGGGGCTGGATAACAAAAAGAAGTTTTGTTTTCTTCACGGAGTGTAGCTTTTTGTTTTGGTGTGAAGTAATTGTCGACGCTTCACTGTCCCTTAGAATGATGAAGCATTGTGGCTGGTTTTGTTATGTAGACTATTATTTTGAATAATAAAAGGCTGTAATGTATTCAGAAATTCTAACATTTTTCACAATTGATAATTAAAACAGAAAAAGATTGGATCCATCTGTGAGGGTAATAGTAGAATGGCTGATCATTGTTTCGATGTTTTTTTTTTTCTGTTCTTGCAGAATATTCTTTAAGAAACACTCAGATATTGCAAAGGCCCGTCTGTGTTACATTCCTTGGTTTTCAGGGACGTGTGGTTGTGAATCATCTGTCCTAAATAATAAATGCACATCATTGTCCACAGAATAAAGAGAATGAAGAATTAAAAGAATGACGTTTTGTGTGTTTTTCAAGGTTTTTATACTTTACCTGCTGTGAAAAATGTCACCAGTTGTCAGGTTCATCATAGTCGCTCTCGGATGATGCAGCAGAATGGTCCTCACTCTCATTTTTAGGTGGTACATTAACATACGATGCCTCTGATGCTGTGCTGCTGTTATCCGATTCTAAAATGTAAAAAATAATAATAATTGTCAGTGGGTTTTTTTGTTTGTTTGTTTTACTAGCACACTAATACTGCTACTGTTTGCTTTAAGGTTCAGGTTTGCTAAACAAAAGATCCAGGTTCAAAGTAGTTGGGGGATTTCAGAAAGGAAACTCTGAGCGGAGGCATACTGTCACATGGTTAAGTACAAGCGGTACCTTGACTGAGGTTTCTAGGTACAGGATGGTCTCCGTAACCGTCAGTACTTTCTGTCATCTGTGCAATTTGGGGATTCTGAAAAGACATCTCAGGAAGTGATGGGCTTTCCTCGCCTTCCAAAAACAAGAGACAAATTTTAGTTACGTTTTTAGATATTTCCTTTTTCTTACACTGTTTAAAAGGTTCTTTAAAGAGTTAAATGTGTGTAGATATTTATTTGGACTTGCAAGATTTACAAAAAAAAAAAAAAAATATTTGATCAAAAATAAAATAAGAACAGTAATTTTGTGAAATGTTATAATTACATTTTTTTTTAAAATTTAATTTACATGATCCTTCAGAAATTATTCTATTATGCTAATTTGCTTTATTTTTGGAAAAAATACATAGTTTTTTCAGGATTATGTAATAGAAAGATCGAAAGAACAGCATTTATTTTAAACAGAAATATTCATTTTTACTGTCACAATAAATAAATTGCATCATTGCTGCAGAATGAAATTTACGGTGATGCATTGCTGCCACACACTTTTTTTTCCACTTAATTATGTCAGAATTATAAAAAAGTTACATTGTTAAAACAACATTTTTTATCGTACTAATGTCATAAAAATCTGGTGATGCATTGCTGCTATACACTTTTTTTTCACTCAATTATGTCTTAATAATGAGATGTGTATTAAAAAGGCATCTTTTTCTCGTTAAAACATTATACAGATATTATATTTGTTTTATATGTAAATCTAGCTTTTTGTTTTTCCGTTCCTTAAAATGTAATGATAATAAAATAATAATGCAATTAAACTGTTAAAAACATCATTTTTATAATGTCATTATTACGAGAAAATAATTAGTTTTAATGAGAAAAAGATGTTGCTTTAATGACAATCTAATTTTTACGAGAAAAGATTTAATTTTAACAACATAATATTGTTATTACGAGAAAAGATAAAAATGACATGACATAACTGAGTGAAAAAATTCTGTTTGTGGCAGCAATGAGTCACTGTAAAAATAAAATGTAAAAAAATTCTTACTGAACCCAAACTTTAGTAGTGTAGTGGTGTAATTTAAACATGGAAATATTGAAAAAATGTATTTAAAACAAAGAAACGTTACAACAAAATATTGCTGTGTAACGCGCTATTACTGGATCACTAATCAAACTTTGAATTTTTCAATTAAACTTTTTTAGCTCTGATGAAATATTTGTATTAAATGTGAAAAACGTGGTTTCATAAAACATGAAATGACTTTTATATACTGTCTGTTTTATTCATACCATAATGATGGAGGGCGTTGTCATTAATCTCTGTGTTTTGATAGCACTCCTCTGATGAAGTACTGTCTGAATCATTCCCATCTGCCAAGCACAGAAGAATTCACACATTTCCTTGTTAAAATTCACTGTTGTCAATATCTTTACATTGTTAAACCAAATACGCACCTTGAGTGTGGGTGATAGGTATATGAGAGCCGCCGTAACCAGCAGTGTTTCCTGTCATCTGAGCGCTGTGGGGTGTCTGTAGTGACTTGTCAGGAAGTGATGGGCTTTCCTCGTTTTCTAGAGAAAACAGATATATGAGGTTTAGCTGACTGAATAAATCCCCGGAAGGCTCAGTAGAAACACCCTTCAAGCCTCAATATTAAAGGTGGCATATCATGATAAGTGCTATAATCAGGTCTATGGCATCTACCATCCCAGAAACATGTAAAAAAAAATAACAACCCAGTAACGTTGTTTTAATAAGCCTTTCTATGCACACTATAGTGAAAAAACAAGCCGCTCAGAATTCACTCCCCCTGTGATGTAGAAAGGGGATCTTATTATAATATTACCACCCCTTAATCTGCACGTTTCGACTCACGGCACCGCCATTTTGTTTTCGCAAGCGACAACAGTGTACTAGTTCTAACGCCATGGCAAAAGTTCAAGCAAAGCATGCTGCTAACTGCTCTGTCTTTGGCTGCACAGATGAGCACAGAACACTTTTTAGAGTCTTAGCCTCAGGAAACAAGATAGCAGGGATTTATTTACTGTATATTATGCTGGCACCACACAGATCTAATATAAACATGACATTTCTTTCCCAGCTGTTTACCTTTACAGACACAACCGACTGTTTTTAACATAAACTTGTGTGTATCTGACAGTTCAAGCACAATAAAACATGAAAGAGAACTCACGTCCGCTTTCTGTCCATGTGCTTCAAATGTGTGCACTCAGAAAACGTACATTATGATAGACATGATAATCAAAACCGAACAGATTTTTTTTTTAAATCACAGTATCTGATAAAGTCACAGCCCTATTCTGGAAAATAAGGAAAAAAGAGCTTATTTGCATTTAAAGGGACATGCACGAAAACAGAGTGTTTCTGCTTCCTCTTAAAATAGGCATTTTCAAAATAATGTAATAAATGATCTGTGGGGTATTTTAAGCTGAAACTTCACAGACACATTTTGGGGACACCTGAGACTTATATTACATCTTGTACAAAGAGGCATAATAGGTCTTCTTTAAATGACTTATGTGAACCTACCACACTGGAGACTGCTGTCCATGTCAATCTCTGTGTTTTGATAGCACTCACTGGAAGACGTGCTGTCTGAATCATTCACATCCACCCCTGACGACAAAAGAGAATTCATAAGTCTGAAATGTATTTCCCTACTACAAGATACTGTTTAACCTTAAAGGTGGAAGAAGGTTTTACAATCTGGGATTTCATCAAGAGTTTTAAATTAGAGCTTTACCTTGCTTGTCAGAGTTTGGTAAGGGATTGTCACCATAATTCAGGGGTGCATATGGTGACTTTTCATTCAATGATGGTCTTTCCTCACCTTCATTCGAGGATAAAATATTAATAATAAATATTAGTGGATTCAGCCAGATATGCTCTCTCTGAAATTAAGAAATTGATTACATTAACCCAATGTTTATTTAAGTTTTACATACGTGGCATGACGTTGTAGTCCATGTCGATCTCTGTGTTTTGATAGCACTCACTGGAAGAAGTACTGTCTGAATCGTTCACATCCACCCCTGACAACAAAAGAGAATTCATAAATCTGAAATGTATTTCCCTACTACAAGATGCTGTTTAACCTTAAAGGTGGAAGAAGGTTTTACAATCTGGGATTTCATCAAGAATTTTAAATCAGAGCTTTACCTTGCTTGTCAGATTTTGGTAAGGGATGGTCACCATATTTCAGGGCTGCATATGGTGACTTTTCATTCAATGATGGTCCTTCCTCACCTTCATTCGAGGATAAAATATTAATAATAAAATATTAGTGGATTCACCCAGATATGCTCTCTCTGAAATTATGAAACTGATTACATTAACCCAATGTTTATTTAAGTTTTACTTACGTGGCATGACATTGTAGTCCGTGTTGGTCTCTGTGTTTTGATAGAACTCGCCAGAAGATGTACTGCTTGAATCATTCACATCTACTCCTACAAGCAAACGAGGGTGTATAAATCTGGAGTTTATTTCCTTACTAAAAATACAATTGTTTCTCATGCAGACATCTGTAAAAAATGGTCAATTTTAAATCTGCTTTCTAGTAAATCTCAGAAATGTGGATTCAGACAACAATTAAATTACCACACAACCTTGGTGTTTGTCAAAGAAACAGCTGGTAATTCGCCCAGGGATTTTTACATGGGTGGTGAGAGATGAACAACATTCTGGATTCAGACGGCAATAAAATCACAGACTAACCCCGTTAATGTTGAAAATAGCTGGCATCCCCACAAAAAATAATTACAGTCTGAATAGGCCTAATGTCAACATTTATTAAGAAATTAATTAAAATAAAAAATGTATCTGTTATTATTATTTAATAGACCTGAGCTAATATGAACAATGAACAGTATTTCTATTAACTAACATTACCAGAGATGAATGCTGTATTGCTGGAAAAAAAAATTTATTGCTCATTGCTCGTTGTTAATGCATCAATTAACATGAAATAATGGGACCTCACTGTAAGGTGTTACTAAATATTCACAATGTTTTATCAGTATCACAGCACATGCATCTAGAAATCAGATAAAGGTGAATCAACATAAAAAAATTAAGCCAAAATATGATTTATACATACGTGACTGGAGAATGTTGTCCACGTCAGTCTTTGTGTTTTGATAGAATTCTCCAGAAGATGTACTGCTTGTATCACTCATATCTACTGCTGTGTATAGGGGAAAGAAAAAATTATACATTTATACATTTATTTGCTTATTAAAATTTGAACAAATATGGTCATCCATATACCTTGCCTGAGGGTGTCAGGGGCACCAAAAGACAGGGGTGTCAGTAGGGGTATATCATCTTCATAAACAAATAAAATAAAATATAAGTGATTTTTTCTTGATTGAAATAATACATTTTAGGTAGTAAGAGTTAAATGAATGTGATTATGATTTATTTGTGCATACCTGACTTTTGGATGGTGTCCATGTTGATTTCCACATTGTGCACACGTCTTTCTCCAGAGCACGCACCGTCTACGTCATTCACATCTTGAGCTAGATAGAGCGAAGAGGAATTCATACATATTAAATGTGGTTCCTCACAAATCCCTGTTTATCATTTAATGCAGAGCCTTGAATTCTTCAACAAGAATATTTGATATGTCCACAATGCTAAAACAGAGAAACGAGTGGATTATTTTGATTTGTGTACTACCATTAAAAATTTGGGGGGTCAGTATGATTTTTTTTCAGCAAGGTTGTGTAGAAGTGATCAAAAGTGACAGTAAAAACTTGTAACGTTACATTGTTACAAAAAAAGTTACATTGTTACAAAAGAAAATTCAGTTTCCATAAAAATATTAAGCAAGTGTCTTCATAATAAGAACTGTTTCTTAAGCAGCAAATCAGCATCAGGAATAAATTACATGTGAAAATTTGTTAAAATAAAAAACAGTTCTATTAGGTTGTAGCAATATTATGCAATATTAAAGTGTTTTACTGTATCTCGAACCCCAAACTTTAAATGGTATAGTGTACATCTTAGCTGATATTGATTCATTATGATTAGCATCACATTTGCCCTATTTTCTGTCAGTAATACCCTTATTGTCTCTTCACATTCAAAACAGCTTCAAACTTTCATAAGCTGAAGTCATGCTCAAAATTGTTGTGTGGTGTGTCTAAAAGGCCTCTCTAATGTAGATGTGTTTAAATTTAATGTGAACTAAAGTATAAAAAGAAACTACTTTCCTCCACCGACCCTCACAGACTGTTTTATGTAAAAATGGCTTATGCAATTAAGCCAGTAATATCAGTGTAAAACGACTCTTTCTTTGATGTGTGTAATTTTAAATATAGACCGATTATATCTATTTAAATATATTTGATATTTGTGGTCATTTGCAGTATATGTGTGTTGTCTGTTAAAGCCAGCGTACTTGCTGAGTTGTTTAGATGTAGTCTTTGTGGTTGAATGCTGTTTTGTTGTTCATAGTTTGAATCACTGGAGCTGTCAGAGCTGTGAGTAGATCGATTTCTTCTCTTGCTAAATTTGCGGCCATAGTTTGAGCTCATTCTCGGCCCAAGGCTCTCTGAAGAATGAAAAACAAAATGTACTTGTTTATGCAAACGTTAAGACCATTATAGAACTGACAAAACAGAACATGACAAGAGTTAAACGAGGCATACTTGAGCACTTTATGTATATTATAATTACAGAACAAGTAAAATTAAATCACTTATTTAAATACATTTAAAATAATTTAGTATTTAGTATGCAGTTGGTACTCACATGTTTACTTTTTGTTGTTTGTATTGGAACAACACAAAAAAACGAAAGAGACGAGAAGAAAAGTCCAATCTGATACAATTCCACACAGAACCCAACAAATGCACTGGACAAAATTATTGGCACCCTTAACTTAATATTTGGTAGCACCCACTTTGGAAAAAATAACTTAAATCAGTCCTGTAACCATGAATGAGTTTCTTACACCTCTCTACTGGAATTTTCGACCACTCTTCTTTTGCTCCAGGTCATTCAGATTTGAAGGGTGCCTTCTCCCAACTGCTGTTTTGAGATCTCTCCACAGGTGTTCTATGGGATTCAGATCTGGACTCATTGCTGGCCATTTCAGAACTCTCCAGCGCTTTGTTTCTTCATTTCTGAGTGCTTTTTGAAGTGTGTTTTGGGTCATTGTCCTGCTGGAAGACCCATGACCTGTGGAGATGCAGCTTTCTGACACTGGCCACTATGTTGCGCCCCAAAACTGTTTGGTAATCATTAGATTTCATGATACTGTTCACACAGTCAAGGCATCTAGTGCCAGAAGCAGCAAAGCAATGCCAAAACATCTTTGAACCTCCACCATGTTTGACTGTAGGGACTGTGTTCTTTTCTTTGAAGGCCTCATTTCTTTTTCTGTAAGCAGTACCATGATGTTTTTTACCAAAAAGCTCTACTTTTGTCTCATCTGTCCACAGTTCATTCTCCCAAAAGGATTGTGGTTTGTCACATCAGTTTTGGCAAACTCCAGTCTTGCTTTTTTATGCCTTTGTGTCAGCAGTGGTGTCCCCTTTTTATTCAGATGGCTACGGATAGTGCGAGCTGACACTGTTGTACCTTGTGTCTGCAGATCAGCTTGAATTTGTTTGGAAGTTAATCAGGGTTCTTTATCCACCATTCGAACAATCCTTCGTTGTAATTTTTCATTAATTTTGCTCTTCCGTCACGTCCAGGGAGGTTAGCTACAGTGCCATGGGCTGTAAACCTCTTGATGATATTGCGCAAAGTGGACACAGGAACATTAAGATCTCTGGAGACAGACTTGTAGCCTTCAGATTGTCCATGTTTTTCCACAATTTTTCTCTTAAATCCACAGACAACTCTTTACACTTCTTTCTTTTCTCCATGCTCAGTGTGACACACAAAACAAAGGTTGAGTCAACTTTTCTCCATTTTAACTGGTTGCAAGTGTGATTACTATTTTGCCCACACCTGTTACTTGCCACAGGTGTATCTAAATACAAATTACAGGAGCATCACATGCTTGAAAAGCAATTATTTCTTACAATTTTGACAAGGTGCATTTTTGAGTTCTATGTGAAATTTTATCAAGTTTGACTTTTCTTCTCTGTTTTTTGTGTTGTTGCAGTGCAAACAAAAACAATACGCAGGTGAATACCAAAACATTTGCTTTTTTTTTTTTAAGCAATAGCAGTACGAACCATACTGATGCCCCCCCGGCAGCCGAGACAGAAATTTGTGTGTTGTAGACTCCTATCTGTACATTGGACTGTTCCTCCAGACTTGTGTGGGAATTACTGTGATGTTGGTGAATCACACATTCTGTTGGCAAAAAGGATGAAAACAAAAGGCTTAAACTTCCCCATGCAGCACTAAGCCATTGCCTTAAGCTTTTGTATTGTTGTATTAGCTAATATCAAAAAGAATTTAGTTAATAGTTCACAAAAGGTTTGACGTTCTTCGCGTTCTATAAAAAAGAATTTCCTGTTATTTGAATGGAATACACTGAATGCACACAGAAATTGGCCAAGAAGTCAGTAAATTTCTTTGAAGTTTATAACAATACAGTATGTTTAAAAACAGATTTGTACTCATACACAGAGATGCTATACGAGTTAAGACAACGTTAAAAATAACACGTTTGCTTGTTGTAGCTCAGCTCTATTTGCTCAGTTCCACTTCATTAAGTTCTAAGAAAACGTGTTATTTATTTTCCGATTGCCAATTTCTTGTGAGTAAAGTGTCTAAAATAGTTTAAATGTTTTTTGGTGCCAGTCAAGTATTTTAGTACAGTGAATAGTATTTACTTTCTAACCCTGTTACAACATTTCGATGCCACTTGAAATGTTGTAACTTGTGCTTTTGAATGTAAGAAGTGCTTATACTTGCCCTTTACTCTTTTGAAGTGCACATAGGCAGCAACATTTAAAACAATAACCATAAGCAGAGCAATAGATAAGATGATGCAGCCAATTGCTGCTGCTGAAACTCCACTGCTGCTTTCTGTATCTGCAACTGCAGTTGGCACTAAAATAAACACAGAAACAGAAATATTAACAGAAATCACGCAGATTATGTAACTGATTTTTAATTTCCTTTTTCTTTTAAAACCAAAGGTGCTGAAGCATCACCTGCCACCACCGGTGTTGTCATGTTCAGCTCAGTCGTGTTCGTGTCCGTGTTCTCAACACTTTCTGTATGAAAGACATTTAATCCATTGGATACATCAAAGGAATGCAAATTACGAAGACTTGACAGTCTGGATTTCACAAGACTCTAACAAGCTAAAGCTTATATGTGTGTGCTTTGACATTTCAGAAATACTGTTGTAAGCCTGCCCTACTTCTGTCTTATTTTTGTAGACCAACTGACATGGAAATTCTCCCCCATCACCCTAAAAGGTAAATCTGACCTGCGTTTTAGTGAAATTATGGTAACGTTCTACCTCAGGAGGTCACGTACTATGACCTCAAATACGCACAGGAAATTTCGGTTGTCAAGTAATAAATTTGGCACAAAAAGTTGCTTTCTACAAATCAAATGTTATGATGCTAAAGTCAACATGACGATGAAACTGCCACTATTTACCGTCATACTACATTTCTTGGTCTTCTTGAACGATTCACCAGTGTATGTTATTATAAACAAAAATGGGTTATATTTTATTTTAAGGTGTCCTTATAACAGTGCAATTACACAATTAAAAGAATGGTTCACCTAAAAATGAATATTCTGTCATTAATTACTTACCCTCACGTTGTTCCAAACCTGTAAGACCGTTCATCTTCAAAACACAAATCTGATGATAAGTGAAAAAATATTTTTGATGAAATCCGAGAGCTTTCTGACCCTGCATAGACAGCAACACCACTGAAATGTTCAAATGGCCCAGAAAAGTAGTAAGGACATTGTTAAAACAGTCCATGTGACATTTAACAATTTCTTCTTTTCCGTGTCAGCCTTTGACGCCCACTCATGAGACAATAAATTATTAGATAAAGTTGTTATTTTTGTTTTCTTTGCACACAAACAGCATTCTCGTACACTCTAAAAATACTGGGTTAAAAACAACCCAGCGCTGGGTGAAATATGGACGAACCCAGCTATTGGGTTAAATGTTTAACCCAGCCCTAATTTTATTTAACTCAACTATTGCTTCAGAATTACTATATTTCTTGCTTAAAATGAACCCGAAATAGGTTGGAAGTTAACATTTATTAATATGTTCAATAAATGAACATTTATTAATAAGTTAAATATATGGTACTTAAATAATAAACATTTTTTTAAATGACTTTTTAATATATGTTCACCTTTAGATTATTGCTGATGCCTCCAGTAATTATGTGTCTGATTTTTATTTTACAACCTATTTTGGGTTCATTTTATTTTAGCCATTTAGTCATTTTTAAACAATTTAAATAAAAACCGCTGGGTCAAAACAGCCCAATTGCTGGTTTTGTCCATATTTCACCCAGCACTGGGTTGTACTTAACCTAGCATTTTTAAGAGTGTAGCTTTAAAAAATTACGGTTGAACCACTGATGTCAAATGGGCTATGTTAATGATGTCCTTACTACCTTTCTGGGCCTCGAACGTTGTAGTTGTGTTGCTGTCTATGCAGGGTCAGAAAGCTCTTGGATTTCATTAAAAATATCTTAATTTGTGTTCTGAAGATGAATGAAGGTCTTACGGGTTTGGAACGACATGAGGGTGAGTAATTAATGACAGAATTTTCATTTTTGAATGAACTATCCCTAAGTACTGAGTAACGTTAATTAACCACAATGCTAAAATTACTATACTTATACATCACTTACTATAGGGTAAAGAGGGTTTGGTTTAAATTTAGTTGCATATAATTATGCATCATTTACTGTTATTATTATAATAAATACGGTTAACATCTAACAAGACACTGTAAAATAAAGTGCTCCCAAAAATGTCTTTATAACATATATTTTAATCTAAATATATTAAGTTGCTTTCTTTTCCTTTGACACCATTTAGGTCATGTGGCTCGCTTGAATAATATTAAACATTTGACAATGGCTATTGAATGTTATTTAAACCAACTTACATTCTCCAATCTGGTATGCAATGTCCACATTTTACTATCCAATCAATTTCTGATGAGTAAAAATTCCCACTCTATATATTTTCCCATTTAAAACACTATGAAATACATAAATATGCCATATTACTCAAGTAAAATGGGTTGCTAACTACAATTTGCCTTTGTGTAGAAATGATGTTATTTAACACTTGCACATTAAGTCTACAGAAAGTGTATAGTACCTGAACACACAACGCCAGCATCTTCCTTATGTCCACAGTAGTTGCTGGCAGTGGTGTTGATTGAGCTGCACTCCCATAAGTTACTCTCGGAGCCATTGCATTTCATTTCGCTGATGTGGATGGAATCCATTCCTGGCCCGTAAAAGTGCACTTTTGTCGCAGAACCACATATCAGCTGGGCACATACTACATGTCCACTATTGATGTCAAAATGATCATCACACACTGTTCCCCAACTCCCAGAAAGCATCAGCTCCACCCGTCCAGCACAGCGATCACGTCCTCCAACCAACTGGACAGCGTGGTTCTCTGGAGAACAGTGGTCAGCCAAGATAAAGCACAATTACAACAATGAAACAAAAGTAGGACACTTATCAAAAGATCTCTGAGAAGATCTCAGATGACTCACCGCAAATTACTTCAGTTGCATTCATGCAGTTGCCTTTTGCGGCTGTAGTGCAGTTGTGCAGTTTTGAGTCTCTCAGGATGCAGTCTGCAAGACAAGTGCCATTGTGCACTGCTGCAGTCATGTTGAAAACACTGCCACACTTTAAACGTTCACAGATTTGGAGAGCAAGCTTGCTCTTTTCCTGAGCATCCAAAAGGTTGAGGGTCACGTCAACTGTAGTGTTCTTGTAAAAAGCCCTAGGCACACCAAAGCAGCCCTCGGAGAGACTTAGTGCAGAGAGCTCAACTATTTCAGAAAGACAGAAAAACAAAGTCAGTAAATGATTTTATTGAATCATCTACCTTAACTGTTTTTATCACTCTCGTGAATGCATTCACTTTTTTATCTCTACAGCATGCTGCGATGAGTCAGAGAATTTTCCAACATCGCATCCTGGCGCTGATCTTATCTGAGTGTTGATTCTGTTTTCTGTGTTTATTTCTAGTACATCAGACACTAGACTTTTATTTAGACCCAAACAGCAAAGTGAATATCTAAACCGTGGGGCATTGTTTTGTGTTGCAAAACGTTGTAGCAGTACACTGCAACACAGCCACATCCCGTGAGTCACTTCCTGTGGAAATGTCATATTGTAGCATGGAGGACACTGGGGAAAGAACTTTTTTTTTTAGAAAGTTTATGACATTGCCTCCACAGTGTGGTTTGAGCTCACAAACTTCTCCTGATTTATGACTACAGGATGCAGATTGTGTTTGTGTATATCATTTGTGGAATTGTGACTCATTCTGAACGTCTTGCTTTGGGGTGAGTTCTCAACAGGGTCAGAGGTCAACGGTCTGATGTTTTTCACCACTGTGGTGGTGAAAAACACTACCGATCAAAAGTTTGGGGTCAGTAACTTTTTTTTAAAGAAAATGAATTTTTTATTTTAAGATAGATGCATTAAATTAATCAAAGTGACAGTAACAAAAATCGTTACAATAAAGTTCCAAATAAATGCTGTTCTTTTAAAGATTCTATTCATTAAAGAATCCTGAAAAAAATGTAGCAAGGTTTCCACAAACTGTTTTCAATATTGATAATAATAAGAAATGTTTCCTAAGCAACAAATCAGCATATTAGAATTCTGAAAGATCAATTTCTGAAAGAATGGGTTAATCATAACAGTAAATCACATTTTACAGCATATTAAAATATAAAACATTTATTTTAAATTGTAATTTCCCAATATAACCATTTGTGACCCTGGACCACAAAACCAGTCATAAGTAGCACAGGTATATTTGTAGCAATCCAACAATATGGGTCAAAATTATCGTTTTTCTTTTACGGCAAAAAATCATTAGGATATTAAGTAAAGATCATGTTCCATATTTTGTAAATTTCACACCATAAATATATCAAAACTCCATTTTTTATTAGTAATATGCATTGCAGGCGATTTTCTCAATATTTTGATTTTTTTTTTTGCAACCTCAGATTCCAGATTTTCAAATAGCTGTATCCTAACAAACCATACATCAGTGGAAAGCCTATTTATTCAGTTTTAAGACAATGTATAAATCTCAATTTAAAAAAAAAATGACCCATGGTTTTTGTGGTCTTGTTTTTTTATGTTGAGCATAAAATATAAAAAAAAAAAAAGATTTATCCGACCCCAGACATTTGAATGATAGTGTAGCTCGTAAAGAAGCAAAGAAACACAGCAGATACTGTAATAAAGAAATATTATAAGATTTATTGTTATATACTACATATACTATTACTTACTGTTTTTTTTTTTGTTTTTGTTTTTTTCAACTGTTAACAATCTGGAATGATTATACAAACTAAACCCTGATTTGTGTAATTTCATCAAGCATCAAAGTGAAACAGACAAAATGTGTATAATAAATATTTTTTAAAGTATCACTCAAAAGGGCTTGCTAGTTTGGAAGCAAATTTTGGTTGTTAAATTACATTTTTGATAAGATTAGAAAAATTATTAGTTAGATTTTTTTTTAACACAACAACTTGAAAAAACTGATCACAGCAATATTTGTACAAGTTCGGAAAATGGATCGAGGTTATTTAAGCGTCTTCCTATAATGCTGTAGAAAAGCTCAAAATTGCGCCAAATATTTTTATATAAAATTACATTTTGGTAACTAAATTTAATCAGTAATTATATAAATTTGAAATTATGACGTTGTGCTTAATTGTTGGATGCGGTCGAGAGAGTGCAAGGACTTCTTCATGTATGATGTCTGTGTGATTGCGTACAGCGTTTACATCATTAGTTCACATATTAAACAGTGCTTAATGATTTTAAAATGAATTCTAGCGTGAAGCGTTTGTATCTGGGGTGGTAGATTGCTCTCACAGTTCTGTGCAATCTTGTGGTGGTCTTGCTGATTTCTTTTCTCTGTTCTGTTTGATGGTAGTAGGTTAGTCTCAGCAGGCTACCTCAAACACTGTTCTCATGCATATCGTTCAACATCTTGATTAACTGCTTGATTTTGCAGGCCTCTTTTAAATGAGCTAGATTTTTTTGATCGTCGTGAGATTGCTGCTAACTGCACCCACTGATAACACTGATGTAGACAAGATGCAGATGCAGACAAGATGCTTTCAAAGGAAAGGATTTTTTTAGAGTAGCAGTAATCATTCAACTCACTCTGTTTGTCTGATTGATCAGCATGCTTTGTCACAATCTCGGAAGGTCGGACATCTGTACCATTAAGCCCTAAAGATGAAAAGACGAACATCATGAGTTTTGCAGAGAATATGTTGTCCGAGGCCAGAAGGCAAAACTGTGACTTCAGTCTGAAGCGTAAAAGTAGAACAGAGCGTTTAAACCATCTTCCAATTTGCTATCAGTCTTCACTGTCTGCAAGAACAATATTCAAAGACACCAGTGAGACACTGTTGAATAAGATTTACAACATGAAATAAGCCTGAATGGCCTGTGGTGTAAAGAAAATGTAGATAAATCTTAATTGGCAGTTTTATACAATATAAATGAAACCGCAAGGTGAAATACGCACAAGTTATCTAATAATAAAATATAGCAAAGTTGCAGTTATTTATAACTATGGGAGTAGTTCTTGAAAACCTGCTGTGTTAACGCAAAGTAGATAAAAGGGCTGCTAAACTTGTATTTCAACACAGCGTGGTCCTTTAAATTAGTTTTCTCCATCTCAGAGCCGACACTCGGCTTGGTCATTAAAGCGTACTTTAAAAAACTCACAGTATGAAATTCATTCAGAAAAATGATAATTGCATTTGTGACTAACCATAATGTTTTCACTCTCTTGAGACATTATAAGAGAATATAAAAATATTCATTTTTCTTACAAAAATGGCATGTCTAAGTCTACTTTAGTACGTAATTTTGAAAAAAAAAAAAAAACATATATTCATACAGAATGAATAAGAACTTATATTATTTAAGCCAAATACATTTAAATTTAAACAATGTAAATTACTTACATAAAATTCAGTGTAACATTAAACATTATAATAATTTATACAACTTGTATAACAAATACATTATGTATTTAGTTTTATAATTAAGATTTTAACATTCTCTAAAACAATGGATTTGAAGAGTTCAGATGCAAAACCAGCTAAAAGCCATCTCAGTCAAAAATGAGATAATGATACTGAGTGAATGCTCCTGACACATAGTCCATCAAATATTTTTACTTTAAACTCACTAAACTGTAGTCTCAGCCCAATCAGAAGTACTAGTACTTACATAGAAACCTATACAAAGAAATGCTAATTTTAAAGAAATACGTCAGATGGATTTAGGGGCTTTTGCATACATTAACGGTTATTTTCTGTAGATTAGGCACATGCACAGTCTTATTTATCAAAATACAAATTCTATGCTGTATTTCTGTCAAGATCCATGCATTGTTTATAGCATGATATTGGAGAAAAAAATAACAATTGGCTTATTCTATTACTGAAACACTTCTCTATAAATGTAGAGCTTTAGCAAATGCCTATAACATCCGTAGCTTGTTGTACGCAATCTAAATGAACTCCATGTAGTCTAAAAATGGCTGTTAGGAAAATATAGCGATAAGATTTGCCGTTCTTTATTTTTAGCCATCATTTGCATTTGGCTTACAAAAAAATGTCATCCTACTTCATTCAGTCTCCTGTGAAGTTCAGCTTATTATTTACCAATGTGTCATAGTGCACTGAAGTGCATAAACGAATCTCTGGTTGCACTTTGTTCAAGCAGCTCTTTAGAAAAGCGACGTAATGAGCCGAGGCATCGCTTAACTTTCTTTTGTCACTTTTTAAAAAACCTTCAGCTTGCATTGTGCTGCATTAGTTAAACTGAGCTTTGTTTCAACCACAAAGCGTGTCTAACACCAAGTCTTTTGTTGAAAGTGCACATTTGATTTTCCACCTATGATAGTGATTGTCTCTCAAGAGCTAGTAAGACGGATTGTGCAACACCCTTTGAGAATTCTACAACCTCTCTGCTCAATTATCATCGACTTAATAGAAAAACCACTAGGTCCTTTATTAACTATTAGAATATGTTTTAAAAACTGCCAGAATATTGAATATTATACAGTCGTAAGCTCTTTAGATGAAAGACCTAGTCTGCCTACACAAACTATACACCAGAACCATTTTACCTTGAGACAAGGACAAAGCCTGGAGAACAACACACAGCAGCAGAAGAAGCATCTCTCAGTCAGTCAGCCTAACAGCCAAAGCTTTCTGTTCGTCCCTGACGGAGAATTACTCTGACTGAAAAATGTGACCCTGCACCTTCAGCCTTTGGTGTTTGTGCAGTTGCTGCATGTGGTTTCCACTACGGGGCGAATCTGAGCATCATGCCTCACAAATGCACTCCCTACCACAAACGCACACCCTATTTTGCTACCGTCACAGGTCAACTGCACATGTTTGCGGTATGTATGTTTTCATACACTCTTAAAAAAATAAAAGGTGCTTCACGATGTCATAAAAGAACCATTTTTGTCTAAATGGTTCCATAAAGAACCTTTCACATTTGACAAAAGGTTCTTTGTGGCGAAAGAAGGTAAGAAAGAGATGGTTGTTTAAAGAACCCTTGACTGAATGGTTCTTTGTGGAACCAAAATAATTCTTCTTCATTTTGGACTGTTCCACAATATGTTTTTAGTGGCTAATGGAGTTTTTCAATTCTGCCAATAGTTTTGCAACCATTTTCATTTCCCTCCAGTTCATTACAGACTTTTATTGAGTTTCTTTGAGTAGTCAAATAAAACGCTCAAGCTAGGCAGAATCAATTAAGAATTCATCATGAAGCCCAATTCGTCATTCATCATTGGCCTGGCATGCAATTAATGAATTGAAGCGTCAATGAATACAGCTGTCTGTAGATGAATTGTCTGTTATTGTTATCGCCAAGCCTAAATTACAAGTTTAAGACGTCAGAGCCCTTCTTCACTCGCTCCCACTGCCCAGGACTTCAGTTAAACCAAAAGCAAGATGCATATCCTATTGGAGCATTATTTAGAAACTGGAGGGTATGTTTTTTCTGATATGGGAGTGGGGGAAAAACCAAATGCAAATAATAAAATCCATCTAGCAAAATAAACAGGCTTTTAAAATGGTGGAAAAAAGGCTTCCCATTTCTTTTGTTGTTGACATCAAAGGTCATGTTTCCAATCAAATGTTTTTTTTATATAAATGTATCTGTCATTTGGTACACACCAGCCAAATTAGGCAGAGATGCCAACATGGACAGGTTGTATAACATCTTTAAACACCATGAATAAAACAGTGCAAGGTAAAAAGGAAATATGACCAAGACTACATTAAATATGGGTTCATTTGCATTGAAAATAATCATGTTTGTGCCAAGCATGATGTGTTTTTTGGCAAATTACTGGCTGTCAGTTTCAATGGTGTAGAAGCCAATTTCTTTGCTGAATTTTTTTTATTCATCCACTCTTATTTTGCACTTTGTTAGTCCTATGTATGATGACAGTACTGTGTTGAGTTATCACTTGACTTTTCCGACTTTTCCAACTTTTCCACTTTAAAACCAGTTTAGAGCCACTGTTATATACACTACCAGTCAAAAGTTTTTGAACAGTAAGTTTTTAATGCTTTTTAAAGAAGTCTCTTCTGCTCACCAAGCCAAAAATCTGAAATATTTTTACTATTTAAAATAACTGTTTTCTATTTCAATATGTTTTAAAATGTAATTTATTCCTGATTTCAAAGCTGAATTTTAAGCATCATTATTCCAGTCACACGATCCTTTAGAAATAATTCTAATATTCTGATTATTATGCTGAAAACAGCTGAGTAGATTTTTTTCAGGTTTCTTTGATGAATAGAAAGTTCAGAAGTGCAGCATTTATCTGAAATAGAAATCTTTTGTAACATTATAAATGTCTTTATCATCACTTTTGATCCATTTAAAGCATCTTGGCTAAATGAAAGTATTAATTTCTATAATTTATTCCCCCCCAATATAAAAAATTACACTGACTCCAAACTTCTGAATGGTATAGTGTATAAAGCTACAAAAGCTGGTTTCAGATGCAGATCTTTGAATCTTTCTGTACTCAACTGTTTTAAATATTGGTGATAATAATAGTAATAATAAACGTTGTCTTGAACAGCAAATTAGCATATTGCAATGATTCTGAAGGATCATGTGACACTGAAGACTGGAGTAATGATGCTAAAAATGTAGCTTTGATCACAGAAATAAATTACATTTTAAAATATTTTCAGATAGAAAGCGGGTATTACATACATACATATATTTGACAGTATTACTGCTTTTGCTGTATTTTAGATCAAATAAATGCAGGCTTGGTGAGCACAATGAACTTTAAAAAACGTCAAAAATCTTGACGTAGTGATAATGTAGGAATATAATATCTGTCTGCTAACATCGGAAAATTTTAGAAATGCTTCATTTTGACTATCAAAATGACAGTATAGAATAACTTGACCTTCTTTCTTTCATGTGGACTAATCTTAAGTGTGGTGATCTAACCATATTTTTGGGGATTACTCAAACTGAGACTCACTCAAACATTGCAGATATAATGCAGTTTCTAGCCACAGAATAAACTGAGCATTATGGGGTGGTGTGGCTTAGTGGTTAAAGACCTGAGCCGGTTACTCAGGTTTGACCGCACTAAAGGTGCACTCTTAAAGATTATACCTTAACGTAGCATGGGCAACCTTTCAAGTTTCATTAAAGGAGGAATCACAGCCAACCAAGGAGACAAGCATCACTCATATATGCTCTGGATAAAATGTAAAAACAGTTTATCCGACATCCTCTTTAGCTAGCTGCATATCTGTGCACAACCACAAGGGGAAGCTCTAGTGTTATATGATTATCTTGAAATACAATGAGATATGAAAATAGGACTAGTGTCTACTACCCGCTATTTATAATCTTTAAATTTGTTAGTATATTTCAACATCTGTTTCATGTTGGTATGTGATTTCAGGTAGACTGCTGTGGCAGCATTGTCAGCCAGAGGAAAGATGATTTGCTGGTCGAAACACTGCTGAGTAAAAAAGATTTGCGTCTCCACAGCACAAATGCACAGAGATCTCTCTCTCATCTCTGCTAATAGAACACACAACAGGTTTATGGCTTTCTTGCCGTTATGGCCCCTCAGGAAACCTTCATGCTAACAGTACACAAAGCTGTTCAGGGACAACACAAAAATCACTGTTCTCTCTGTCATTGTGCAAATAGTACAGTCCGTTTTCCCCCCCCTGAGAGTTTTTGTTTTCGGATTAAAATGTGATTTTTCAGAATACTTTGGTGAATATATATAGTGTTAAAGAACAGCATTTATTTGATATGTAAATGCTTTTTAATATTTTAAATGGTTTTACTGTCACTTTTGATCAATTTAATTCATGCTTGCTGAATAAAAGTATTAATTTCTTTAAAAATTACTTGAACAGTACCATGATTTTAAAGACAAGTAACATATTTTGATGGATAAGATTGTTTGCCATTAAGTATCTTCTGTAGCTTCTGAAAGGCAGTACTAAATTAAAAAAAAAAAAAAAAAGATATTTATGACAAAATAAGAAAAATGTACACACCCTCATTCTGTTCAAAAGTTTTCACCCCCAGGCTTTTAAACACGGTGCATTAAGAGCCGGGGGTGAAAAGTTTTTTGAATTTGAAGATCAGGGTAAAGTTAACTTATCTGTCTTCTGGGAAACTTGTAAGCATCTTCTGTAGCTTCTGAAAGGAAGTACTAAATGAAAAAAAATAAATAAATAAGATATTTAGGTAACATGGTAACAAAATAAAAATGTACACATCTTCATTCTGTTCAAAAGTTTTCACCCCCCCGGCTCTTAATGCATCGTTTTTCCTTCTGAAGCATCAGTGAGCATTTGAACCTTCTGTAATAGTTGCACATGAGTCCCTCAGTTGTCCTCAATGTGAAAAGCTGGATCTCAGAATCATACAGTCATTGCTAGAAAGGGTTCAAATACACAAAAATACTGAAAATGCTGGGACCTGAAGGATTTTTCTGAAGAACAGCAGGCAGTTTAACTGTTCAGGACAAACAAGGGACTAAAAAACAAATATTACTAAAAAAAAAAAACAGTAATAACACAGTATTAAAAATAAAGCGTATGTAAACTTTCAAATGGTAATTTTTATAAATGTAACTATTATTTTCTCTTGTGGACTATATGTGAACATCCTTTATGTGAAATATCTCACTCAGGTCAGTACTAAATTAAAAAAAAATAACACGCAAGGTGTGTATGTAAACTTTTGACCTCAACTGTATATTAAAATTAATACTAACGCCCTCCAATGTCAATTTTCAGCCACAAGATGGCCTCATTGAGCTGCTTTAAATTGCATTTATGAAAAGTGTTACAGAAGACTCAATTTTGCAACTGACCAGAATTAAGAATTACGTATTCAGAATTAAGTATTCTGTATACAATTAAAGTGTTAAAAAAAACTCACACCTTTACTAATTAAGTTATAATAAATTAATTAATTAAATTATGCTATAAAGATGAAAACATTTGTCCTACAGGCATGGTTTGGCATATCAGAGTAGACAGGTTCCTCCTGGAACTCATTTTCCAAGAAACATCTTCAATAAATCCACTTATCGGAGGTCATGCCACATTAATTTGCATTGTTTGTTTCCAAAGAAACATCAGAGTACACAGAGACCTGACCATTCACAGTACAGCTACCAAAAAACAAATTACTGTCGTGGCATGAAACAGATTTATTGTCACACTGACTGAGCTGAAATTGCAGGTTATTTTTATGAACAAATTGAGGATCACAGGTTAACATCTGACTGGAAAATCATTTTGAATGACATATTATTCTTTTGTGTCGATAAAACATACAAGAAAAATCAAACACAATATCTGGAAACATCCCTCTATAATTGATTCTGATGAAACAAACATGCGAATATGCTGCACATCACACAATGTTTTGTTTTTGTTCAGCCTGTTATTCTCAAAAGTGAATCTGGTTTAAATCTGGCTGCAGGATATTTTGTTGGAAATGCAGTAATCCACTTTTTTCTGAATAAAGCTCAACACTTGTTTTCTTCCACTCAAACTCAAGACAGCAGCTTATTTTATCCAATACACCTACAGCCGAGGTCATCCAGATGACATTTTGTTAATAGACTATTTTTACTCAGACCCCCTCACAGACCAAGCAAATTCACAATAATTCATATAGACACCGTATGTGACATTTTATACTATTCAGAGAGGAGTTCTCTGACCTTAATTAAGACATATAATGCAAAGTTCACAATCATGTCTCTTTTCACATGCAACCGCTATAGTCTTGCAACCTTGCAACTTTCTGGAATCCGAGTGAGTCAGGAAACACACCTTGACCTATAGTACTAGAATCAATATTTATGAGATATCCTGAAGCTAGAGTTTTGTGTTTACATAACAATGAAAATTAATAATCAACCTGCTTATTAATCATTAAAACTCCTAAATAAACCACAAACATAATTCTGTGCGATATTTTTATGTCATTTAAGCTGTCTATTCTGTCACTATTCCTGCTTTTTCCAATAAAAGCATGACAACAAGCAAACTGTCCAACTGAATTGGCCTCTACAGACTTTATTGTCATAGAGCTGGTGACTTCTGCCTCTCCATGGACAGTCCATGGCTAGTGCAAATGGTAATGCTTCATGAGAATTAGCATGTTGGTGGCAGTAATTAAAACAGAACACAATATGAACGTAAAAGGCTCTTGAGAATCCTCAAGTGTTCCTCCAACACTCACATGCCAAAGAGCAGCCTACCACAAAGCATTAATTAAAAATGAATCATTCCATAAATGATTCATACACAAGTGCATAGAGAAAAAATCCCTGACCAATATTTGAAGGATGAGACATCAAACCTATCTTTTTCTTTACCTTAGTTTCAGCGAACGGTGTTTGCCTGGCAAATGCGTAATTACGTCTTTGTCCTCATTTCCATTGAGAATACACACACACAGAAAATATTTAAGTCATATTCTCTTACAATTATATATTTTATTTTATACAAGTTATATTTTATTAAAGTCTTTTTATTTTTTATGTTTTTAATAGTCTACACTTTTGCAGGTTTGTCTGACAACTCAATGTTACATGACAATCAGATGACCCGATGTAAGAAACACTAAGAAACACTTTGGCTCAGTGTCAAAAATAAGCATTTATGTAACTACAACCACAGTTGTCACTAACAGTCCCACATCATCGTAATAATGGTAAGGTATAGCCTATACCTACAGAGCGTGGTCACGACGCGTCATTAGTCGGCCATATTGGTGGCACTGAACGTAAACAGTGCCACTGAATCGAACAAAACTTGCATATTTTGCTGATTATTGCTGTTGAAAATGGTCAGTTATCATTATGTTTGGGCTGTTCTAATCGGTCTGACCAGGAAAAACATTTGAAGAACTATAGACTGCTGAAAGTTATAACAAATCAAGGAGAAGAGTGCTGAGGAACAGTTTGTGGTTGACCAAACTGAACCAGGATTTTCAGGACAAGAATCTTGACAACATTCGTGTTTGTTCTCATCATTACCGGTGAGGTAGGTGAAATATTAGACTAATATCACATTTAATACTGCTCATATTACATACATATTTACCATCTATTAACTTTAGTTTGTCAAAATATTGCTAATTTTCCTGCTTATACGAAATATTCCTTCTTTCTTATTCCTTTTCTATATGATTTTTGCAGCTTCCGCACATTTTTTTTCTGTGGTTTAGATAGCATAAATTAGCAGAACAACATATTCAGTAGTACATTAAAGCGTGCATTTCATGCTGTTGTTTACATCTATCTCCAATATGGCTGCGTGTCCGGGTGACTGACCAAATCGTGATACAGTGCAAACCCTATAAATGAGTGACTCTATACCACTAAAACAAAGCCACTGTTGGTGCTACACTTCCTTTTCTTTAACAAGTTTGAGCTTGCAGCTTGAGCTTGAACACAAAAGAAGTGTTCACTGGCCATAAATTGCAAGTTAGAATCAAGCATTCTATTAAAAAATGGACTTGTGTCAGTGAGAACACTGCACTGTTCTTTCCCTCAACAATGGTGTAGATGGAAGCTCACTTGCAAGCTCTTTATTTTCCAGCAATATACAGACGCTGATATTTAGACAAGTGATGATATTCAGACAAGCTACAAAATCTTCAATAGTAGTTAATATTGAGTAACTTACATTTAGACAGCTTCTTCGCCAGCTTCTTTGTTTTGCCTGCCAACAGAAATTATGCCAAACAAAGCCATAAACACAATCAACATTTGCTTCTCCCTGAATGAATAAGGGTGTTTGGATGAATGATAGAGGTTTTGCACTTACGTCATGATTTGGTCAGTCACCCGGATGCGCGGCCATATTGGAGATACTCAGATGTAAACAACAGCATGGATTGCACAGTTAATGCACTACTGAATATGTTGTTTTGCTAATTTATGCTGTCTAAACAATGGAAAAAACATGTGGAAGCTGCTAAATCATATTGAGAAGGACTTAGTAAGCAGGAAAGGGTGCAATATTTTGAAAAAACTAAAGTGAATAGGTGGTACAATTGATAATTTTCAACAACAATAATCAGCAAAATATGCGAGTTTCAGTGGTGTTGTTTATGTTCAGTGCCGCCAATATGGCCAATTGATGACGGGTCGTGAAAAAACTCATTCAGCTGTTGCATTACTGCCACCTTTTGTTCTATCTTAAAGTCCATTTTTATTTTAGAATCATCTTTCTTAAGCATTTCTTATCTTGCACTATCTGCACATTGTAATATGCCTTTAGGTTTCGTTAAAGAATAAATAAGAGTTTTCATCAAATTGGTTAAGTGAATGATTTAGTAATGCACTTTTGCTGTTGTTATGCATTGCATCAGTTCTGCAAAGAAAAACAAAAAATTTACCATTGAACCAACTTTGCCTGTAAGTAGAAGGCTAAGCTAGCAAGTGAACTTAAAGAAAAGGCCACTTCCAAAACAAAGATTAACATATAATGTACTCACCCACTTGATCGTTTAGAGCCGCATTTGGGATCGTTTGAAGCCGCATTTAAACTGCATTTTGGAAGTTCAAAATCGGGGCACATATCAGTCCATTATATGGAGAAAAATCCTGAAATGTTTTCCTCAAAAAACATAATTTGTTTACGACTGAACAAAGAAAGACATGAACATATTGGATGACAAGGAGGTGAGTAAATTATTTGTAAATTGTTGTTCTGGAAGTGGACTTCTCCTTTAAGTATTAGTAATGAGTCTCAAAAAGGTCATATCATCACAACTGGAACTGACATATAAAGCATGGCAATTAAAAACAAAAACTGTCTGAATGACCATGTTACAAGGATGATCAATTGGCACTGGTGTAAAAAAGAGCTAGATATGGATAATCCTTCAAATGCACTGAAAGCACAGTTTTGATTTTGGTTGGCATTGTTGGCAATTGGCACTGTTGGCAATTTAAAGGCATTGTTTTAAGACAAAGCTTCTTTCCATTTTCTTCTGTTAAATACTGACTTAAGCCTTTGCTCAACCGCACAGCAAAGGCAAAATAATAATTACTACACAATGCAAGAAGCACAGCAGACTCCTTACAATAACTGAATTAATTTGCTTTTCTTACTTTGTTGCAAATATGTTCAATTTAGACTGTAATTAGTGTTTTATTCCCCTGGTGTCTCAGAGAGGTAAAGATGAACGGTGCAACACAGTAATTGTGAGTGTCTGTGTTTTGGTTCGAGGGCACTTGATGTCAACAACATGGCATTTCTAAGTCCCACTTCCTTCTAATGCTATTTACTTGTTCAGTAAATCCTTTATGTACGACACAGTTCCCCTGGCAACCCCGTATGATGCTTAAAGAACAATCTTCTTGCTTTCTGAACTGGCACATGTGTGAGAAAGCGAGATTGAACTCCCTCTGTTTTTAAAGAAACAGTTTCCCCAAAAATGAAATATTCTGAAAATGTTCTCACCCTCAGGCCATCCAAGTTGTAGATGAGTTTGTTTCTTAATCGCACTACTTAGAGAAATTAACCAATGGATCCTCTGTAGTGAATGGGTGCCATCAGAATGAGAGTCCAAACATTGGATTGGCTTCTTACAAGCAAGCAGCTTTTCACCTTACAGGACATTATTTAATCAACTGGAGTAATGTGGATCGAAGAATTATTGTGATGTTTTTATCAACTGTTTGGACTCTCATTCTGACGGTGCCCATTCATTGAAGAGCTAGGATCCAACTTTACCCACTCAGCATGTTTAAGCTGTCAGCTGCACATCCTAATGGCTATTTTCATCACAAAACCTTGCTGCAATGGTAGAGAAATTTGGAAAATAGATAAAATATGGAAACTGCAAAAATTTAATTTGGTTCATCATAATAGCATCTTTGCCTTTATGGTGTCTGAAAAATGAAGCAGAACATCACCGTCAGCAAAGTGCAATAGAATACGTGGAGAAAATAATTCCCTAGTAAATGCAGCAGTCAGGTGACTTTTAGTACACAACCTTGAGACTAGATTTTTAAGGAGACCAGGAGTGGAAATGAAGTAAAAAAACAGGATGTAAACTCAGAATGTTGCTATTTATCTTCCAAGGCCTCAAACTAACAGTACATTAGACCACAGACGGGGATATAGATTATGAACGACAAACATTTATTTTCAAATGGTCAAACTGTTAGCTGCCTTTCGGCATCTTCTGAAAGCTTTTGCACGTTCTGGGGGATGTGCACTTTATCAATGAGTTGCTGCAGTAGAACGCTAGTTAGTATGTGTCAATGTTTAAAGGTAAATATGCAGCTGTATTGAAATTTCAAATGACAGAGTTACAGTTTATGGGTATTTTCACACAGCTTTCAAATATAAACGAGTTAGGAATGTGAAGTTGGTACTGCTTTGAGGTTTTACTGGCTTAGATTTACAAAACATTTCTATGGGCTGTTTCAATGAGGTTCAGAACAGACATGTCGCAGGGCTCACAAAATTTCAAAATCTCTGGTAGTGCCATGTCATTTTACGATTTAATATGTTACCATAAACATTGCCCTACCCTGCATACAGTATTAATTTTATTGGAGCCTTAAAAGGGCCATAAAAAGCTTTAAATTGATTTTTAAAAAATCTGCAGATACTCTGTAAACAGTGAAATAAAAATCCTTCCTTGATATTTGTGTTTTGAAAATGTTTTTGATTGCAATTTTGACTCCTATCCCATTTTCTATATAAAAAATATGGTCTTTTTTATTTGAGGTAGTTCAATTTATTTCAGGCTACCAAAATCTGAAAAGTGCCTGGCACTCAATGTCAATCAAAAACATTTTCAAAACACAAATATCAACAAATATCAAGGAAGGAATATTCATTTCACAACAGGGTATCTGAATCAATTTAAGGCATTTTATGGCCCTTTTTTAAAACCTGTAATAAAATTAATACCATATGAGAAGGGTAGGGCAATGTCTATAATAACATCATAAACCATAAAATGACACGAACGACATTTTCAGAAAAACAAAAGGTCTTATAAAATTATAAACATCACATTTCAGCCTTTAAACCATTTTTAAGAGAGGAGATCAAAAGTAAAAATTATTAATTTAAAACATATAAATAGGATCCAGGATACACCAAATTTGAAACCCCTTGCTTTAGAAATAGGTCCTTTATGGGTTTTTTATAGATATCACAAGAAATGCTAAACAATATTTAGCAAGTATTTATATTTAAATGGTCTTTCAATTGGTTTTCCACTTTAATACATATGATCACACCATAAATAAATAAATAAACAAACCTTGTATTTTATTCCTGTCTTCTATCTTAAAAATATCCACAGAACTCATTTTATGAAAACTAAACAGTACAGAAAAAAAAATCATTGAAACTCCTTTTAAAAAATGTTTAGAAATTAAAAAGAATAAAATCTCAGAAAAATCAACCTTCAAAAATACAACTCTCTAAACATTTTTTTAATCTGTATAAAATAAAAAAATATTATATCTACATCTAACTACCTATATCTCTATATATAAAGTATATATAGAGAGATATAGGTATATATATATATATCCATCCATCCATCTATATATATATATATATATATATATATATATATACACACATCCATTATGGCTGTCAAATGATTAATCGCATAAAAAATAAAAGTTTGAGATTGCCCAATATATGTGTGTGTACTGTGTGTAATTATTATGTATATATAAATACAAGTACATTCATGTATATGTTTTTTTTACATAAATAACATATTTCTCTTAAATTTGTGTGTATTTATATATACATAATAATTAGAAGTTTTTCTTGAAGATACCAACTTAGCTGTTTGTGTAAGTGTATGTAAACATGAATATCCCTAGATGCTCTGTGTAGTCTATAGTGGCTGTGTTAATGTTGTAACCACTAATTAGGTGTTATCTCATAGCTTTTAGACAGAGAGCGAGATCGTTCCACCCACCACCTGACATCGCTCGAGCTGATATGAAGTACATCCTTTGCACTCTTCCAGAAACACGCACAATTATACCAGTCACGCACTCCTCTTCTGCCTGTCACACACAGCGCATTCCTGACCTACTAATTACCGTACAAGTCTAATCTTCCAGCTATTAGGCCTTAATGTTAACACGGATTTGGTGAACTGACAAGTGATGTGAAAACCTTTTTTCAACATCTCAGTGCTGTCACTTTGATTTGGCCTCTTGGGAGGGATTCTCCATTTAACCCTGTCTAAAGCAGACATTGTCTTTACAAAATAAATTACCATGCATTGTGCCAGTTGGAACGGTGCAACCTGACAAAATGACAAAATGAGTGACATTTAGATTTTGGATTTTAAAAAAGTATCACAGATGGAGACGATTCTTCAAATTTAAGGCCCACATTTGTAGAACAATAAAGCTTCATTATTTTGTTGGTTCAAAGTGCAGAGGTTTAGATCAGAAAAGTGCAGAGTTAGGATACGTAATGCATGAGATTGGTGGCAATACAACACTTCTCACACCATGAATCCTTAGGTTTCTGTAAATACTATTTCTCTTTTGCAAGACATGTTGCCTTTGATAAGATGGCATTCATCAAGCCGCAGCTGTGGAGCTTTTTTTCCCATTGACTCCTCAGACCTTATTTCTAAAAAAAAAATAAATACCCACACAGCGTGGCAACTGCCACATTGTGACACAGTCAATCACATTTTCTTGAGGAAAAGCAATTTCCACACCATTATCCACAGGTTTCAGAGGTTTCTGCTTTACATGGAAGTTAATTGCTTTAAAATTGTGTTTGTTCTTTCAAAATAAGGCAATTTGGTTTTGAAAAAATGGAATAACTTAAGTGATTACTGTTGTGGATGTGAATGAGAAAACGTTGTATAGTAATAAGATCATTGTTTTTGTATATTGCATTGAATATGTACATTGTATTACACAACATACAGGCGGTTCAAGTAGGGCTGAGATGTGTATCGAGTTTATATCAACTTTCTGCAAACGTTTATATCGATACAATGATTTGTTAAAAATGTGAACAATAGCAGAGGACAGATGAGCTGCTGCGGGAAAATGCTTAATCCAATTTGTCCTAAACACGTGACATGCTTTATATTAGTATCTATCAAATAACTCGTAAGATATAGTTAACACATGACAGATGCTATGACAGAAAGTCTGCGTGTGCTGCTAACAGCTACTTTAGCTGTTTGTTAGAGATGTGGTGTTTTCCTCAGTGAACTTACATTCCACAGGTATTCTCCATCTGTAAATGTTAGAAAGTCATGGAAATATTTCCATTTTGCTGTCAAGAGTGGATGAGCCTTTTATAGGTGAGTCTCCATTAATCTTCACAGACTTAAGTGAACGAGCGCCGCCGTTTGTAGATGGACAATGATTGTGTCATATGTAGAATTTTAAACCTACAAGTCTATTTTTATGATAGCAGTAACTGTAAAGTGAATTAGTCTGCTTTTGGTTTTTATCTATTTTAATTTTTAGTTTAGTGAGTTTAACATTTAGCTTTGAACACGATTTTTGTATTTAGATTGTAATGTTGCAATTTTACAATGTTATGTGATTTCAACCATTTTTGCATAATATCCACCTTTTTCTTATGGGCGAGACTTCCGGTTCATTAGCCGCTATTCAGAAACAATAAGAAGACTAACAACGAGCAGTAAACGGTAAAACAGTTTGCACTACAAACCAATGCATATATAATTAATATAATACAGTAAAATAATATGTTAAGACACACTAATTTGCAATATCAAGCAGCAAAACAAGCTGTTTTGTATAGCTAAAAATAGAGTTTTAACAAGGCACCATTAGTCAGCTATACTGGCACAAAACGTAAACAATCCCACTGAATGGAATGAACTGTGTATATTTTGGTGATTATTGCTGCTGAAAATGGTGAATTATTGTTATGTTTTGGGCTGTACTAATCGGTCAGACTGGGAAATACATTTGGAGTACTATAGACTGCCAAAAGTTATAACAAATTAAGGAGAAAAGTGCAAAAGACTGTCTGGGGACAAAGGGCACTTGTGGTTGGCCAAACTGAACCAGGATTTCCAGGGCAAAAAAATCTTGACAACATTTGTGTTTGTTTTTATCATTTCCAGTCAGGTAGGTGAAATATTAGGCTAATAATTAATACTGCTTGTACGTATCTTTAACCACCTATTAACTTTAGTTTGTCAAAATATTGCGCCCTTTCCTGCATATTAAGCCCTTCTCTATATGATTCAGCAGCATCCACATGATTTTTCCATGGTTTAGACAGCATAAATTAGAAAAACAATGTATTCAGCAGTACATAATCTGTGCAATCCATGCTGTTGTTTACATCCGAGTGTCGCCAGTATGGTTGCACATCCCGGTAATTGATCATGACTTAAGTGCAAGCCCTCTATAGCTGGACACGGATGAGACCAGAAGCCAAACCCATACAATTTACTCTTATGTGAAATAAAGTGGATAGTCTATAGCAGGGGTGGCGTATGTCGGTCCTGAAGAGCTGCAGCCCTGCATAGTTTTGCTTCAACCCTAATCAAACGCACCTGAACAAGGTAGGAAGGGTTACTAGAAAGCTGCAGGCAGGTGAGTTTTAATTAGAGTTGGAGCTGAACTCTGCAGGGCTGCAGCTCTCCAGGACCGGAGTTCACCACCCCTGGTCTATAGCATAGCCTAGTTACATTCACTGTTTTGGTTTTCAGTATGAACAATGCTTCCTTGGACAACACTGGGTGGGTGTGAAAAAGTTTTTTTTTATCCAAACAGAAAAACATATATACCATATATCACAATTCCATCAACAAATACAGAGATATGGGGGTTTTTTTTGGCCATATCGCCCCGTCCTAGGCTTAAGTGTAATTTAATTAATATTTTAAGTATGTTTATTTAGTAGAATATTTGTATATGGTGATTATATGGTGAAGTCAAGCACTTACTTTTCTTCAGAAACATATGAATCTATTTTAAAATGGCCGTATATTTTCTAGAGCAGAGAAATGTTTGACATTTTTACTTCCAATTATTAGACAGAGGAAATTAAATTACATTCAGTCAAAAATATTTCCCTTGCAAACTGGTGTCTTTCACTAAGGAGTGTACGTTAAAGAAGTAGTTCAGCCAAAAATAAAAACTCTCCTTCCAAGGCTGAATGATGTTATCTTCTGTGAAACATAAAAATAGATTTTTTTTGAGCAGTCGATTACATAGCTTTTGCCATATAATGAAGGTTCACAGTGCTGTCATGCTCCGAAAAGGGCCAAAAAACCCACTATAAAAGGACAATCAAAATTCAGAAATGACGCCTCCTGTTCAGTGCTGTAGGGGGTCGCGTGTTACACAAAGCAAAGTAATATCAGAAACCCGAGCTGGTTCTAAATTGTGCGGTCACAATGCAGACTATTGCATAGTAATGATGGGTGTTAAGGAATGGAAGAAAGACCTTCCTCCTACTCTCTTGCATTATGCTTTCAGACACAAAGGGCAAGAGCATGTCCAGCATTTTTAAAACGAGAACACAAAGATGAAAGCTTCGTATCCTGCAGTGTGTGGGTGCTTTCCTTCTGATCATTATAGTTTAAAGCAAAGGGCTCCACTCCACCGATAAAGACAGATGGTGCCTTAAAATACACCTACGTCCAATTTTGGCAGCTGCTACAAGTAAGTAACAAATTCAATGAATAAATAAAATACAGAAGTAGGTAAACTAGAATAAATAAATTTTCTGTTGCACCAACGGATACGCCTAACATGTGCATCACAACAACAACAACACAGTTTTAAAAATAAAAGTTATGGTTCCATTAAGAATCTTTAACATCCATTGAACAAACATTCCATTGCACAAAATGGTCTTTAATGTGGAAAAGAGTTCTTCACATTATTTAAAATGGTCTTCACACCAAGAAAAAAAAAAAAAGTAATTTCAAGAACTGTTCATTTAAAGGTTCAGTACACACCTTACCATTTTTGTTTTGAAAACCATTTTTCTGTTTTCTGTTCTTTCTCACCATTCTGTTATCAATTTCAGATCAATCTGAAGTGTGGTTTCTCACTTTACACCGTCAAACAAAAAGTCAAAGGTTGCTCCAAAAAAAAGCACACCGCTGTCCGGTGACAGCAGGGGGCGCACTGTAGCTGTCATTATGAAGCAGACTGTAAAACTGTCATGGTGAATCTCAGCCAATCTGACATTCTGTATGAGTTTCTATCCTCCCACCCACAGCTACACGCAGCTGAACTCAAACTCATTGAAATTCATCTGATACCGGAAGCGCACTCTGTCAAACTTAATAACTGATGCTTGATAACTTATGCAGGCGTATCAAAAAAAAAATTTATTTGGATTTTTCAGCTCAAGGATTAAATTCAATGTAAATTCGAACTTCGACTTGCAGTGCTATTACACACTGCCTTAGTTGTTTGCAATAACTAACAATTTGTAAGCTGCTTGAATTGCACGCACACTATTTTTCCTTCAGGCATTCAGTCCTTAAAGAGGCAGTTCACCAATTCTGCCATCGTTTGCTCATCCTTCATGCTAATTCAAATCAGTATATCTTCCATCAAACACCCACCTATTTTTTTGCGCATTTTGGAATATCGCATAAAAAAACTCTGAATGGAAACATTAAATTCGCATCTTGGAAATGGAAACATAGCTAGTGAGGTCAGACTTGGCAAAATTTCTATTCACAAGACAACTCTGAATGCACAAAAACACAACTGGATTTTGAAAGCTACTGGTCTTTCAGAAAACGTACTACATTTCGTTCTATCCGAATTTGGAACATTTTCCCGCGTGTAGCAGAAACTACTTCTCATAAGTTCACGGTTTTCCCGCTGAATTGGGCTTCTTTAACACTGTTGTCGCAGGTTGAAGTGACACAAAAACGTGACATTTAGTCCCTGGGATGCGAATTTTACCAGGGGAACCGCACCAAAAATATGTATTTTACCCCTAGGAATGCGATTTTACCGTGAGACCCCCCTTCAAACGCAATTGGGCTAGTTTTGAGTAGCAATTGGGAGGGTTTTGATGTGAAAACCTGGCAACCCCAAATGTGATCACTGACCTCAAAACATCTTTTGTGTTTGATGGAAGAACGTCATGGATGTAAAGACGTATTATATAGAAGAAAGTCATACATGTGGGCAAGTAAACAATAAAAGAATTTTCATTTTATGGCGAAATACTCGTTTAAAGAAGTAGTATAACCAAAAATGACAATTCTGTCATCGTTTACATACCATGTCATTCCAAACCTATATGACTTACTTATAAACACAAAAGGTGATGATTTGATGGTTACCATTCAGTTCCATTCCATAGGAGAGTGTGAAAAATTAAACACTTGTCATTCCTTTTGTCTGCATTGTCTCTTCAAAATGGCACTTTCTTTGAGCTTAAGGTTGAACATTTTAATCACCATGGCTGAAAGGCAATGGGCAAATGATTTATGAGAAGACCATGTGACTGCAGAGTACAGATATGGCATTTCCATTCCCCACACTAATCATGATAACCAGAGTGCTTAATAATCTTAATGATCCTTTAAAATATATTCAACACCAGCAGTGTGTATGCATATCTTGTTTCTGGAGTCTTAAGTGTGATTACATTTTACTTGTGTATTAGCACAGAAGAGCAAAGATTGCTCTGGTTATGTGTGCAGGACTACGCTAAGACACTGATTTTGTTTTCCAAAAGTTTAAAGGTCATATTAGCATGTCAAATGTCCTGCTTAAACTCATTTTAACCCTAGATGTACCCAGACTGATAACTGTATTATGGAGATTTTTCTTGCGGAGCGACATGCACGTGATATTAAATCGCTTATATCAGCAGAATAATCCCCATGTGCAGAGCAGACGGGTTCAACATCTGCGGCAGAGGGCCCGCTGAGAAACCACCATCCCCTAAAGGTTATTATACAGCAAAATGATCCGCAGTGAAACCTTTTATGAATATAGACACACCCAAATGTTCTTTACAGTCTGGTGGTCAGGGTAATTTAAAATTTCCCACAAACTTGACAACGGTTCAGGGATTAAGCACACCACACCTCTAACGCTAATTAAAAATCCAGACTGTCAATTCAGTGAAGGAATTGAGTGGCAAATGGCTGAATATTATTGACTGCCATGTCACACCACAGCACAAATGAGTGGTTTGAACAACCCATTTATTTCCATGCTTGTCCATCAGTGTCAGAAATGTGTGATTTTTGTATTTCAGGCTTCAGTGGTTTGTTCCAAGAGAGTGTTATTAACACCGTAATGGTCTGACTCCTTAAAGCTGATTATTCTAAATAAAGAGCTAGATTTTAGGGACCATGTGACCATTATAGGCCAAAAGTTTCAGAACAAATGCTAATCAAACACATTAAATCCAGTGACAGAGCAAGTAACACAGCAATCCCCTTACCACATGAAGGCGGACACAAATAGACTAAACTGCAATAGACAGATTATCCATCATAAAGACAGGCTAGCCTGGCGTGCGTAGGCATTCAATTTGGTTCCAATCCCAGAAGTCCTACTTCTAGTGACATTAATACACTGTTGCATATGCTGAGTCGTTGGTACTTACAGTTGAAGTCAAAAGTTTGCATACACCTTGCAGAATCTGCAAAATGCTATTTTACCAAAATAAAATGCATGTTTTTTTATTTTATTTAGTACTGACCTGAATAAGATATTTCACAATAAAAGAGGTCTACTTAGTAGGGTCCACAAAAGAGAATAATGGTTGAATTTATAAAAATGACCCTGCTTAAAAGTTTACATACACTTGATTCTTGATACTGTGTTGTTACCTGAATGATCCACAGCTGTTTGTTTTTTGTTTGTTTGTATTTTTTTGTGATAGTTGCTTACGAGTCCCTTGTTTGTCCTGAACAGTTAAGCTGCCCGTTATTCTTCAGAAAAATCCTTCAGGTACCACAAATTCTTTTGTTAGTTCCGCAACAATTGATTCACTGCTGTTCCAACTATGACTATGATTTTGAGATCCATTTTTTCACACTGAGGACAACTGAGGGACTCATATGCAACTATTACAGAAGGCTCAAACACTCACTTATGCTTCAGGTGCCAGGGTTGAAAACTTCTGAACAGAATGAAGATTTGTACATTTTTCTTATTTTGCCTAAATATCTTTTTTTTCCCCCATTTAAGATTGCCCTTCAAAAGAGACTGAAGAAACGTATGCGTTTCCCAGAAGACAAAATAAGTTAAATTCACCCTGATCTTCAAATTCAAAAAGTTTTCACCCCAAAGCTCTTACTGCCTCATGTTTTCTTTCTGAAGCATCAAGTGAGCATTTAAACCTTCTGTAATAGTTGCATATGAGCCCCTCAGTTGTCCTCAGTGTTAAAAGATGGATCTCAAAATCATATGGTCATTGTTGGAAAGGATTCAAATACACAAAAAGCTGAAAAAACAAAGAATTTGTGGAACCTGAAGTATTTTGACCTCAACTGTATATTTGGCAAGTGTTACAGAAGACAAGACACAGGAGTTTAAGCAATGCATATATTTTCCTCAAAATTAGTATCTAATAATGTTGATATGATGGATTACATTCAGTTTTCAGCCCTTTCAGAGTTTTAAATGAGAATTAAAAATGGCAAAAATATACAAGAAACAGAAAACCCCCAAATCCACCCAAGAACAAGGAAATCATAAATTACACCTTCAAGAAATCACAAAAGAAAACAAATGGAACGTAAATGCCATTCCTGTTTATCCTCCACTCAGATCTATTCTCTTGTATATGCAGGCCAGATCTGTGAAGACACGTAGTCCCCGCCCACATCCTACCCAAGCCCCTCCCCAATCAGGCCCCGCCCCACTCTTGTGGTTTGCAGAGAGAGTAAAGTGCTGGTAGCTGATCCAGAGGTGTTCAGGAAATGCAAACATAAACCACACGGAAACGCTATAAAGAAAAAAACAAAAAGCAGCAAGCCCAACTAAGATAATATGTATAAAAAAAAAAAAAAAAACTGTACAAAAGTTTACAACATGCAAAATCAAAACAATTACAACTGAAGCAAATTCTATTCACAATTAAAACAAATCATCTCAGGTTAAATTTAAAACGATTAAAAAAAATTAATTAATTCAAATATTATGCCATATATAACTATCTTGGAATCTAACGTTATATTCCAAAAAGCAAGATTAGATAACTACCTTGAGTCAATCAATGTAAACCTATTTCTAAAATAAGTCAAATAAGTCTCACATAAATGTGTAAAAGCATAAAAATGCTTTTCACTTAAGTGTATCTGTCATTGCATATGAACTAGATGGTCTGAGCAGACTCATTAGCCAGAATTAGGTTAATTAAATATCCCTTATCAATGTCAGTTTTGTCATTCTGACACAAACAAAATATGCCATCTTCACAGGTGATCAAGTATTCAGTACTGAGACAGTTCTCAAGCAGCTGATTCTCCGACCAGCTTCACTTGTAAACCTGGCAGATCGTTGATGAAATATACTACCGTATCTCTAGAGTGTCCAACACAGTCATTTAATAAAACAACACACCACTTTGGAAAGCTGTTAGTGCAGTTTTTCTTGTGTCAAACAGCCATAAAAAAACAAAAGGTGGCTGTGTGACAGTCGCTTCCTCATAATGCTTTCGATTCCCGTTCAAACTTGTAGGATTGACTGTCATGGCCCGACATGTGACTTCTCTAACACAAAGACCCCAATGAGAGAGGGCGGGCGGAACGGATAGAGCATCCTTCGCCTTAGTGACATGCGATTCCTGTGGGCTGCATGCTAACGTGTCATTTCTATAGAGTTGGAGAGAAAGTTTAGGGCATGTGGACCACAGATGCAATCATGGGAATGTCCAAAAGCTATTCGGACTGAGATAATATAATGATTTGGACTGTACTGAAGTGAAACTGTTGGTCTAGTTTTGATTCTAACTAGTCATACGGATGAAACACAATAAAATGGTCACTCGTGCGCCTCTAAACAGAATACATCATGTGATGTGCCATGAAGGCAGGTGTCTAGTAAAGAAATCAGCCCAAGTCATAAATAGGTTTTCATTTAGAGGATCCTGAGGATAAATAAGAAGGCACTAAGGCAGCGACGACCTTGTCAGATGAATTTTCCTATGCCACAGCATTATATACACGCATTTAGAAGCTTAGTAGCGTCTATCTGATTTGTCATTGGCAATTGCTAGAAACTGAGCAAAGTGAGAAACCGAAGACCTGCACCCAAACGCACACTTTCATGGTTTGTTAGTGGTTAGTTGTTCAAAGCATTAAATGCAGCTCCTTGTTTAAAACCTAGTTGTAATGCACTACACGGTTTCACCTGAGGGAGGAACAGCCCGCAATCACATTACCCAACAACCTCGTCCTCCAGCGGATAGCAGCATCGCTCAGTAAGAATACAACAGCTAAAAGGAAAGAGGGGAAAAAAGTCAAAAAGAAGATGAAAGAGCACCATTGCCAAGAAATGCATTTACATGAAAAAGGTTAAAATGGACTACGAGAGTGACTTTAATGTGAAACCAGAGCGAGCCAACAAGTAGTGTTCATTAATACGCAGGAACAATCCCATCAAACCTTTTGTTCATATGCACAGGGGCCTTTAATTGTTTTGGGAAAGTGTTATTGCCACAGGAATTAGCAAACCCTGAATGAAAAATCAGACTAAAATTACAGGATATGATTTGTAGATTGTCAATATTCCTAAAAGTGACCCTCAGTCACTGCTGTCATCATCATCATCGTCGTCTGAGATGTTTCCGGTAAACTCTGAACGGCTGTAGGAGTCCGAGCGGGTCGGAAGGGTTGCGCCCGTGGATAGCTGCTTGTAACAGAACTCGCACACGCGCACCGGTTTGGACGACTGACTTGGAAGCAGGAACTTCTTCTCCGAACAGGGGCCGCACACCACAAAGCCGCATTTCCGGCAGTGGTGGCGGCGATTGACGGGAGTGAATTTCATCTTTTGGCATCGCATGCATACGGTCGCCTCAGAGTCGGGCACCCAGACGGCCGCGTGCTCGCCGGTGGGAGATTTCCCGCTTTTTTCCAGTAGGTCCGAGACGCATTTGCTGATGTGGCTCATCCACTCAGACTTCTCTGTTGCTGTTGCGGCGTAGACGGCGAACGACTTAGTGGGTGTTTTAATCAGCCAACCGTTGCGCAGGTCCCCCTCGTCCTCTACCGTGTCTATGGTGACGCTCTCCAGAGGGATGATGTGCTGCTTGTTGTACTTTTTCTTCTGGATGACGATGTTGCCGTACACCAGGATGTCGTTGAAGAGGAAGAACTGTCGGGCTTTGGGTCTTTTGCGGCACAGCTTTGTGAGAACGCCCTCTCCGATCAGCACTCGACCTGGGATGGCCAGCGGTTGACCTGCTGTGCCAAAGCATGCTTCCACGATCCCGATGCGCTTCGAGTTGGCCTCACTGTTCGCCAGGCGGTCCACCATCTTTCAGACGCCTGGGAAAGAGAAAAAGAAGAGGTTACAAAAGGAGCAGGAACAGAAACTGAGTATCACGGCTCAGACAATATTAGCACACATAAGAGAGAATACCACACAGACTTTAAGAAGGAACACTTGTGGTTTATCAAATCTTAACCGATTCTTTGTGGCCTTTAGAAAGTTTCCTCAATCTAGTCAATTTTGAAGCAACAGCTACTTGTAGCTACTGCAAATGCTTGTTTTATACACACAGAGAGGTCCAGAAGTCAGACACCACTAGTGAAAATGCTTCTGTTTTGCATTTAAATGTTCTGTATCTAAAGCCTCCAAGAAAATTATAAAGCATATTTTCACAGTTAGATTGCCATGTGCTTTTTTTTTTTTTTAAGATTTATTTTGTGGCCTTTCTGCCTTCATTATGATAGGACAGATCATAGCTGACAGGAAGCGAAGTGCAAAAGAGAGAAGGGGGTGGGATCGGGAAAGGTCCTCGAGCCAGGATTCGAACTTGGGACACCTGTAGCGCAACGGCGCTGTATGTCAACACACTGCCCACAAGGCTATCGGCAACCTTTGCCAAGTGCTTTTAATGACCCATTAGAAGAATACTTCATTAAAATGTAATTATTATCAATGCATGCAATTGATCATCATTAAACTTCTAGCACAATAATTTGTCCAACCACTCACTATTCTTAATTTATATTTTTGTTCTATATTACTGACTGTAAACTTTAACAATTACTCAAAAAAAAAAAAACAAAGCAATGTGTACTTAAGTGACAACAAAAGTGAAACAAAAATAATGTTGCTTTAAAATACCATTCAAGTTTGGGGTCAGTATTTTATTATTGAAGAAATCATTTTATTCAGCAAGGAGGCATTAATTTGATCAGTGACAATAAATGCATTTATAAGATTTAAAAAAAAATCTAAATAAAATAAATGACTCAAAAATGCATCAAAAGTATTAAGCAGCACAATTGTTTTTAAAATTGTTTACTTGAACAATTACTCAAAAAAACAAAGCAATGTGTACTTAAGTGACAACAAAAGTGAAACAAAAATAATGTTGCTTTAAAATACCATTCAAGTGTGGGGGTCAATATTTTATTTTATTTTAATGAAGAAATAACTATTTTATTTAGCAAGGATGCATTAAATTGATCAAAAGTGACAATAAATGCATTCATAAGGTTTAAAAAAATCTAATTAAAATAATCAACAAAAACAATGTTGATTTAAAATACTGTTCAAGTCAGTATTATTTTATTTTATTTTATTTTATTTAATTGAAGAGATCATTTAAATATAATTTAAAATTTAAAATACCGTTCAGTTGTGGGGGCCAGTATTTTATTTTTTATTTTATTTTATTGAAGAAAATTTATTCAGAAAGGATGCATTAAATTGATCAAAGTGACAATAAATACATTTATAAGATTAAAAAAAAATTCTAATTCAAATAAATGATTCAAAGAATCTTGAAAAATGCATCATTGCTTTTAACAAAAGTATTAAGCAGCACAACTGTTTTAAAAACTGTTAATTAAAAAAATAATAATAAATCAGCATATTAGAATGATTTCTGAAGGAACAATGAAAACTGAAGTAACGGCTGCTGAAAATTAAGTTTTGCCAAAGTAATAAAGTACATTTTAAAATATATAATTATAAAAAGTACGTACAAACATACAGCATATTAATTTTTAACCGTATGGTAACAAGAATTGTGCAATTTTTCTAGTGAAAAATTAGTATTGTGAGAAGGTTACCCAACAATATTTTGGTGACTAACAGTGACTACTACAGGATTACTGAAAATAAAGAGTGGTCTCATATATCATCAGAAAGACAAGTCTGTTCAAAGGGAAAAAAACGAGTGTTCCTGCAGAACAATAAACATCATTGTGGGCTGTTTTTTGGAATAGCCTTCAATCTGCACATTGTTTGACGGAAAGCATGCGTCAAGATGTATACTGACATGCTTTCACAATAAAATGAGTATAAAAGTAAAATATATAAAACAACGACAGTTTAAACGACAGATTATCAGACTATTATAACTTGATCACCACACTATCACAAAGTATCTTTTTACAGTGCTAGAGAGAAACAGAGCTGCACAAGCTCTTTAAGGTAGGACAACAGGATCTGATCATTCTCACATTACATCCTGTCTGTCCGCCTCTTCAGTTGCATCTGCGCAGGTCTAAGAAGCAAACTGCGCTCGTTAAAAAATAAACAACATACGGCAGCAAATGACAAACATCTAATAATGCTACTGATTCATTTAATAAGCAGGTGCTAAAATCTAGCTAGTGTGCAATACTATAGTGTCACCCTTGTTTATTCACTTGCCTTTCGACGTAAACAAATGACATAATCCAGAGCTTACCAGGCTGCTTTAGACGGCACAGCAGATCACAATGAACACACACTGGTTTGGTGTCATGCAAAAGCTATTTTTCGCATCTTTGGTATCAACTCATTTCCTCTTCGTGAATAAGAAATGATCAAACCTGATCTCGGTGCCACGCCAACTGGGTTTCCAAGAAACAAAGTGTTTGACTAAAAAAAGAAATCTGATGTCTAGGGTAAAAAGGGTATTAACGTGAAGCTTAGTGAACTCAGAAGTCAGTTAAAGATCTAGGGGATTAGGAGACCAGAACACAATGCTGGGCGTATTTCCATGATGCCATGAATAAGGTATACCTCAGGTCTGCCTCTGCTATGACTATCATATTGTAAATCGATGACAGGGCATACAAAACAAGCCCCTACACCAAGAGAGGAACACCGTGACATTTAATACACCCTACACGTTGACCTCAATGTTGAAAAAGCAAACTTGCCCGTGTACAACTTCAAGCGACACACACAAACCACATATTTATCTAATGCAATCTTCTCCAATCGCACCACCCCCTAAGCAGGAAACATCACCACACAAGTAATCTTCCCCAACTAGAGTTACTATTAGTGATAGACTAGGGATAACTCACTCATAAATGAAAGGTGTCACATTCCAAACCTGTATGACTTCTTGTTGCAAAAGATGCCATGCAAAAGTGCTTCTGTGTCCATGCCTACTTAAGTGAGTACAAAAGAACAATGGATTTTAATTATAAAGTCAAAAATTAATGCAGTAGTACCAGAGAAGTAGTTTGGGCTTAAAGCCATATCAGACAATATCTCACCAAGTGGCTAAAAGAAGTGTCACTTGAACAGAACGCCTGTGTCTCAAGAAACACTTGCAAAGGTTAAGACTATTTTTAGCACGAGTGTCTTAAAACACATTGCTTGTTGTGGGATGCCCAAATAACAGAACAAGACATTTGTCTTAACGTGCATGGCTGCAACTTTTCCGAGAGGGTATTACCACAGCTCACTAATCGACTAGTCTGTACGATGACAGCTAATGAACACCCACAGGACACAGAACAGTTGGTGTCTAAGAAACAACAGCAGACTGTCGGGTTAATGATATCAAACCATAACAGAAGAGACCAAAACGTGCACAATTATCACAAAATCTTTAACGTGGACACTCAGAGCAGTTTAGCAATCATTTTGAAGCAACATGATGGCCAGTAGAGAAGCTCTGTGTGTCTGAAACTCAGTGAAAGGACAACACCGCCTCCTACACAGCAGCGCTTTCCTGACTCACTTCCTCCTTCTCATTAAAATGAAAACTGATGCAAGGGTATTCCACACATGCTGTGGGCAGTACTGCATGTTTAGAAAAGCTAAACATACTCCAGTTAACAGCATTTCAAGTTCTACAGAGAAAACGAGTGGTGCTTTGAGTATTGTGCTTTACATGTTTCTGCAGTATTTTCAACACATTTTTAGGATTTTGCTTGGCGGTGTGTCATGTTTTTTTCCCCGATTGTGCTTCTATATTAATCAGAATGCATGAAACAGTTGTAGAACCACTGCATTTTAATTACAATCCAAACAAACATGCTACATATACAATCTAAAAAAAGGCTGGGTTAAATATGGACAAACTCACCAATTGGGTTAAATATTCAACTCAACCTTCTGGGTAGTTTTATATAACTCAGCTATTGTTTCAAAATTACTATATGGCTGGCTTAAAATGAACCCAAAATATGTTGTATTACAGACACATAATTACTTAAAAAATGCTTATTATTTAATTATTATCTATTAACTAATTAACAAATGTTCATTTATTCAACATATTTATTAAATGCTAATTTCCTATCAATTTTGGGTTAATTTTTAGCGAGAAATCTAGCACATTTTAAGCAACAGTTTAGTTGAATAAAACTTCCTAGAAGGTTGGGTTAAACATTTAAAACAACCCAATAGTTGGTTTGTCCATATTTAACCCAGTGCTGGATTGTATTTAACCCAGCATTTTCTTGGAGTAGCATGAGCAGTTTTTTATCTAAATTAGATTGTAGAACTTCAAAATTGAAAGCAAAAATAGAATAGTCTGACCTTTGCTTTGTGATATTATGCTACATATCTGAATGAAACAAAAACAACAGATGGCCTAAATGAGACGGCAAATTCACTCACTGCCAGCAGGTGGCGCTTCCGGAACAGCAGTTGTAAACAAAGCCACGCAGCGCTTTTAAATGCTACATTAATATACATTACACAGAGGTAAGATGAAAAGAAATATCATTTAAACTTTAGAAGACAGCTCCCCTCATGAAATGAATTATTCAAGCAATTAGATTACATACAATGCAAAGACGCGAATAGAGGTGAATTCATGCCAGGCGACACAAATGACACGAAACGCGTAACACGTTTGCAACAAACACGTGATATTCACCTCAATCACATCTTCCAGGCAAGTTGAAAAATTTAAACTCAAGCTGAACATTCACATGACGCATTCTCGCACAAGCCAATCAGGAAAGAGATTATTGACGCGTGCGGTTGTATCAGAAAATTGCCGGAAAAATCACCTCATGCGAGCGTAAAAATGTTTTTGCGATATATGGGAGTTTTTGCGAAACTGACGCGTTTCCATTAGGCGTGTTTTCAATTCACAGTTTCAATTCGCGCATCTTGAAGGGTAATGGAAACGCAGCTATTGTAGCCTGAAATGTATGATATAGGTATCTGGAGCATAGAAAACAATTAAAATCAGTTGTAGTGGTAAAACCAGTTGTAGTGTAGTTGTTGTAATGTAGTGGAGTGCAGTAACAAAATAACACACACACAAAAAAAAAATTGTCAACAAATATTTTTGTTGACGCGTAGTTGTTTGATCTCATATGACCTAATGCAAATACCTGCAAAAATGCAGTTTGACTAGTGTGGTCACATTTATTTCTATAGTACTTTATGCAATAGACAGCCTTAAATCAAGCAGCTTTACAGTATTAAACCCAGAGCCAGTGTCGCTTTCAGTTAGAATTATGTGATTTTCTGTTATAAAACAGCTCTCCAGTGTGGAGCTAGCTAGTGATAAAATATTTTTACTAGTGGGGAAGACATTATTTCATTAAAGTGATAGTTAGTGATAGCAAGCTTGATAGAAAGCTTGATCTAGCTCAGGACAGTTTGTATTATCATAACCCTATAAGGTATTTTAAGAGAGATTCTAAAAAAAAATGTTGCTTCTTATCCATATAACTTACAAAAGGATATGGCAGAATGTGCCATTCAGTAACTTTTTCATATAGCTAATTAAATGGTAAATAAGAGAGTCTGTCTTCCATCTCATTTTGTGTGCAACATATATTTAATTGTATAATAACTGTAATTACATAATGATTTTTGTTAGAACATGTATAACAATACTTTAATTGCAAAAGCTGAATAATCAAAGTCTACTGATCAATCAGTGAAATAATCTGCGATTAGTCGATTAATCGTCCTAATAATCATTGGATTAATCGATTATAAAAATAATCATTTGTTGCAGCCCTAGTACAAAGCAGCAATCTCCAGCATGGTAGGGATGGGATGATAAATCATTGCAACGCAAATCCAAAAATGATTCAGCATTGATTCTGAGATTTTCCAAGCCCTGTTAAGGGCTGTTTACAGTTGGTTTATTTGCCCAGTTAAGGAATTAGTTGTGTGTTACTAATAGTTCTCTTATCATAAGTCAAAAGTGTATGCAGGTAACAGGGATCGCTGTGTATGTTGCTTAGAGACTTGTACTACTTGCACGTAACTGAAACCGGTTTAAAGTTTGAACTGGTATATGGCTCAGCACTACATAAAAGCAGTCATTTTTGCCACAAAGCCAAACAAAAATGCACCTGAATCATAGCAAAATTTAAACATTGTAGACAAAACCAAACACTAGACCCTTTTACTTTCTCTGCTGAGAATATCCAGTTTCAATGTTTTTAAAAGGATAGTCATTTACTCATCCTTATGTTGTTCCAAACCTGAATGACTTTCTTCTGCAAAGGAACACAAAGGAAGATATTTTAGCCCATGTACTTCAAAAAACCCCACTGGACCCCACTGACTTTCCAAAAAAAAAAAAAAATCATCTTTTGTGTTCCACACAGAAAAGAAGTGCACTGCTAGGACAAAATGTGTCATGTTGTGCTCCAAACACCCACTCCTTTCAGAGGTTTCCCTAATACAGCCTCTGGTTTAAAACCGAGAAGCACAAAGCTCCTAAATAGCTGCCTTGTAAAAAGGTTCGCTCTCATGTTGCCGAGTGACAAAAAGGTCAGTGATGAGCACTTAGCAACTCTTAGCAATGACACATTAAGCAACTCAAGCTCATTTCTTTCAGGCATGTGCGAGCAAGAAGCTCTCGCCTGAAAACGAGAGAATTAAGCAGATAATAAACTCTCCATTTCGAAACAAAGTCAGGAATGGGAGCATCAGAAACACAGCAACAGATGATACGCATCAATCGCAAAAAATGGAACATTCCAATGTGAAATCCTAAGTTGAACGATATACCAGACGTTTGAGACACTAAGCTCTAAGTAAACATGATTTTTCCTTATATTTAATACAAGACACGTCAGTCAGACTGTATTAAGCTGTGTTATTAATATTAACACTTAATTTGAATGCATTACTAAAAAATTGTGAAAAACAGTCTAGTTGCAGAGATCAATACATGCAAACATGCTTGGAAGTGCATATTAATCTCTCTAGCCCCTGAAAGCACAACAGATAAACAGCTATATTTCTTGCCTGCTTCACTAGATTGCTCAAACTCCTCAAACTCTAATTTCCATATGAGTCTGGCTATTAAGTCCAAGACTGAATTTGCTTAGATGGCCTGCTGGCAATGACTAAGTGAGTCTGATCTGGAAAAGAGGCCTGGAAGGCCTACACTGGACACACTTACCATGCAGAGAGATGTCATCCTAATTCTGCCAGCCTTCATGACAAAGGCTGATGGATGGGTGCTCCATAATTAGACTCTCTCCGGCATGACTCACGAAAGCATTAGGCACAGCATCTATTTCACCCGGTTCTCAAACCCTCCAAAGGCTCTTTCATCATGCAGCAGGCAGTAACCAAAGAGAATGTTTCATCAAGGGATGTGCAATCAAATATTTGCAATTTATAAAATGACAAATTATGTGATGTAAAATCAAGCAACATAGGGAACATCACAAGGATTGTAATGTGCTTACACTACCAGTCAAAAGTTTTTGAACAGTAAGGTTTTTTAATGCTTCTGCTCACCAAGCCTGCATTTATTTAATCCAAAATACAGCAAAAGCAGTAATATTGTGAAATATTTAAAATAATTGCTTTCTATTGAATATATTAAAAGTAATTTATTCCTGTGATGAAAGCTAAATTTTCAGCCTCATTACTCCAGTCTTCAGTGTCACATGATCCTTCAGAAATCATTCTAATATGCTGATTTGCTGTTCAAGAAACATTTTATTATTATTATTATTATTATTATTATTACTATTAATATTTAAATTATTACTATTAATATTAATATTTAAAAATCTGCATTTATCTGAAAACTTTCGTAACATTATAGACTACACTATTCAAAAGCTTTTAAAAAGATGCTTTAAATTGATCAAAAGTGATGATAAAGACATTTAAAAAGGTTGCAAAAGATTTCTATTTCAGATAAATGCTGTTTTTCTGAACTTTCCACTCAAAGAAACCTGAAAAATTTAAACTTTGCTGTTTTCAACATAATTATTTAATAAAATGTTTTTTGAGCAGCAATTAAGAATATTAGAATAATTTCTGAGGGATCATTTTACTGGAGTAATGATGCTAATGACGCTTTGAAATCACAGTAATAAATTACATTTTAAATTATATTCAAATAAAAAAAAAAGTTATTTTACAGTTTTTCCTCAGTCGCTTTGGTGCTTTTGCAAATATTAAGGGTGATTTGAGAAAGAAGTATGTGCATTTCTCAAAACAATTTGTACAAACAGCACCACACAATAGATTACCTGCAAAAGCCTGTAACTTACTCAAAACCTTTAGTTTATCTCTCAAAAGTAAGTGTTTATGTCAAGGAACATATCAGTGCCATCGGAATTAAAAGTCCTTGTGTCATTGTTCACAAACAAGATAGTCAAAATGCTTAGTCATGTTGTCCCTATAACAATCCACTCTGTTAGTATTACCTGATGTAAAGTATGCCAGCAGTTTGGATGACAGTTACTGACAACAGTATGATATATACATCCATTTCGAAAGTACAAATTTTACATTACTGTATGTGGGATATTGATTGAAAGAGACTGGATAGAATTCACAGTCACACTTTTACTAGTGGTCTGACAAAAAAAAATAAAAGGAACCACATTACAATGTCATTGCAATATAGAAAAGAAAAAGAAATATGGCCACAAAAGCAAAAATACAAAATTAGAAAGGCAAACACAAGAAACACCCCTTAATCAGGCAGAATTTTTTTTGTGGGCAACATGACGTTCACAACTGATAATGTACGAAAATGCAGACTAAGAATAAGAAACTGCTTTTATGATATGCGCAAGAGACTAGATGATGTGGAGGTTGAACAAGTAGTTTTGAGAATTTCATTTCTCATCTGAGAAATGCACCAAAATAACTGAGAAAAGCTGTAAATGCTAAAAATATTTCAAAATGTTTCTGCTTTTGCTGTGCTTTGGCTCAAATAAATGCAGGCTTGGTGAGAAGAAGAGACTTCTTTAAAAACACTAAAAATCATACTGTTCAAAAACTTTTGACTGGTAGTGTATTTTAAAACATAATTCATTCCTGTGAATTTTCAGCAACATTACTCCAGTCTTCAGTGTCACATCATCCTTTAGAAATCATTTTTTAATTAATATTATAGTTGTACTGCTTAATATTTCTTCTTAATATTTCTGTGAAAACTGAAGTGTTTTTTAATATTTTTTTTATTCTTTAATAAATAGATGATGAAAAGTTCAAAAGAACAGCATTTACTTGAAATAGAAATCTTTATATAACATGTTAAATGTCTTTACTGTCACTTTTGATCAATGTGTCCTTTTTAAAGTTTTTTTAGGTCATGTCTTGTATTTAAAAAAAAACAGCAAACCGGTGCATATTGGTGCCATGTTTTTCCTCCCATTTCACAGTAGCTTTACAGTACAATCAGCTGCTACACGCAAAACGCATCTTGGCACTTTCGGACACTTGTATGGGAGATCAGAGACAGCTGCAGGTGGGAGAGAGGAGCAACAGGTGCAGACCAGACCTCTTTTTCTCTATAAAACGCTAGCACATTGCAGGTTTAACAGCCAGCACCTGGCCCTCCAGAAGCCAAGCAACCTGACAGTCCATCTGCTGGAGAAAAGCAGGGGCTGTTAGCCACGTCAGTCAACAGCAAACACAACACACAAATGGTCACTAATAGGAATTAGCTGCTTTCTCTGATGCAGATTTATGTGATTGTGAGTGCGGTGAGTCAGTACTCTCAATTTACTGGCAAATCACAATGTTGTAATGTAGATTAAATAACACATATGAGCTCAAAGTATCATATGAGTGAAGGAGCTTGGTGTGACCTCAGTCCCAAGCCTCCTCAAAATGTGTCAGGAAGGTGACATAAGATGGGAAATGGGAGAGACTCTGAAAGAAGATTAAAGACTAATAGCTGATGAGAAGACGAGGCTCAGACTACACCAATTAATTAATGACGTGCTTAGTTTCCATGTTTATCCAAGCACGTCTGGAGCAAACTAACAGTGATAAACTGCTTCTGGTAAACAGCTCAATACCTAGCCTTGCAAAATATAGAAGCGCTGAAAACCATCAGCATTTCGGCCATACTAAAGTTATATGATGAAAACACAAACAGTTCGCCTCTGATCTTTCCAGACTTCACACTGAAAGTGAAATTGCTGCATGATGCAACATGCCAATAACAACATTTTGATGTTTAATGTAAAAACATGCAAAGCGGAATTTGCAACCAGTGACATTTCACTGTGAGTGGAGCTATCATGCATAGCAAACAGAAACCAAGTGACTGAAATTATGTAATGCTTTATTGCATCACACCTGGTTGGGACACAGCTATAACGGTTACAGTATAAATAAAAAATGCGGCAGTAGTAGAGCCTAAGAAAGTCACTAAATTTCAACAAAAACTGCATATTATGCACTTCATAAATGTGGAATTTATGGCAGGGCTGCTATTTGGAAACCATATGTCTCCAGGTCCAATACACACTAAAAAAAAAAAAAAAAAAAAAAAAAAAATACATTACAAGAAGCACAAAGAAGCCTGACACCTTGATCAAATGAAAAGCAGTAAAATGGTCCTTTAAGTTTTTCCAAAACGATCTTGCTGCCAAAATAAGGAAGTGTTTACAATTGAAAAAACCTATAATTGAAGAAACCCTTCAACTCACAATGTCTGCTATCAGCTTTTAGAAATTATTTTGTTATTGTATAGACAGATCATGAGAGATCAGATCAGATGAGATAAGGAGTCATCAAATCAAACGATTTAATGATCATTTAAAGGGCAGCTAACAAGACCAGATGCATTGTATGCTGTAACTATAATACAAGATGAATTCATACATCTATACTTTAAAATAAATGTATAGTAAGTTTTGTTATGCTGACAGCAAAGACTGCCTTTCCTCTTAAAAAAAAGAAAGAAAGCCTTTCTTCTTTACAAAATGGAATAATATTCCACTACACACTCCGGACTTGTACAACAGCATTCCAAAGAGGACTGAAGCTAGTGCTGTGCTTATAAAAACTGCGACTGTGAGTTTAAAATGTGATTTTAAAAAAAGGTTTGCTGTGCTTGTTTGTATGGCTGCACAATTTAGCCCAACATTTTGTTACTTACATATCAATATAATACAATAAGAAATATTCAACCTGGTCTCATTGTTTATATGTAGGTATTAGCATGTTTAGAAGCAGTACAATTTGGATGCATTTTAACATTTAAAACGTAAAAATGGCTACGTATTTTTAGCTAAAAAACAAACTATATATTTATGAATCTTTTAAATCATTAAGATATGTATCAATGCATTTTTATCCTTTTATCAATAACCGATTTAGACTTCAAGACTCCTTAACCTACCCCCAAACCTGAACCTACCCATCTTATAGCAAATATAAAAAACATAACTGAAATGACCAATTTAGCAACAATATAGCATTTGAAAGCAGTGATGGGAATAATGGCATTATAAAAAACGGCATTCCTAAAGGCCTTTTTCAGTAACGAGTAATCAAATGAATTACTGATTCCCCCCTTACAACGGGGTTACCGTTACTTTCAATAAAAAGTGGTGTTACTATAATTGAGCTCACTGCAGCTGTTTTCATCCAAGTAGGCTCTCACTCAGCCATAAGACCTGCAAAGCTGCGCATCGCATTGCGTTGCATTCTTCTTCTGAAGTAAATGCTGGCTTATTCCTCTCAACACACCTTCCTCCAGAAACGAAAAGTAGCCGAGATGAACTTGATGAATGTTCACGTTTGTTTACGGAGGTTACCTACATGTCTGCGCATTTCGTGGATGTTTAACATTTTAAAAGTGGAGCCATCGTGGGCGTGATTACATTAGAGATAATGAGTTCAGACAGGAAAAACTGGAGCTTGCGTTGGTATCATACAGATTACTTTATCAGAGAATATTTGTTTTTGACGTGACTTAAGTCATTAAAAGGTAGACATTTAAAGCTTTCTATACATATATTTCTCATGTCTGTAAATTTAGGTTAAAACCGTAAAACTTAAAACATTGCTGCCATATTTTTTACGGCAAAATTCTGGCAACCACAGCTGCTGTTTTTTTACCGTAGGTTTTCAGGATTTTTTTTTTTTTTTTTTTTTTTTTTTTTTTTTTTTTTTTTTTTTTACAGTGTAGGCATTCACTGAGATTCAGGTTGTTTTATTTACGTGTCTGTGAAGAGAAGTGACAGATTCGGCAAAGAGCGCACCCCGTTTATTTTCTTTGTTTTACAAAAGTACATTGTTTTGTTATTATACACAAATAAAAGTAGACCATTTGCAGTTTCAAACAATACCATTAACATGATATTTAGCCCCTGGAAGGTGTCTCTCACATTGCCTCACAGCAAGTATTTTTGTAGCTTCACAAATGTACAGTTGAATCACTGATGTCACATGGACTATTTTGTCGATGTCCTTACCAACTTTCTGAGCCTTGAATGTGATAAGACCTTGAATGTGTCTATGAGGAGTCAGAAAGCTCTCAGATTTCGTAAAAAATATCATAATTTGTGATCTTAAGATGTATGAAGGTCTTACAGGTTTGGAACGACATAGGGGTGAATAATTAATGACAGAATTTTTATTTTTGGGTGAACTATCAGTGCACAGTGCCCCACTTCACTTTAAAACAATCAGCACGTTTCATCAGTCTTTTCGATTTTCTAATCGCACAAGCCATTTTGCAATTTATTTTATTTTGATTAACTGTGCAGCTATAACTGAAGCTATTCCATATTATGTCCTTGAGGTGACATGTAATAGGATAAGACATACTAACCCCTACTGAAGTTTAAAAAGTGGGATCTACATTTTTGTCATCAAATTATAGTTCTTTTATTCTGAAACCAGCATTAGTCAGCACTGCAAAAGAAAAGAAGGTGATGGCTTGTTAACTTGCATGACTGCATTTCTGGATTCATCCCAGAGCTAGATAACTCAACCATCCTGTACCTGTAATCAGCAGTTTCCTACAGTAAAAGTCTGACCTTAATGCAGGTAATAAACCACTCTGGGCAAATTAAATGCAGTTAACTGAAGGCAACACAGTGTCTTCCAGTAAGTCAAGATTAAGGAAGTAAAGCAGCACTATTCTCAGCGACACCATGGGATATTTTTAACCATTAAACCTTAACTACATTCAGATCTTTTGGTTTTTCCATCATCTCAAGACAAACAAGATCTTCAAAGTGAACCATTTTAAAGCTACTCTAACTTTTCAGCCCACAAAATTTGATTAAGCTTGCTCAAACATACAGACATTCACACACAAAATCTAACCATACATCCTGTCACATCACTATGCATAAATACCCTGAAGGTAACAGACAAGATAAGATCATAATTTGAAGACTTGAGCTTTACCACTAAGTAAATATGCATTTAAAAGCATTTTACCTTCTGCACTATAGACACTAATACTTATACTACCAATGCAGCACATGCCTGTGCATTAAATCAATGACTTTGCCTTAAATTCATAGAAGTGTGTTTTTTTTTTAAACCTAAGGAACATAAAGCGTGTGCTGCTTAGTGTTATAACTCAAACAGCTCGCTTGATAATAAGCCACAGATTATCTCTGACCAAACAACATGTTCAGACTACTGGAGGTTAAAGCTTGGCTTACACAAGGTTTACTGGAGCATTTTGGAGCCTAGTCCAACATGCACTGTGCGCGTTCAGGAATGAGGTTAATCGCTATTTCTAGGTACTTGGTTACGTTGAATGCATAAGCCAATTTCCTACTAATCACAGCTGGATCTGTTCTACGGATTGAACGACAGACACTTTCTCAGTCTGTTTAAGGTTGTTTTTATTGCATGCCAAAAGGTGGGAATCTTTATGCAACACATGATTCAATTCAGTATATTTACCAATATATTTAATGTGCAGTTCAGGTATTCAAAAAATATGAAATCCATTGTGCAACCAAAAATTACCAGAAAGACCAAGACGACTACATAAGATGTAGAAACATTTAAACACGTTAGATGTTTAAACATTAAAAAGGGAATGTGCTTGTGGCAATTCACAGACTGAAAATAAAACATGCACTCTTTCAATCATGTACAGCAAATTACAATATTAAGCTAATAAATGCACCCATTGTGCCATCTTTCCAGTGCTGCTCACTGCATGGCACTTGACTGTATCTGTTTTGTCTTACATACGAGTTTAAATCAAACCAAAATGCGCAACTAAATTCAAATTCCATATTTGTGCACTGTTAGACATTTCTGTAATTTCTACAGTCATTAACTGTATATCACCCAGTATAATACTGCAAATTCCCTTTGCAGTAAATAACTAATAACCATTGCATCATGGGAATTTTCTGTGACCTCAGACCCCACATACGGAGACTTCCTGTATTTTTTAAAATTGCTGTATACTACTGTATTTTCTGTAAAAGGGCTTCTTTGGTGCCATTCTATAGAGCTCGTTTTTTTTTTCCTCATTTACATTTGGACTGACACGATTTGCCCTACATCGTGTCTACAACGCTGCAACAACTTGGGACTAACTACTGGATGTGTTGCATCGCTTGTAATAATTGGAAAATCCATTTGTCCTTCATGTCTGACACAGCGCAAGCAGAAATACGTCGGAAATATATCGGTCCATCACTCTACTGTTCGCATCCACTGTAGATAGTATATATAATGGGTTCTATATGGTCTTTTGTCAAGTCGCACTGCACCGCACCATTCGTGCTGTTGTTTCAAATGGCTTTTATCAGCTTATTGAATCAAGTTACCGAATTAAAATGATTTTTAACCAGCAACCCTTATCTTATACTAACATTAGGTTAACTAATGTGAAATTTTGTTCAGGTGTTAGTAGTTAATGTTGGTCAGTAGAAATTGTAATAGAAATAAAATTGTATGTTAGCTAGGTTAAACAAGTTTTATTTATAACTGTTAGCTGCCTTTCCAGTTTTGGAATTAGTTTGTTATATTTTTAAATGGAATTTAAGATTAACTGCATTTTTTTGTGTTTGTGTTTTAAAGGCAACTGCAATGAAGCATCAAGAAAGACCATGAGCATACCAGCCACCCTGAGACTGATTCAGGGTTCATGGTATGAGAACAACTATGGTTTTGAGATGTTTGTGTATTCTATGCGGGGTTTTCCTTTTAAAAGTGTGCCATTTCTACTTGTTTTTCAGAGAAGACATTTCTGTCACTAACAAAGTGGATGGTGAGCAAAGGTGGTGGCCACATTTTGGAGTAGCACCTGGGTTTTCCAGATGCCTATGTATTCTTTTGTTGCTCGTCTTTTTCCCCATTATGTTTCCCTTGCCTAAAGATTCTTTGTGAGGATAAATCCAGAGGATACAACATAATGCACTGCAAAACGTCCTAAGACAGGAGAAACGGTGAAGATGCACTGTTCCAGCATTGGAAAACTGTATTTTTAAGTGTTATACATGTAATGTTTTGAATAAAGAATTTGATATTTTGTAAATATTGTGTCTGTTTTAATTGAATGCCAATAGTACCTATGCAGAGTAAAAATAAAATAAAATTAATTCAATATAAAAATTATAAAATCTACTAAAATCTATTTTAAAGTGAATGAATTACAGTAGTATACTGATGAATTTGATTGTTTTATAGTAATTTACTGTAAAACAGTATAGTTTACAACTGTAAATTACATTAATACAGTTTGCTACTGTAAATCTTAATTACAGTAACTTACTGGCAACAGTGTAAAAACCCTTTGAATTAAAAAAAAAACAAAAAAACAAGTGATTCAAAAAACAAGCTCAATTTGACAGCCCTCTCTATGAAAATTGACCACAAACTGTGCACAGCTTTAAGTCAGGAGGGATTTAAACAGGTAACTGTCAGATATTTGGATATGCAAAACTCAATAAACTCTCATATTAAACCTCATATTAATTCCTGCTAACTTGTAATTACAGGTATGTTAGACCATGTCTATTATTAGTTAAGACCTCTTAATAGGGCATAATCTTTGGTGAATAACTGCATATAACAAAACAAAAATCACTGAGTAGCTTTGTTTTATTACATTGCACAACTTTACAGTTTGGCTCTGCTTTCGGTCTTGCTGACACTGCTTGGCCATATGTCTGTACCCATCATTACAGACATGACGAAGTTAGCGCAATTTCAACAACCTCTACTTGACAACTAAAACAGAGTTGCATAAGCACAGTCTGCTCCTTGGATGTACAAAAATCATATCATTACTTGTAAGATTCATTTAGAGCATTATAAATGGTTGACTCGACATCTTCACTAGACATATCGCGTTTACAATTAAGATTTTTGCTGAAAATAATCATTGCACAGTCACAGCAAACATGCTGAGGTCAATGACAGAGTAATGACTGCAATGCAGAAACAAAATCAACATGAAGTCTAAAAGAATGAAACTTTAAACAGCTAATCTTGACTTATCCATGACTAATATATTAATGTTCTGAAGAAAGGTTATTTATTTTGACTTTATTAGGAAAATGAGAATGATTGTACTCGGTGTGAGCATCAAGTAAAAAAGTAGAAAGGCTGGTAAAGATGGATATTTTGAACCACTAACTTTTCACATCTGAAAAGCTATGGTAGACAGTAGCACCAAAGGCAAAAAATAAGGCTAAATGAAGGAATGCACCATGACAACATCTGTTTCCTACATTATGAAAACACACGTTCAGCAAAAGCTTTGAGATCAGCAGTTGTTTTTTTTAACTGATTTCTACTTATTTTGTTTTTTGTTCTTCAATATCAGGTCTGCCAATAAACATCTCTCTAAAGAACTGCATCCAACAACACCGTTAGATTCAGTATGAAAAAACAAGTGTTAACAAGTGAAACAGTTGACATTCAAAATCTTAAACTATTATATTAAACATATTAATAACAATACATTTAAAATATTCATAATGCATAATGTTTTTATTCATGCAGTTCTATTATATTCCTGCACTGAAAAGCAGAAATAAACTATTAAGAATCAGTTCTCCTTCTGCATATAAGGTTTCAGACACTTAAACATTCATTTTCATTATTTTATTTATAAATGTATAAATCTTTCATTAGTATTAAGCATATATATATACACACACACACACACACACACACACACACATATTTACAAAAGGGGAGAGAGAGTAAAATCAGTCTACTTTAAAGAACTTTGCACACAGTCACACAGTCCAAAGGTATGAATAGACGAAGTCAAATTTATAGGAAAAGTACTTTTTAAAAAAATACATCCACAAATGTATGACAGCACCCATTTTTACAAATACAAACACCCAACTTCAGTGCCCTTTTTAAAAGTGCAGGTGTGAATCAAACAGCCATATGAATGCAGAAGTGAAACTGTGGTGATAGAATATATGACACATGTCTAAAGACCTCATTTTAAACAACTCCAACTTAAAAAAAAGAAATGCTTAGTGTGAGGTCATTAAAAAAAAAAAAAGTACAAATCATAAATAAATAGTATGCATATGTATATACTTTATATATTTGTTTGGTAAAGCATAACACGTTTAGGAAGCAAAAGTATCAGATTAGGACTGCTTCCCTAATTCAAGGTTTACAGCAACTAAATAAAAGTTTTATAATTCCTCTACCGCTAAAAATATGTTTGGATCTATTTGTGCATTTTATTTCATTTATTCCGATCGTGCACAGCTACATGCTGTGTATAATATTACCCATTGCATTTCGACTGCGTATTTTTAAACCACCACAACTTCAACAATGGTAACTAGTTAATTTATGCGACCTTACGTTTAAACCAATTGCAAATATTCTCGCTGACAAGCGATTCGAGGAAGGAAAAACAGCTACTCCTCAATTTTCCCATCACTATATGACTGATACCATGCTGTTTAGCAAGGAACAGGGTTGGGTGATTTTCACTATGTAGTTTCGATGAGTCACCGAGCATTGGCTGTCACACACACGAAGTTAATAGTAAAGCTTTTGATGTTTTGCCAGATCGGTTTAAACCAGAATGAGTTAGGGTACTTTGTCATAAAGCTTTAATTTCTAACTTTTTTTTGGCTTACCAGTTTTGTTTTGATACTGACAGTTCAACTAAAAAAGCTGCTTTCACACAGCTTGCACAACAACTCTGTACTAGCTGGCTAAAACGAGCTATGAATCAGAAAAACATATCTAAACACCAAACCACCGATGCTGTTTTTGTCAAATTAGTTTTACATTTCGTCGCTGACAAAGTTTTTCCTCACGTTAGCATGCTACAAGCTAACAAGGCGCTTGGACAGTCCCATAGCGCACGAATAGTTCCTTGACTTCTTCCTATAGTTTTCAAACTTACCTGATTGAAACACATTTCTCTCACGCTAACGTAGCAAAATAAGAAAATGAACCACGATCAATTAATAGAAGTTTAACAGTTACAACGCAAACTTGTTTTGACAGGCGCGAATGGAAACTAGTCTGTTCGCGGCGCTTGGTAAGTTTAGACACAGGCAGGCGCGCACTTACCTCAACGCAACCGATCAACGGCTGAAGACGCGAAGCCACAATCCCTGGTAAGTTTTTCAACAAGCAAAATTTTAATTCCAAATTCAAAAGCCTCAGTTTTAAGTTCTTCTGCCACCTTCCCGAGCAGCCAAAGTCGGAAACTGCACTTTCAATATGGCTGAGGGCAGGAGCAGGGAATGTAAGCGTCACTAGCGTGACTCCGGGTCGGGGTGGTGTGGGAGAAGGGGCAGGGACTAATCTGGATAAACACTGATCCTCGTATTTATCATAGGCTAGTGCTCCTTTCGCTTTTTCTTCTCGCTGTAAACATGCACTTACATGTTTCTTGGAAAAAAACACAGATTTTAACTGCCTCTATAACTGCCTGAGTCATGTGAGGTGATGTGGTAATCAACAGTGGGTTAATAACCCAGTTGAGTAGTTAAAGTAGTCCTAACTGATATCTCCGAGGTTATAAAGGCATAATGTTTAGTTTCACATCTGTTACTGGGTTATTAGGTCAGTGGTATAGGTAGCCATGATCGCTATAACACAACAAAACACTTTTTTTTTATTTGGGTCAAGTGTTTAATGCCATGTTTTACAGTCTTTTGAAAGCATTCTCTTGTCTTCAGGTCATTTTTTTGTAAAGGATATATGGAACCTGGACCACAAAACCAGTAGCACAGGTATATTTGTACCACTAGCCAAAAATACATTGTATCGGTCAAAATGATCGATTGTGCTTATATGCCAAAAATCGTTAGGATATTAAATAAAGATCATGTTCCATGAAGATATTTTGTAAATTTCCTACCGTAAATATATCTGAACTTAATTTTTGATTAGTAATATGCATTGCTAAGAACTTAATTTGGACAACTTTAAAGGTGCTTTTCTCAATATTTAGATTTAGATTTAATTTAGATTTTGCACTCTCAGCCTCAAATAGCTGTATCTCAGCCAAATATTGTCCTATCCTAACAAATCATACATCAATTGAAAGCTTATTATTCAGCTGTCACTGGGTTGCCAGGTATTCACAACAAAACCCACCCAAATGCTACTCAAAACTAGCCCAATTGTGTTTGGAGGAGTGTCCTCATTAAAAATCGCGTTTTGCGGGGTAAAATACATGTTTTTTGGCAGGGTTCCCCAGGTAAAATTCACATTCCAGAGGATATATATCACGTTTTTGGTGACGCTTCAACACGCGGACATGAAAAACAAGCCGCGGCAACATTGTTAAAGTAGCCCAGTTATAAAATATAAAAATAGAAATAACAACAAGCTTGTATGATTTGTATGATGCCAGTTATTTGTAATTGGTGCCAGTTTTTCAGGTTGATATAGTTGTGTACAAATATAAAGGTGCCGTTTTCGTGGAGTATCCCCCACCTGGCTGTGGGAATTTTTGTGGTGCCTGTTTACACAGAAGTGTGTCTCATGATCTACAATTCCATGCCAGAGTGGACAGCGCACAATTCCCAAACCACACCTTTCCACTTGTGCAATTTTAATCATACATAAATTGAAATCTTATTATTCAGTTGTCACTGGGTTGCCAGATATTCACAACAAAACCCGCCCAGTTGCTACTCAAAACTAGCTCAATCGCGTTTGGAGGGGTGCCCCCATTAAAAATTGTGTTTTGCGGGGTAAAATACATCTTTTTTGGTGGGGTTCCCCTGCTAAAATTTGCATTCCATGGGATAAATATCACGTTTTTGGTGTCGCTTCAACACGCGGACATGAAAAACAACCCGCGGCAACAGTGTTAAAGTACCCCAGTTCCACGGAAAAACCACAGACTTGGCAACACTGAGCTGTCAGATTATGTACAGATATCAATTTCAAAAAAAAAATAAAAAAAAAATTACCCTTATGTTTTTGTGGTCCAGGGTCAAATATAAATTTGACATACAAATTTGAGGAGGCAGTAATAAACATTCACATCATGTTTTTAATAAGGCTCACATTTATTCACACAAAGACTCTGTCCTTTCGTTAATATGAGCCTCTTATCTAGCTGTTGCCATATTGCATTTGTTTTCTATTCAAAAAGACTAAAAAGCATATCAAATATTGTATTGCGCTGCACTTCAGTTCAGTACTCTAGTAAACACTAAAAGTGCCAGCATGCATTTCTCTGTTTTCGTAGTACCAAAGAATCCCAGGAATGTTTTCCTGTGTTGTATAAAGGAAGTGGCCATCTATGATTCAGCACATCTATATTAGGCTCTTGTGATTAGTATTTCTTGTTTCTGCAGAGAATAGCCTTGTCATCTGAACATGATACCCATGTACCACTGCTACGTTGACAGCAGCTTGGACGTCATGGAGCAACCTGTCTTCTGAGGACATTGCACAGCTCTCTGTTTTGTTTTAAAGAGTAATTTTGCATTTTCATTGTTGTCAATCAGGTTGCAAGTTATTTCTGGTTTGATCTGAAGATATGGCATTATTATACTATTAATTATGGTATTACTTAATATTAATAATACACTAATTATATTTTAATACATTCATATATTTTATGACATTTTCATATGCATTTTATATGCTTCATGCAATTTGCTATTTTATATTGCTTTATTTCATTCTCTAGTTAGAAATTGTGAGATTAGTCTGTTGACTGAGTAACTCTCTGCTGCCCCCAGGTGTCTACCAGTGTACGCACAAAGGTAAACACTCCTGTCTTATTAGGATGGAGACAATTGCATAACATGTACAGTATATAAATTTTTTTTTATCAGGTATTTAGCTCTGAATTTGTTCGTCGAATGTAGTTGCATTGAAAGGATTCTCCTTGCGCACCCTGTCAATAATACACACAATTAGTTTCTGGGCATGTTGCGGTGCTCTTATAACTGAGTCACTGGCTGATTACACATGATTGATCATTTAATAGCTTTTCTAATGGAATATACCTCTATAGTAACTGATGGAAAAGTAAACAATAGCCATTGGGGAATCCAGTGACAGCAGCAGTGCACGTCAGATTGGCATCACTCCTCGCGCTCAAGGCTGTTCGCTGCACACGCACAGTGTAAAGAGCAGTCAGAGACAAGGGATTGTAGTGGACATTTCCCCATTTCTCGAAATGCATAACTAGTGCAAAGTTTGTCAAATGGTTTGCTTATAAACTGTGCAAGAAAAAAAGTCTTGGCAGAATATTCCGGACTCGCACACAATATTTTGTTCTGGAAGACCCCGAGAAGTTGGAGATATGGATTTTCGTTTTAAGGTACGTGTACATCAGCTGTATTCCAAACATGCAATATACAGTAGACACATATCTGTATGTAGTAACTGAACTCAAATGTTTTTCCTGTAGTCTTTTGCTCTAATACTGTGTTGTTTTCTGACATTTCCCAGTGTAATTTTGTGAGCGTCTTTCGGTCATTTCGCTAAATGGGTGGCTTTTTCATTTTGAAAACGTTTTTTTAAAGATTTTTTTTTTTTTTTTAGGATTTTATACTCTCAGGTACATATTCAAATTAAATGCTTAAAATGTATTTAAAATATGGATAGCTATATCCATGAAAAGTTAACATTATTTTATGGAATTGCTATTTTAATTACGGCTAGTTACAGCCGTAGGTTTGATGCATCTGATCCATAAGTTCTTCTACAGTCCGTTCTAATAAAATGTGCACTAAAATCAGAAAATATCCAAAATCCAGACTGAGAAAAAATACAAATACAAGCTTGTATGATGCCAGTAATTTGTGATTGTTGCCAGTTTTTCATGGTTGATATAGTTGTGTACAAATATAAAGGCACCATTTTCGTGGAGTATCCTCTTCATGAGTGTGTGACCATTATTCACAACGTTGTATTCATCATTATATCATTGCTCTTGGCAGGAGTGAATTTCTCAATTTGGAAAGCCCACCATGCGCAGGTTGCCGTGCCTTGCCTCCGAGCCAAGAGGAGAAATACCACTGTGCTACTGACAGGAATTTTACGCGCAGCTGAACAAGGATGCCAGAGGAGCTCGCAAACTGCAGTGTGTGTTGCTGTACCACGACCAGTAAGATACTCATGGTGGTCTTCATGATATCACTGATACTTGCTATACTCTTCGGAAACCTCTTGACATTAGCAGTGGTCTTTGGAACTAAACACTTCCACACTCCGCAGGGTTATTTAAAAGCCTCACTGGCTGTAGCAGACCTGGCTGTGGGAATTTTTGTGGTGCCCGTCTCCGTTTACGCAGAAGTATCTCTCATGATGTACAATTCCATGCCAGAGTGGACAGCGCGCAATTCCCAAACCACACCTTTCCACCCGTGCAATTTCATCGGACCTGTGTTTGCGGGATGCACTTTAGTTTCTATTACAACCATTTTCCTCCTGACCATTGAAAGGAGCATTGCCGTTCTGAGGCCACTGCACAAGGAATCAGTCATAACTAAAAAAAGAACAAGCATACTAATAGTATTTTCCTGGATGGCCAGTTTTTTCCTGGCAACATCTCCACTGGTTTTCAGCGATGAAATCGCACTGGAGTACAATCCATGCAGCCGCATGTGCAATTACGCGCTTGGAAGCGCTGACTTCCCTTCCCAAGCTTGGAACATTCTCTTACTTTTTCCTGCCTTTGACTTTACGCTGCTCGGAGGTACTATTGTCATCAACATCATATCCCTCACCACAATCCGCCAGCATTCAAAAAGAAGAAAACATCTCGCAGAAACCGAGAGTCAAAGCTCAACGAAACCAACCTTCTCCGATATCAAGGCTGCCAAGACAATAGGAACTCTAACGTTGGCGTTCACCGCTTCTTTCACTCCTATCGCCGTGTTTGTAGTTGGAAATGTGTTGGGAAACGAATGGTGCAATTTTGCTTTTTTTGCCTTTTGGATTTTGACCTCGAACAGCTGCTGTAATGTTATTATATACGGCGTGAGAGACCAGAAGTTTAGAAGTCGCGCGTGTCAGCTGCTTATATCCGCACAGTTGAACACTGCGCCTAAAAAGACTGAGTATGAAACCACTGTAAATGGGGGAAAGGACAATGAGGAGACAGTCAAGCAAACCTAATTAATGACATACTGAGCAGTAGCCCGATTTAGGTGGTGCTTACTGTATTTATTACAGGCCCCTTAAGCTAGTATCTGGTTTCTAGCTGGACATTAGATGGACCATGTTGGTTAAAATGGCTTTTAGGTGGTTTGTTTCTGGTCCAGAACTCTTCTTTTAAAAAAAAGGTTCCAAAAGGGTGTTTTTGCAGTGATGCCATATAAGAACCATTTTTGGTTCCCCAAAGAACGTTTCAGTAAACAGTTCCTAAAAGAACCATTTTGAAGAACATTTTAAAAATCTAAAGAACCTTTTTCGACTATAAAGAACCTTTTCTGCATTTGAAAGTTCCCATAGATGTACAAGGTTCTTTATAGAACTGTTAATGCCAATAAAGAACCTTTATTTTTAAGAGTGAATGTCTACTAGAACAGCTAGAAACAGCTGCCAGCTTTTCCAGTCCCCCTGGATTAACTTGAGGTTATCTTTCTTCAAAACACGTTGAGGATATGGATCATTCCTTGTAATCAAATGTTTGATTAGCATCCTAGATCTTTAATCGTTAGGCCACAAAATACCTGTTGATGCCAGTGTGATTTAATGCCTTCATAAACACCTGTTAAGTGGCATATACCACTATCCTCAGGTCACCTCTTTTAATTTATTCTAAACTTTGCATGACTTTGCAAGATTTCACCATGTATTTGAATATATCCATAAGCATGGATCATGATGGTCCCAAAAAATCTACACTGAGGTCATACATGGATGCTTCTGTAGGGTATTGATTTCATTTGGTATCTTTTTCATTGTGGAGAACTTGTGTGGCTTTAATAAAATGTGTGTATATATAAATACACTTGATAAAAACTGATACTTATGTAAAGGAGATACAAATGTAAACACTTGGAAGTGTTTAAAATACACATTATCATAGGGTTAAGTGTTTAATGGCTTATGTAATTTTCATAAAAAGCAAGGATAGTGCTAGAAGGTTGTGTCTTAACAGACAAATCCATTTTCTCATCAGTGTATTCATATCATATGCATAATTTGTTTCTCTTACACAAGGGCCAAGACATATCAAAAACACCATGGTTGATGTTCAATGACTGCTGGTTTATTATTATTTCAGGCCATTATTCTTTTGCACAGTTTTGTACTGTATACAATAATGCATTCTTCATTAAAATTCTGTTTTAATTAATTTGATAATTAATTTAAAATGTTTATCTTTTAAGTATGCTTCCCATGGGCTTCCATATGGACAAAAATACAAAGGAAGTCAATGGGAACAGACACTGTTTGATTTAAAATATCTTCTAATATGTGACCCAGGACCATAAAACCAGTCATAAGGGTCTTTTTTTTTTATTAAGATTTATACATCATCTGAAAGCTGAATAAATAAGCTTTCCATTGATGTATGGTCTGTTAGGACAACATATGGCAGAGACACAACTATTTGAAAATGTGAAATTTAAGGGTGCAAAAAAATAAATAAATCTAAATATGCAATGCAATGCATATTACTAATCAAAAGTTAAGTTTTGATATATTTACAGTAGGAAATTGATAAAACATCTTAATGGAACATGATCTGTACTTAGTGTCCTAATGATTTTTGGCATAAAAGAAAAATTTATCATTTTGACCCATACAATGTATTTTTGGCTGTTACTAGAAATATACCCGTGCTACTAGTTTTGTGGTCCAGGGTCACATATGTTCCACAGAACAAAAAAAGTCATACACCCTTGAAACAACATGAGGGTGAGGTGGTGATTTTCATTTTTGGGTGGACAATCCCTCTAACTATACTATACATATTTTATCAAAATGATGCAATATATCGACCAGCTCAATCTCCGTGCTTTACACGTGCCTTAATGGCTCAAATGGACAACTTACCCAACAAAACCTCTTATCTCTCAGCATGCAAATACACTCACACAGATGCAATGCAACTACACGATGCATCTGAAGATCCAGCAGAGTAGGCAAATGTTAGCCATGTTAATCTTAAGTCAGAATTTTGCTAAACCGCCTTTAATCTTGTTTCAGAGATTACTGTCTGGTGAATCTCCAATCATTCGTCCCCCTCATAGATGTGACAAGCCTGGAGGGTCCAGTTTTGAACCCAGGGGCTGTCCAATTCCCATAAGACCTTGGGAGGAGGGCAGATGGCCTGGCTTTTGCATTTTTTTTTTTTATTTCAATGTCATTTCAGTGGAGCAATAGCAAGATTGTTATTTATCACAACAAAATATGGCAGCTGCCTTACTCATAGGGCCTCTGGTAAACAATGCGTTTCATTTGTTTTTTTACTACACATGTCGTAACAGAGAGGAACCTTCTGGAGAGCGTACCAGTCACGTGCAGGTGCAGCAGGACAGGACATATGTGTATGTATGTTCACCTCACTTTGAGGACATTTAAAACACACTATTCTATGCTATGAAAGTAATTTAATTTAGTGCTGATATCGTAGCACTATAGTTCATCTTATTCATCCCTAATTTTATCCTAATGCTACATTTTTAGAAGTGTTATTGCAAAGTGGTTTTCATTAATCCTGAGTTCTTGTTTGTCCATTTATGCCTTGCAAAACAAGCCAATTTAAACTGACGTTTATGAGGTCATAATGAAGGATGCGTGTCTGGCATCCACAAAAATATGACCTGGAACTGGCACATCATACTAGGAGGAAGGTCGCATTACTCTAATTTGCCTTTGCTGGTGGCTGTTTGCTTGCATGGAACATGTGAAAGTCACATATATGCATGATATTGGTTTCATTAGGAAACTTTGGAAGAAGTAGTTATACATATGTGCTGTAAAATGAGCAATGACCATTTCCAGCAGCATTTCAGCAGTTATTTTACTCCTCCTCAGATTCCATAACTGCTCTATTTGGCAATCAGTGTGGCGTTTTTACAGGTCTGTCCCTGCTTGAAGAAAATTACCCTAAATATATCACTTTAGTGGAATCCATGCGAAAATAAGAAATGGCAGCCAAATGTCAGAACAGTTGATCAGAGACACAATACCCCTCATTATACATGGCAGACATGCAAAGGATAAAATGCATTCAGTGACTTCATATGCCAGTGATCTAACAAGATAATAGTGTCTGAAAGAATAAAAGACCTGAAGTGATATTCAGTGCTGATTCAAGCTGGTAATAATGTTGATAAGCTCACAGGGTTCATAATCTTACTTTCATGAGTGAATTCCAAAAGAAATTTCAGGCTTTTGTGTGCTGCATAATTACTCCAACTAAAAGCATTAAAAACGAAAAATTTGTAATTTTAAGTATGGGTTGGAGATCTTTTTTTTTAGTGCATTTAAACTTCCTGCAGGCTTAAAATCAATTCCTTAAAGAAATAGTTCACCCAAAATTGAAAATTTATTTACAGTATCTCTGTTTTCCTTCGTTTCATCACACAAAGCTATCATATGACTTTCAGATGTCTTCAATCCATTCAAACAACCTTTTATTGCACTTTTTTTATCATTTTGTAATTTCTTATTCACTTTCATTATGAGGAGAAGAGTGGCCAGAATATTAAAAGATTCTCCTTTTGCTGATGAAAGAATTTCCGTCTTTCATTTCTCAGTGAACTCTTTCTTTAGAAGGAAATCGGATGCCTATTTTCCACAAATTGGAATGCTCATTTATGGTCTTCGTGAAATATCTGCAGCATAAAGTTGCAGTTATTCCTCCATTCTTTCCATTATTCACAGCAACCATTTGGGTGCATGTCTCTTTAAATGTTAAAGGGGTCATCAGATGCTCACTTTTACATGTTGTTTGAACATTGATGTGTGTTGGCAGTGTATATACAAATCTACCCTATAATAATAAAAATCCATGCAGTGGTTTTTAATTAATCTGTAAAAATAATATCCCCTTTTTCAAAGCTATTGCTAGTTAGCAATTTCAGCAGCTAAACGTGGCTAAATGCGGCTGAAGTAAACAGGCTCGTCACTCCACAGAGAGAAAAGAGGGCTGGGGCGAGCAGAGCTCATTTACATTTAAAGCAGCCTTGACCAGAATGGGATGATTTTTGCAGAGCTGATTTTGGCAAGGTAAAAAGGGTGTTGTTTTACACTACCATTGAGAATTTTTAACCAAAGTATATTATAGACTTTTCATTACAACCCTAAAGAATCATATCAACTTGTGGAAAATGGGCATCTGATGACCCCTTTAATGAGCTACAGCTCACCCCGCCCCTCTCTTCCATTTTTTCATGTATTCGGTGACAACATACCATCAAAAACAAAACTAATCCACTGCATCCTCAGTGACTCTTATGTTCACTTTTACATTCAACTACAAAACACATGTATTGTATACAAGATGTTGTTGCTACAGTTTGAGCGTGGAGAAAACAATGGAAATAGGCTATTATGTGACAGTCTGTCAGCTTGTCTGAGTTTTTGTCCCCCTTGAATTCTAAATTTCCAATTCACAATTCTGAGTTTTTCCCAGATTTCTGAGTTTTACATGCTTTTTGTAATTTCTTATTCACTTTCATTATGTGGAAAAGAGTGGCCGGAATATTAAAAGACATATACCATCAAAAACAAAACTAATCCACTGCGTCCTCAAAGACTCAAAGACAAGAAAATTAAGACTCTTATATTCAACTACAAAACATCTGTATTGCTTACGAGAAATTGTTGTCGCTACAGCTGCGGAGAAAGTGGCGGACAGTGTATAACTGGCTGAGAGCAGAAATATGCTAATACGGGACAGTCTGTCAGCTGTTGTAGGCAGGGCCTGAGCAGTATGACAACATACTGCTCTGAAAATCAAAATGGCTTGAAAGGGTGGTTGTGTTCACACACTGCTAAGACACATTTATGTGCAAACACCATGTAAAAGTGAATTTTGCATCCGATGTTTACTTTCGGCTTTTCAGATAGCTCTCATTATCGTTCCTGAGATTCCCCATTTTATGTTTCTTCAGAAAGATTATCTAGCAATTGTAGATCTGGGGCTATTGCTACTCAAATTTTTGTCTGCTGTGTTGTGTAATTCTATAGTATTCATATTGACAATGAGAGCATAGATGCTAATTATAATTTGTTCTTTTCATGCCAGTATGGTTTTTCTGAGCAGAAAGACTGAACCAAAAACTGTTCACACAATCAAAACTGCTTCTAACTCCGCTGTTGTTCTTGAGGACCAACAATGAAGGAAATCAGAGGACAAAGAACCGCATTTCCACTCATCCAAAGAGTTTGGTGTTCACTTGTAGTCAATATTTCAAAGGGATAAATGGAATTTCATCCAGGTATATTGGCCTCAATGAAACTATGACATCACAAACAGTTCATTTGAACAGATCATTCTGGCGGTCAGGTATGGATGGGTATTTAATGATTTGGACATGTTTTGTAATGATAGGTGTTTCAATTGTTGTCGGTTATCTCCTAAGTTGATGAATAGTAGTTGTCACTGTATAAATAATAGACACGGTATTTGCCTCGGGTCATGAAATGAAAAGCAATTCACCTTGGCAACCAAGGCAGTTAATCTCAAGACCTGAATGTGAATAAGAGGACCGCGATGAGCCAATAGAAGCTGTCAGTTCCTTTTTAGAGGTGCAGTGCTGCAATTAGAAACCGTTTTCAAAATGCATCACATCTCCACTGGCCAGAAAGAATATCCTAAACAAATGAAAGGTAAACCAGTTTTAACTTCCTGAAAACAACCTTTGCATCCTCTACTAATTATTTCTGAATTAGATAGAAGAGATCATATCATGGATATTAGATCAATGAGGCACAAAATAATAATATTTTATATTTACATGAGACCAAGAAAATGTCACAAATGTGCATGAAAGAGGGAAATGTATGGAAGCCCATTTATGCCACTGAATAAACGCAAACAAACCAAAAAAGTAAAATAAAATAAAATATCAATCAACCTTTATATCACAATTCAGACTTTTTTCCTCACAATGCTGAATTTATATATCACAATTTAGAGACTTTTTTCTCAGGATTGAGTTTACACCTAACAATTCTGACTTTTTTTCTTGGAATTCCAGGTTTACATCTCACAATTCTGACTTTTTTTCTTAGAATTCCAGGTTTACATCTCACAATTCTGACTTTTTTTTCCTCAGAATTCCAGGTTTACATCTAACAATTCTGACCTTTTTCTTAGGATTGAGTTTACACCTAACAATTCTGACTTTTTTTCTTAGAATTCCAGGTTTACATCTCACAATTCAGACTTTTTTTTTCCCCTCAGAATTCTGGGTTTACATCTCACAATTCGGACTTTTTTCTTAGAATTCCGGGTTCACATCTCACAATTCTGACTTTTTTTTTCCTCAGAATTCCAGGTTTACATCTAACAATTCTGACTTTTTTTTCCCTCAGCATTGAGTTTACACCTAACAATTCTGACTTTTTTTCCCTCAGAATTCCAGGTTTACATCTAACAATTCTGACTTTTTTTTTCCTCAGCATTGAGTTTACACCTAACAATTATAACTTTTTTTTAAATCAGAATTTCAGGTTTACATCTCATAATTCTGACGGTGTCAGAATTCTGAGTTTACATCTTATAATTCTGACTTTTTTTTTTCTCAGAATTCCAGGTATACATCTAACATCTAACAATTCTGACTTTTTCCTCAGGATTGAGTTTACACCTAACAATTCTGACTTTTTTTCCTGGAATTCCAGGTTTACATCTCACAATTCAGACTTTTTTTCCCTCAGAATTCCAGGTTTACATCTAACAATTCTGACTTTTTTTTCCCTCAGCATTGAGTTTACACCTAACAATTATAACTTTTTTTAAAATCAGAATTTCAGGTTTACATCTCATAATTCTGACTGTGTCAGAATTCTGAGTTTACATCTTATAATTCTGTCTTTTTTTTCCTCTCAGAATTCCAGGTATACATCTAACATCTAACAATTCTGACTTTTTCCTCAGGATTGAGTTTACACCTAACAATTCTGACTTTTTTTCCTGGAATTCCAGGTTTACATCTAACAATTCAGACTTTTTTTCCCCTCAGAATTCCAGGTTTACATCTAACAATTCTGACCTTTTTCTTAGGATTGAGTTTACACCTAACAGTTCTGACTTTTTTTCTTAGAATTCCAGGTTTACATCTCACAATTCAGACTTTTTTTTCCCCTCAGAATTCTGGGTTTACATCTCACAATTCAGACTTTTTTTCCCCTCAGAATTCTGGGTTTACATCTCACAATTCTGACTTTTTTTCTTAGAATTCCAGGTTTACATCTCACAATTCAGACTTTTTTTTCCCCTCAGAATTCTGGGTTTACATCTCACAATTCTGACTTTTTTTTTCTTCTCAGAATTCCAGGTTTACATCTAACAATTCTGACTTTTTTTTCCTCAGGATCGAGTTACACCTAACAATTATTAACTTTTAAATAATAATTAAATTATTAATCAGAATTTCAGGTTTACATCTCACAATTCTGACTTTTTTTCTCAGAATTCCGGGTTTACATCTTATAATTCTGACTTTTTTTCTCAGAATTCCAGGTTTACAACTAAAAAAATCTGACTTTTTTTTCTCAGACTTGCATTTAATACTTTTAATACATCTTTAACATTTTTTATTAAATATTAAAACAAAGTATTAAAACATTTAATACTTATTATTATTTTTTTTTTTTTTCTCAAAATTGCAGGTTTACATCTCACAGTTCCGACTGTTTTTCTTAGGATTCCAGGTTTACATCTCATGAATCTGACTGTTTTTCCTCAGAATTCCAGGTTTACATCTAACAATTCTGTTTTGTTTTCTGAATAAAAAAGAGGTAGTTATTACCTTTTCCTCACAATTCTGCTTTTTTCTTACAATTGTGAATTTATATCTTACAATTCTTACTCAGAATTGTGAATATATATCTCAAAGAATTTTTTTAGAATTGCAAATTTATACTTTTTTATTCCATAGTGAAAATGGGCTTCCATAGACATGTTATGCTTAAACGTGGGAAAACAGTACACAAACATAGAAAAAAAGTACATACTGTGATAAAGCACTGGATGAGATCCCTAAATTGGCCATCAAGAAGTGTAGAACTCCAGCCCTTCAAAGTACATGTCAGGATCAGAACGTCTCGGCTCACTTTTATTAATAAAAAAAGATTCAGTATGACCCTGACATATCTCAGTGAAGGAGGCAATTATTTGCAAGTTTTTCCAGATGATAATTACTTGTAATGTGTCTCCTTTCATTTCAGCACCTCAAAGGGGCACAACTTAATCACTGACTGCCAGCTGAAAAGATAAGATTTGGGAACAGAATTGAGCTTTTAAATGTGCCTATTATCTGAGCAGAATTAGACTAATGAACTCTAGATACACTTCTGTGTTTTACAGTATGTGAGATTCATTGTTTTAAAAGCATGTAAAATAACCAAATCAACTGAACCCTTTAGGAGCTCATTAATCATTCATACGTTTTACCGTCTACATGCTATTAGAATGCATATTATCTATGCATACTGTCTAATTATGTTTGTAAAAGTTCCCTTTTCTTATGTTTAATGAATGAGAGAATTTTAATAGCCTCATCACATATGGCATGAAAGTTCTGAAACTAAACTCATATAAAAACACCATTTAGTTTAAAAGAACTTAAATTATTCTTATTTCCTAAACCAGCCTAAGCTGGTCTTTTAGCCTGGCCATGCTAGTTTAGCTAGTCAGCAAGCACATATATTCAGCTACGAATGTCATCTACATACAGAAAAAACAATGCTTACATATATAGTTTTCTGTCCTTTATAAAAGCGACTGAATGAGTTAAGCAAAGCAACGCAACGCAGAGGACATCGCTCCCAGCAAAATATTCTCTGCAGTTCAAGAGCAGTCACAAACAGCCAGGAGTTGTTTTCTTGTCGATCAGATAAGAGCTTTTGTGGCAGTGGGAGGACTGTATTTTTTTTTTTATGACTAAATGAACTCATGATTGTGCCACTAAAATTATGCCACCTTGCATCACATTTGCAGTGTGAAACAGAATTGATTGACCTTGCTTATCAGAAAGGGCATGTGACACATTCCTCACCTATACATTTGTAAAATTGTTGCCGTTTGCAAATGCCTTAAATAATTTAATTTATTCCAAAACATGTTCCTTAGACCAAATATTTGCTTCAATTCATGCCACCAACATTACGCAAATACTTTAACAAATTCAAAACAGTTTGGCATAGTACGTACTTTCAAAATATGTCTGGAAATATTTATTGAGTTCAGACACGTTTTAATTTAATGGAGTGTTATTTTCTGTGAAGCCTGGAAATGATTGAGTAATCAAACACTTTACTTACCAACATGAAAAAGGACAGCAATTCCTAAAAACATATTGAAGCTAGATGATTTATTACAAGTGCTTGGTTTGTTTGACAGGGAGCTCATCTGAAACAATCAGATGATGTTTTAATCAAACAGATCAATAGATCTTCCTCCATGATCGTAAATAGAGCTGAAGGGGCAGCATTGGATTCCTTTTTTGTAGGCTGGGGTGAAACACATCAAAGTCTGCTTTCCTCACTCTCTGCAGGTAGTCCTCCAAAACAACCTGAGGGACAGAACACAAAGAAGCTCAGAAACTATTCGTTTAATTACTTTTGTGCAAGCCTGGAGGATGATACATTATTGAAAGAACGTAAAAGTATAAACAAAAGAACGAAAGGCAAAAATGATTCAGTAGAAAGTGGTGACACGACACAGCCTTTCATTCTTAAAATATTTTACTAAAACATTTTAAATGATCTTGATGCTGCTGAGAAACAGCTAAAGGATAAAGTATGTGATTTATCTAGATTTCTGCATAAATGTGTTTAAAATTTGCTTATAAAGTCACAACAATATGCACAGTTTAATATATTTAATGTTTACTGTTTTTGAGTCTCTAAAAAATTAGTAAAACATTATTACAATTTAAAATAACTGTTTTCTATTTGAATATACCTTAAAATGTAATTTATTCCTGTGATGCAATACTGAATTTTCAGCATCATTTCTTCAGTCTACAGTGTCACATGATCCTTCAGGAATTTATTCTAATATGCTGATTTGGTGCATAAGAAACATTTCTTATTGTTATCAATGTTGAAAACAGTCGTGCTTCATATTTTCATGGAAATTTTTTTCCCCCCAGGATTCTTCGATTTTTTGGATTTTCATGCATTTTTTGATCAATTTAATGTGCCCTTGCTGAATAAAAGCATTTAAATTTCAATTTCTTTAAAAATAAATAAACAAAAGTCTTACTGCCGCAAAACTTTTTCAACAATATAGTTAACCACGCAAGGATTCACAGTACAGGGTGGGAAAATGCTTGTAAATCCCTAGGTTACTGACTTAGCCGACTAGTCCTATAAAAATGTTTTTGAGTTTCAGACAACTAAGGGTTCACATACTTTTTCCTGCGAAGGAATAAATGCATAAATGTGTTTAAAATTTGCTTATAAAGTCACAACAATATGCACATTTTAATAAATGTAATGTTTAATGTTTTGGAGTCTCTAATGCTCACTAAAGCTGCATTTGTTTAATCAATGTTTAATTAATACAGTAAAAACAGTAGTAAAATATTAGTAAACATTATTGCAATTTAAAAGAACTGTTTTCTATTTGAATAAACCTTAAAATGTAATTTATTCCTGTGATGCAATGCTGAATTTTCAGCATCATTTCTCCAGTCTTCAGTGTCACATGATCCTTCAGAAATCATTCTAATATACTGATTTGGTGCTTAAGAAACATTTCTTATTATTATCAATGTTGAAAACAGTTGTACTTAATATTTTCATGGAAAAATTATTTTTTCAAGGATTCTTTGATGAATACAAAGTTTAAAGGAACAGCATTTTTTTGATTCAATTTAATGTGCCCTTTTAAAAAATTTTAAACAATATAGTTAACCACGCAAAGATTCACAGTACAGAGAGGGAAAATGCATGTGAATCCCTAGGTTACTGACTTAGCCGACCAGTCCAATGTTTTTGAGTTTGACAGGGTTCACATACTTTTTCCTGCATCTGTAAATAAACCCAAATACAAAATACTATCCTCAAATGCCAAACCTTACAGTAAAGTCCTTTTGTGAGAACACAGTTACGATTAATCCCAGCCAAAGCAAGTGGAGCGCAATGTGTCACTAAACGGCCTGCAGGGTAACGATGGCTTTAAAATAATACGAATGACAGTTAAACACAGGGATGTGAAAATGGAAAGTAAGAGCATAATATTACAGTGATATAAAGTGAAATAAAAATGCTTTACAGGCCATTTAGTTCACAGAAAGCATTTCATTGGCCAAAGCAACTGAAACACCAAAGGTGTCGGCAAACGGGCTGAAATTGGACTGAAAATTACAGACTGCTTCCCTATGCTTTGCCTCGTAATACGCTGAGAGTTATTCCCTCGGCTCCTCTGAGGCGGGCTCCCTTTAAGAGAAATGACTGTAAAAGAGTAAAAAAGGCTTAAGATGTGTAATCAGACCATGAGCTGGTAGTGGTGCCTCCAGGGGGCAGAAGTCATGTGGGTCGATAAGGCTCCGCCTCTTTTGGAGGCAGAACGAGGATAAGCCATGAGCTTCTCTGTGTCACATCATATTAGTGAAGCGTAGGGAAGGGAGAGGAGCTGAAAGAGATGAAATTACTCACCGTTTGCAGGAAGGCAGGCATGGCTGCATGTGGAACGTTCTGGCTGAATGATCTAGCCTGTAAGACAGTGTAGTAACACGTCAGGATATTAAAAACAAGATATCAAATTCTCACAGCTGAGCCGTATAGTACATCACACAAACCTTACTAGACAATCTCATGGTGAATCGAACTAGGTCATACAAATCTGGACATGTCTAAATCATATTTTACCTCAGTACAAAAAATAAATACATTTAAAAAAAAAAAAAAAAAAAAATTTTTTTTGCACTACCGATCATTCTCAATAGTAGTTATATGCTGTACTTTTTCTCTGATAAATGTCTATTGTATTTTTGTGAAATTGTATAAAAATATTATAGTACTTGTTTTAGTTTCTTTAATACAGTGGATTTTTACTATTACTGTAATGAGACTCATCATCAAAAAATAGGAATCATAAAAAAACAGGTAAGCATCTGAATGCATTTCTGCATTATGGGGGGAAATGCACTTAACAATCACGAAAATAATCTCATATTACAAAAATATGTCACCCTGGACCACAAAATCTGAAAGACTGAATAAATAAGCTTTCTATTGGTGTGTGGTTTGTTAGGACAGAACAATATTTGGTCGAGAAACAACTATTTGAAAATCTGAAATCTGAGGGTGCAAGAACATTTAAATATTGAGAAAAATCGCCTTTAAAGCTGTCCAAATGAAATTCTTAGCAATGCATATTACTAATCAAAAATTTAAATTTGATATATTTACAAAATATCTTCATGATCTTAATATCCTGGCATAAAAAAAAAAATTTTGACCCATTCAATGTATTTTTGGCTATTGCTACAAATATACCCATGCTACTGACTGGTGACTGGTTTTGTGGTCCAGGGTCACATTTGGGGGTGGAATATCACTCAGACATGCTTTCATGACTCACATAAAATTTTAACCCACACAATTTAATTAAAAGTTAGATTAAAAGTATCAATTTTCAGTTTGTGATTTTTAAATGTGGTCCTCATCGAGGTCATTCAGCGCAAACTTTAATTCAAACCACCTGCTCTGAGTGAGCAATATCTGACAAATTCTCTGATTAGCATTTCCTCGAGGTATTCCATGTGGTTACACTGGACTTTTAATAAATTCAGTAATGAGGAGAGGGCAACAATCAAGGGTCATCAGAGCTGCTAGTGGAGGAGGGGTGGTATCGCTTCTGAAATCTAATGAAGTTAGTATGCAAATTGAAAATTACTGGGGGAACATACAACACAGTCGACATCTCCCATCTGACCACAGATATTAAACTGAAGGGCTTTGCATACGTGCTGGAGATGGACATGGGCTTGGCTGGCAATGTCATAAATGACGTCCCTGACGTTCTGGTCCCTGCTGCCACGGATGAAGTCCTCTTGAGATGCTCCATGCTAGGTGAGAAACAGTGAAAATGCATTATCAGTACCCCTCCGATGACAGATAGAAAAATGAGTTTGATGATACCACAATCTTGTCCCTATCCCTCCAGGCACCATTAAAATAATACACCCGGATTTCACCCCAAAAATCAAAAGAAAACATAAACCTTAAAAAAAGGCTATTACAGTCCATATGTATGTACATATATATATATATATATATATATATATATATATGTATGTACATACAAATATGTATATATGTATATATATATATATATATATATATATGTGTGTGTGTGTGTGAATATGTATACACACACACACACACAAATTTCACGATTCGATTTGACTTGACAGATTTATTCAAACTTAAATACTGAAAAACAGTAAAAATCATAGTGAACATGTTATATGCATATATGCATATATTTGACAAAATGCTCCTCTCTAGAGCTCGAGTTCATTTTTCTTTTTTTCTGAGGTAAATGTGATGTTGTTTACAAGCTGTTATATGACTCACAACTGAGGGACTCATATGCAGCTCTTACAGAAGGTTGAAATGCTCACTGATGCTCTAGAAGAAAAACGATGCATTAAGAGCCAGGGGGTGAAAACTTTTGAACAGAATGAAGATGTGTACATTTTTCTTATTTTCCCTAATATAATATTTTTTTCATTTAGTATTGCCCTTCAGAGGCTACAGAAGATATTTACATGTTTTCCAGAAGACAAAATAAGTTACTTTTACCCTGCTCTTCAAATTCTAAAAGTTTTCACCCCCTGGCTCTTAGTGCATCGTTTTTCCTTCTGGAGCATCAGTGAGCGTTTGAACCTTCTGTAATAGTTGAATATGAGCCCCTCAGTTGTCCTCAGTATGAAAATACGGATCTAAAAATCATACAGTCATTGTTGGAAAGGATTCAAATACACAAAATGCTGGAAAACAAAAGAATTTATGGGACCTGAAGGATTTTTCTGAAGTTTAACTGTTTAGGATAAACAAGGGACTTATAGGGAATTATATATTCTCTTTTAATTCTAATAAATGTAACTTCAGTACATTCATTTTCAGAGGGGGAGGATGTGCTAGATAGAAAAATAATAACACAATACTGTCGTGATCTTAAATATTGGCACAATTTCCCTAAAAATTTTCTTTGGATTTTGGGGTGAATACAACTCAGACATTTCTTGACAGTTTTCATGAGATTCATCTTTATAGATTTTCCAGCATTCAACAAAAAGTTGAACAGAAGAACAAATCAGTATGCTGGACGAAAATGTGAAAATCTGACGCACATCGTGAGGTGATGTGTTTACGACTCAGCATCCCAAGACTTCTTCAGAAGAAATATTTACTGAAATTACACTCAGTTATAGTTGTGAAACTACTGATTCAAACATAAACAAACAAGTGTAAAATTCTTTCATGACTCAAGTGTCGCCTGTGATCTGAACAAGATAGCAAGTGATCAATAAACACATTGCAGAAGCTTTCATTTAGTATCTAATTTAAAAGCCAATTGTTCTGCAAACAAAAGCTGTATGGCAGAATAAAACCATGGCAAGGCAATCAACATCATGAATAACCAGTCGGGAGGCTTTCATTGATCTGTTCTGATTCTTGAACAGGGGATTTCATGTCAAACAGAGCTCTTAAACTGTGACAAAAAGGCTTGCAGACACCCAGAGGCTTGTATTTACAGTCCACCTAACAAAGAAACACCCACACATACACCTTGCATTGTTTTACAAAAATATTTGACTAATCTTGACAGGTTGCACATTAATATTGTTTACAATTCCAACAGCAAATATTCCCTAAACAACCGCAATGTAGATAAACCCTCAAAAGTTTTGCTGTCTCTTTTAATTTAACATAATCCAATGCATTATTAAAGACATCAATTACAGGTTTACAAGCTTATCCGTACATTATTGCCTCAAGAAAGGAAGTTTTATTAAGTTGACTTTAAACGATAAGTAAAGACAATTAGTACAGAACTTCCTTGCGCTACAACAAAATAATTACCTATGAAGTAGCAAAACATTAAAAACCTACAAATGCATTATGTTTTAGTAAGGATTTGATAACCTCAGAAACCAATCATTGTCCACATAGTTTACGGTGAAGCAACAGTGCCCCCTTTTGGTGAATGTGCAATCCTACAGCAAAACAATCTACCTAACATAATTTGATCTTAATACTGCACACTGACTCCACCTGAGAGTAGTTGAGGATAAATGACAGATGATATTCTTTTCTTTTGTCACACTAAGGGCAAGATCTTCTAAATCCCAATTCTAATGGCTCGTTCGTGCTGTAATGGTGACAGATGGCTGAAACAAAGCCCTTGGGTTTGGGCTTAGCAGAGGAGAGGGCACTGGAGTGGACAGCTTCACCCACATGTATGCTGACTGGCACATGGATTGCCTTCACTAGTGCCTCTTATGTTGGAAAAGCATGAAATTACAGACAGGAACAGAGATGATAGGGCGATAGCTGATTTACCCACCAGCATGCAGATGTCCATGGGCAGGTAGACCTTGCGTCTGCTGCTGTTGTAAGGGGTTGCCCGAAGGCAGGTCAGGATGCCCTGGGCTTTGCCAATGTGGCTTGCGGCATGGTCTGCATGGACGTTTTTCACACCTACATTAAAAAAAGATACACAAAGTATACACTACCTGTCAAAGGTTTTTGGAAAGTATGATTTTTGATGTTTTTTTTTTTTTTTTTTAAAGAAGTCTCTTCTGCTCACCAAGCCTGCATTTATTTGATCCGAAAAACAGCAAAAGCAGTAATATTGTGAAATATTTTTATTGTTTTAAATAACTGCTTTCTATTTGAATGTATTTTCAAATGTAATTTATTCCTTTGATCAAATCTAAATGTTCAGCACCATGTCTTCAGTGTCACATGATCCTTCAGAAATCATTCTAATATGCTGATTTGCTGTTCAAGAAGCATTTTTTATTAATATCAATATTTAAAACAGTTGAGTACATTTTTTCAGGATTCTCTGATGAATAGAAAGATCCAAAGATCAGCATTTATCTGAAATAAAAAGCTTTTGTAACATTATACACTATACCATTCAAAAGACTGGGGACAGTATAATTTTTGTTTTTTGGGGGGGAAGAAATTAATACTTTTATTTAGCAAGGATGCTTTAAATTGATCAAAAGTGATGATAAAGACACTTATAATGTTACAAAAGATTTCATTTCAGATAAATGCTGTTCTTCCGAAACGTTCTATTCATCAAAGAAACCTGAAGAAATTCTACTCAGCTGTTTTCAACATAATAATAATAAAGATAACTGTTTTTTTGCGCAGCAAATCAGAATATTAGAATGATTTCTGAAGGATCATGTAATTGGAGTAATGATGCTAAAAATTCAGCTTTAAATCACAGAAATAAATTAGGTTTAAAATATAATTAAATAGAAAACAGTTATTTTAAAAAGTAAAAATATTTCAAAATTGTACTGTTTTTACTGTACTTTGGACCAAACATTAAAATCTTCCTGTCCAAAAACATTTGACTGGTAGTGTAAATTTATGCGACCAGTTTTAAACAGTACATTAGAATGGTTTCTGAAGGATCATGTGACACTGACACTGAGTAATGACTGCTGAATATTCAGTCATCACAGAAATAAAATGCATTTTAAAATACAGATTACACTGGAAACATACTAGCAAATCTACAGCCTTTAAAGCTATAATAACATCATTTTAATAGTTCCTTTCAAAATAAAAAGCAATCATTTCAGTTATCTTTCAGGTGGCTAAAATTTTTATTTTTTCTTACACAATGAAAGTGAATGGTGACTAAGGCTGTCAGGCTGTAATAACATCTCCAGAGCTTCACAGAGGAAAGTAAGTCATACTAACAATGCAAGGATATGTAAATGACAGAATTTTCATTTTTGCAAGAACTATTGCTTTAAGAGATCAAGAAAAGTCTGCTCACCAAGTGTCTCCAGCAGCAGGTAAAGAAGAGAAGATTGTGTGTTTTCTCCATAGGCCTCCAGCTCCTGAAGATTCCTGTACGCTTTGTCCTCCAGATCTTTCTCCTTTTCAGAACATAATGTGCCAGAGGACAGTATAACGTGCATAATGTGCCAACTCAGTGAATGATATATTAATGTCTAGATTTAGCCATGCATGTCTCTCTGACAGCTGTCAGAGTTAAAATTAGATATTTCAAGAGAACTTTCCATTATTTTCTTTACCTATATTTAAGGACAAATCTGATTACTTACTCTTTCAGATATAATTCTTAACATCCACCTCCTTGTTAATGTGTGCTTCCTCACTGCCTGAGAACACAGAGCAGTTATAATATATCAGTGCCCAATATTTTGAAAAACACTGTGGTTCAAACAACACTGGACATCGACTGTCATTATATGGACACATTTTTCAAAAATGACACTCATATGAGTATAAATGTTTGTTTAAATGCTTTTGAACAAATTCTCTGATGCTCAGCAAGCCTGCATTTATTTGAAAAATACAGCTAAAACAGTAATATTGTGAAATGTGATTACAATTTTAAATAACAGTTTATTTTAATTGTAATTTATTTTAAAAGTTTATTAAATTTTAAAGTTTATTTTAAAGTTTTATTTTAAAGTTTATTTAATTTTAAATTGTAATTTATTCCTGTGATAACAAAGCTGAATTTTCAGCATCATTACTCCAGTCTTCAGTGTCACATGATCCTTCAGAAAGCATTCTAATATGCTCATGAAACATTTTTATTATTATTATCAAAATTGAAAACGGTTGTGCTGCTTAATATTTCTTCTGAAAACCATGCTACATTTTTTTTAGGATTTTTTTAAGAAAAGAAAGAACAAAAGAATACCATTCATTTGAAATAAAAATCCTTTGTAACATTATAAACATCTTTACTGCCTGTTTTGATCAATTTAATGTGTCCTTGCATAATAAAATGATTCATTTCTTTAAAAAAAATCTTAATGACAAAATCTTTCTTTTATAGACAGAAGACCCACCTTCCAAAGTTCTGTGCTGACGGGCTGGGCTGGAGGGTCATCTCTGTAAATATCTTCCACGGCACTCTTCCAGAACTGCATTCGCATTAAACCAATGGTTTTCTGAGAAACAGAGTCCTTAATCTAAAAGAGAACAAGCAAATATATGAGCATATATAAATGTGTTTTGTTAACTACAGGCACTTTTATGTGCCAAGAGTTGGTTTTTATACTATAATACAAAGTTATATCTGTACAAAAGTAAATTAGCTTCAGCCAAACTGAATAAATGAGTTTGTGCATTGTTGCACTCATTAGCTAGAATACCTGCCTGTGCCAGTTCTACATTAAACGCCCTCAGTGCCAGTGCAGAGCGCCGAACAGCCTCAGGAAAAAGCAATGAACACAAAAACCCCTCATAGTCCCTCTTCCTATTGGTGAAAGTATAGTGTTATTAACCCACATTTACAAAACAGAGACTGAAATTTCTGAAGGTGTGACAGTTATTACATATAGACTACTTTATAAGGGTCAATGACAAATAAAGATTTTTCTTAATGTTTCACTCATGTTGGTGCCAAACATTTTTTTGAAAAATGTTAATACTGTTTTCTACAAATTATTTAATGTCTAAAATGTAAAGAACTGAAACCATTAGATAAGTACTAAAACGATTTCTATGCACACTGTTTTTTTTTTCACACGTGTCATTTATATGATTGATCACTATTTTCATTTTAAAACTACCAGAACATGCTTTTTAAGTAAAAAGGCATATTATTGCATTTCAAATTTATAAAGAGAAGTCTTCTCTTTTATTACATCACCTAGACATTTCTAGTATTCCTTTTAACAACTGACAACAATTTTAACCATGGCCTTTAACAACAGAAAATGTAATTTTTGTATATATTTTTATAAAAAATAATGTCACGCCAGTTATTTATATTCACTTTGACACAGCCAGAAAAAAAAAAATTCTCTGAGGTATTCTGGGATACATGTCTACCCGGTTAAAACGAAGCTTTATTTGCTTCCAGGTAAAACTACTAAAAGTAAATCGTTTTTTAAACTAATAACTTACCTTACAGTATCAATACAGTATTGTTCATTGTGCTGTCCTGTCGAATTTGTTAATGCTCTTGTGCATTTGATTTCTGCTGGCCTCTGTATAAACGTGGGATAGGGAATCTTTACGTGGAGAGAATTTTTGGTGGTTAAAAGTCCATTCTTTATGTTTATTCTAGATGCCATTGCAAAACTCATGCATCTAGGTATCCTTGAGCTAAACCTCCTCCTGCGTGTGCGTCATATTACAACTTCCCTGTAAGAAAGCACTTCTCACAGTAGGTTCCGCTCAAAGTAAATCAAATTCAAAATTCAAAGTTTCGTTTCTGAGTGAACTTTATTACTTTCATGGTACTTAAAATGTAATTATTTATATGCAGTCTACATAAATTAAATACTTTTGAACAGTTGTTTGCGCTTACAGCGAGTGGTGATTGACAGATGCCGTGATCACGTGATTCGCATCACATGACCAGCACATGTGAATCGAAGAAAACGGATATAAACGGGACAGTTACTTGTTTTATTTTATTGTACCATACGTATGTCTTATGGCAACATCGTCCGTGAATTTCGATCAGATTTCTTTGTTTCTTATATACCTAGGAATATGTTTCTCCCAATGCAAAGACATCCGGTAAGGGCGTGTATAATGTAGAGCTATGATGATCAAAACTCTTGAAATTGAATGTTTTCAAACGCCTGGTTGGGATGGAGATTTAGAATGACGATGTTGTAGCCTGTTCTTCGTGTGTTGATGTGTTTAGCAGTTTTGACTAACTTTGAAAATCTCTTGTAATTGGCTTTTTTCATTATAAAAGGTTTAAGATAATAATTTGGTTTCACTTTCATCCCTCAGTAGCTGCCACAAGAAAGAAAAATATATGGTTGCTTATTTTCTTAAAAATGCTTTTAAAAATGATTAGACTGAAAAGCATAAAATGTTTTATGTAGCATATTAATAATTACATGTCTCTGACACCCTTAGGGTTTGTAAACAAGCAAAAAAAAAAGTCTGACCGCGGCCCGCAAGAGTCATCCAATCAGAGAATTCGGTGGAAACTCTCCGCCAATGGCGTGATTATTTGTCCGACCAATAGCAGACGAGGAGGGTGTTTAGAAAGGTTTTTTTTTTTTTTTTTTTTTTTTTTGAGTTTCCTCACATACAGGTACAAGGCAAATATATGGCAATGTCGTACAGTTTAAAGCATGTCAAACTGAATTTTAGAAAGCAAGTTTGGGAGTTTTTTGGAAACGGTCGTATTCTTGCAATTCAGCTTGGTGACACTAGTGGCGCTGAAGTCACTACAGCTAACTGGTGAATAATACCAACACTGTGCATTACTACAGAAATAATAATAAATAACATAACATGAGCCACTACCTTAATTTCTGTCCTTTTTAAAAAATTAGATTATAGATATTTTTAAAAGTTAATATGTGCGTAAAAGTTTACATATGTAATAGTTACTAATGGTGGGTATTCCTGCACAACCGTGTTTGTTTGTTTGTTTTTTGTATTATTTTATTTATTTATTGTATTTATGTATGTATTAGCTTCTTATACTATTTAATAGTGCTTGCTATTCAGTTCTGTATGTTGTTATATTTTAAAGAAATATGTTAATGTTTAATTGTATACACTTAATTATTGTCCTAACCAACTCCTAACCCTTAACATACCCTTAACATTGGAAATCCTATTGAAATATTTAACCTAATTTATTTCAATATATTCCATATATATTCTGGTTTTAAATTCAGTTTTTTTTGTCTTGTATCTTTGCGAGACTTCAGTTCATTAGCCGCAGCACAGCGATTCACGTCTGATGTGTGACACGCATAAAGTGCAGTAAACAGTAAAACAATTGCGCTACAAATTAGTGTGTTTATTGGTACATTAATAAATGTAAGATAATGATTGTTTTGTACAGCTAAAAAGGCTAAATGGAGATGGCTGACACCGCTTGAACACAAGTTCACACCAGGTCATTAAAAATAAGATGGAAAGATAAAAAATGAATAGTTTTTGTTTTATGCTTGAATCAGGTCTCCTCTAGATGGCGCTGTCACAAAAAATAGGGTCTTAGAAATGCGGTCCTAGATCTGCGGTCCTGAAACTGCACCCTCCGGTTGTGCAGGAACATACTATTGTGGGGGGAATGGTTTGGTTGGTAATCAGCATTTTTTAAAAATTAGCAACAGCGTCCCCTGCTGTTTGTTTTTGATAATTTCCCATAATATAGAAACTTTGAGATAAATTTGCAGATTACTAAATAGTTATTTTTAAGCATTATTAGTTTAACTGAAGTTTTCATTAGGTTTTGTGTACACTCACGTGTAGTACAGTATTGCACAGCCAACTGAATCTACAGTTAATTTGCATAATGAATTTGCATGGTGTAAGAGGATCCCAGCAACCACTTGCTGAACTCAGACTTGTATAAGGATTGCGCAATTAAACATCTGCTGCTCCTCAGCTGATTTTGACTCTTTTCACAGATAATGTTGTCTTGGGTTTAGATTAAGAAGTATGCAAAACAGCAGGTGTCTTTAAAAAAAAATGTGTGCATGAAAATGTGCTTACTCTGCAGAACAGTGAACATTTGGGGACATGTAGGATCTAGAAGAACGAGTCATTTTCTCTGAATCAGTTACACACATGATCCAAGTTAACCTAACACAATTTACTCTTTAATTTTCCACAGACATTCTTTGGATGACGACCTCTTGTTACCCTACACCAAATCCCACGGCCCGTCTCATTCTCACCGCCACGTGAGAGACTGTCAGCCCATTGCCCATGGCAATGTAACCCATGAAACCTGGGCAGCAAGCAATCGCTCTAACTCCCCAGTGTTGAAGTCAAATATATTCACCGATGACCTTGGCAATCACAGATGGGTGAGCGGCCACATCACAGAGGTGCATGACCCACTGAGATCTATATCTGTTCTGGAACCAGGAGGCCCTGGAGGGTGCAAGTTAAGGCACAGAGAACTGGTAGAGCTCACTGCCAAAACTAGAAAGTGCCTCGTCGCCCAGAATGGAGGCTTCTTTGACATGGGCAACGGGAAGTGTTTGGGAAATGTCATAAGTGATGGGAAACTGGTGAGGAACAGCAGAGGAATTCAAAATGCTCAGTTTGGCATCCGAAAGGATGGGACGCTAGTGTTTGGGTAAGGACACAGCCCGAAGTCTCACTCTCTGCATTCTTTCTCCTGGCCCGTGTGATGCTTTGCAATACCACAGGGTTTGTTTTTATGTTCAGACCCAGGAAACAATAGAAAACTGAGCTAGTTTTTCCTGGTTGGGTGCTGGTGTACTTTTGACCTGCCTATAATTAAACTCTGCTTTTATATCTGTAGCACACACTTAAAGGGATAGGCTGCCCCAAAATTAAAATTCTCTTAATATCTTCTCACTCTCGTGTTGTTTGAAACCATATGATATTTATTTTTGTCTGTGGAACACAGAAGGTATTCAGTAGAGTGTACTTGAGTGCACAGCCACATTGTCAGTTAGCATACGTCTTTAAACACAAAGTGGTTTCCTGTGCTGCAGGGTGCTGTAACAAAACCTCAACCTAAATATGGGTGCAAAATTTGGAGGAAGTGAGTCGTGGGAATGCAGGGTCCCCACAACCTCTGTTTCCTAAAATAGAAACCTTACAAAAACACGGCAATATTGCATAATGCGCCAGTGCTCTTAATAATACGCAGTACTTTGGAACGCCATGTACCCAGAGTGTCGCCGTCTGTCATTCATTATGACGTTAAAGGCTTTTAACTGGAATGTTCCACCATTAGATAAGGTGTTTATATAGCATATTTGGACATTCACTTGGATGAGATTTAAGATAGTCAATAAAGTATAAAATGGTACACATGGTCAGCCAGTGAACCAGGGATTATTTATGTGTTGCTGGCTCCAAAACTGTAATCTTATATCAAATCAAATGTTTGCAAAAGTTTTTTCATTTAGTTCACCTTTTATTCAGTGTAAAATACAATACAGGTATTATTGGGAAGGACTTTCTGGACCAGGCTGGTGTTAAAGATTACAATTTTGTGGCTTTTAGTTTATGCCTGTTAGCTTTCAGTGTAGCATTAACAAATTTAGTCTCTTCTAGCAAAACAGTTTTCATGAGTATATACAGTTTTGTTTTATTTGTAAAGAAAAAGCTCTTTTCTCCCACTAAATAGCTTCCATGTGCCTTTGGTTGTGATAATATTTATACTTTATTGCATTTGCAAACCATCAACTTTTGTTTGTCAAGGAAGTTGCTGGAATTTATTCGTTTTGATAGTGCTTTTTAATCACATCCATGGTGCAATCTGTCAAATGTGGTTATACTGGGCTGTGATGTGCATTATTGTTCAAAATTTTGGGTCAGGACCCAGAACGGTACAGAAACTCTGTGAAATATTTAACATTTAACACTAAATGTGGGATTTTTATTTTTATTTATTTATTTATTTTTAACACAATTAATATGTTCAGCAAAGGATGCATACAATTTATCAAAAGTGTCAGTAAAGACCTATCAAAATTGAACAGGAAGTTATTCTGAACTTCTTGGTCATCAAAGTATCCTATTAACTATTATATGGCATAACTGTTTCCAGCAATCATCAAATTAGAATGATTTCTGAAGGATCATGTGACACTGAAGACTGGAGTAATGGCTGATGAAAATTTGATTAGTAAAAATTTTAATTATGTAATTTAAATTGTAAAAAAAAAAAAAAACCACTTTTAGTGTTAAATGTTAAATATTTCACATAGTTTCTGTATCGTTCAAACATTTGGGATCAGTAAGAATGTTATTATTATTATTATTATTATTATTATTATTTTTTTTTTTTTTTTTTTAAGAATTCTCTTTTGCTCATCAAGGCTGCATTTATTTGATCAAAACTACAGAAAAAAATGTAATATTGCAAGATGTTAATATAATATAAAATAATGGTTTCTATTTTAATATACTTCAAAATATAATTTATTCCTGTGATGCAAAGCTGACTTTTCATCAGTCATTACACCAGTCTTCAGTGTCAAATTATCCTTCAGAAATCATTCTAATATGCTGATTTTTTTTTTTTATTTTGTTTTATTATTGATGTTGGAAACAGTTGTTCTGCTTAATATATATATTTTTTGGAACCAGTGATTCTTTTTTCAGGATTTTTTTTTTTTTTTTTTTTTTTTTGATGATGATGAATAAAAATTTAATAATAATATTTATTCAAAATAGAAATCTTTTCTAACAATATAAATCACTTTTATTTAACACATCCTTGGTGAATAAAATAATTTCTTTCAAAAAAGAAAGAATAGAAATGAAAGTGCATATTGTTACAAAAAAAATTTTTTTTTTTTTTTTTTTTTTTTTTACTTAAAGAATCTTGAAAAAAGGTATCACAGGTTCCAACAAAACATTAAGCCGCACAACTGTTTTGAACAAATTGATAGTAAATCAGCATATCACTAAAGACTGAGGTAATGATGGCTAAAATTCAGCTTTGCATCACAGGAATAAATTACATTTTAAAATATATTCACATAAAAACCGTCATTTTTCAATAGAAATAATATTTCACAATATTACTGTTTTTTTCTGGATTTTTGATCAAATAAATGCAGCCTTGATGACTATCAGAATCGTTAAAAATCATACTGATCCCAAACTTTTGAACTGCAGTGTATATCAACAAAGGAAAGAAAATTCTTAGCCATTAAGCTACACCATCCTATCTTGAGCTGTCTCACTTGCCCTTTCTTATGTATATTCTTAGCTACCTGTCCGAGGATGACATCCTGGATCAGGTAAACCCCTTTGTGCAGTTGATCAGTGGGGTGGTGTGGCTGCTGAGAAACGGCAAGGTCTACATCAGGGAGAGCATCCAGGCAGAATGTGATGAAACACAGAAGACTGGTGAGTTCAGACAAAATTCTGAAGAGTCTGAAGTGTGAGCATATAATAAGTTTAACTGGCTTGTTTAACTGGCTCCCTAAAATCCCTCCCTATATCTCTTTTCAGCAGTAGTTCATATACTTAGTCCTGTTGTTGTTGTTTTTTTTTAACACATCTATGCTCAAAGATGAAATATAAAATTTATTCGGTTATTAATTTTTCATATTGCAGGAAATTTCGAGTACTTTGTGGACGTCGTATCTGCCCGTACGGCGGTGGGTCACGATGCAGAGGGGAAACTCATCCTCTTCCATGTCGATGGTCAGACAGGTGTAAGAGGGTGAGAATAGACTTTGAACCTGAGCAGACCTTGGCTGTTTATCACTGTAAACATTGATTCCTCCCTTTCTGTCTGTCTATCTGTGTATTACACAACACTAAATAACCCAGAATGAACCTTTGCAAGATTTATTGTTCAAGAAAACAGTGCAAAAGCAGAAGATATGAATGTTTTTTTTTCTATTCAGTGAGGCCATATTCATAATTTGCTTTTTATGTTTCTTTGATTTGATTCTTTGATTTTCAGTGAAGAGACAGTGTGTCAAAGGTGTAGTTCACCCAAAAAGGAAAATTCTGTCATTAATTACTCACACTCATGTCGTTCCATTCCTGTAAGACCTTTGTTCACCTTTGGAACACAAATGACTATTTTTTTTTTTTTTTTTTTTTTTTTTTTAATGAAATCAGAGAGCTTTCTGACCTAGACAAAGAATATCAACACAGCTACCATGTTCAAGGCCCAGAAAGGTAGTGAGGACATTGTTAAAATTCCAAGATGTCAATAAGACATCCGTGGTTCAACCTTAATTTTATGAAGTTACAAGAATACATTTTGTGTGCAAAGAAAACAAAAATAATGACTTCATTCAGCAGTTTCTTTTCGTCCGTGTCGGTCTTTGACGTGCATTCACGAGTGATTTTGCTTTTCTCACTTTATGCCTAATTTTAAAACCTTTATTTAAAGCACAGTGAGCCATTTAAATCCAAAATGAGAATACCAGGTACAGTTCTTTCTTTATTTTTACATGTGTTTAGTAAACTGCTATCTTTGCAGAATGAACCTCTGGGAAGTGGCAACGTTTTTGAAGGAACATAATGTAGTTAACGCTATCAATCTGGATGGAGGCGGCTCGGCCACTTATGTCCTCAACGGATCCCTGGCCAATTACCCTTCAGACAAATGGTTTGTAAATGCAAAAGCAATACTACACATTTACAAACAACAGTGTGCTGAGTTTGTCAATTTTACCTTTTTACCAATTTTAACATTTTCACCTAAATTCCAGCAAAAATACGGAGTGGCACTGTGCACGGGAGGTATCCACTGTGTTGTGTGTTCACGAGAGGCTGTGCCAGCCAGAGGACTGCAGCGGACATGGGCACTGCGTGGAGGGCCAGTGCATGTGCCAGCAGGGCTGGAGCGGCCCAGCATGTGCCAATCTCACATGCCAGGATGAATGTGGAGAACATGGGATCTGCACTGAGAGTGAGTCACTCTCTCTTGTACACTCCTTTGTACCACAAAAGGACATCATGGTCACACTATACTTGAAGCTTTTTTAATGCATTAATTACACCTAGTAATGCACCTTACAATGCATTGTATGATCTCATTAATAATTCTAACCACTGTTATAATACATTACACATCTATTCAGTCTTACACCTCATCATAACATATTCATTATGTCTACTTATTTGTATAAATGACTAAGTACCCACATATTAACTTAAAACTGTAAGGTTGATTAAAAAAATGCACATGACAATCAATCTGCATAACAAGGAATCTGCAAATATTAGAATGCATTTTAACTTTGGTTACATTTATTTATGAAAATATGTTATGCATTAGGATGTCCATTATGAATGCATTATAACTACCAACTACCATGTACCAAGGCCCAGAAAAGTATTAAGGACATCATTAAAATGGTCCATGTGACATCAGTGGTTAAAACCGTAATTTTATAAAGCTACAAAAATACTTTTTGTGTGCAAAGAAAACAAAAATAACAACTTTATTCAGCAATTTCTTCTCTTCTGTGTCAGGCTTTGATGTACATGCAGATTAATCATCATAACATTATTCATCATAACATATTCATTATATCTACTTATCTGTATAAATGACTAAGTAGCCACATATTAACTTAAAACTGTAAGTTTAATTAAAAAAAAAAAATACACATGACAAATAATCAATGTAAGGTGTAACAAGGAATCTGCAAATATTATAATGCATTTTAACTGGTTACAGTTATTTATGAAAATATATACTGCAATATGGATATCCATTGAGCATATAATGCACACATAGTATAAGGCTAGTGAATGTTTTTAACAGAGAACCTGCTCTTGCATTTAAGGTAGTATTTTTTTTTTTTTTTTTTTAAATCCCTTCCTTTCTTATCCCTCTCTTTGAACAGATGGATGTGTGTGCGATGCTGGATGGATAGGTTTAAACTGTAGCCAAGGTAAGGGCAAAATCAGCTTGGCTGTCATACAGATTCAGACTTATCTATCTTTAATTGGGAGATCACTACATAAGAGTTTGCTCAACAGTGGTAATTTTTAACTGTTTTAATCGAATGTATTTCTACAATGACTAACATGTCTGTATTCCCCTCGCAGTATGTGCAGCTGGTTTCTATGGCGATGGCTGTAATCAAACATGCGCATGTGCAAACGGAGGCTCATGTGATTCTGTTCACGGACGGTGCACCTGTCCTCCTGGTTTCCATGGAGATTCCTGCGAGCAAGGTATGCAATCTAATCTCAACGGGTTTTCGAATATAATCAGATGCAGACTGATAAACATATTTAAAATGCATTTGTCCTGAGAGTTGGCTGAATGTGTTATCTAGTAAAAAGGTAATATAAAAAATTACTTTAATTACTTTTGCTGCAGTGATTTGTCAGATCTGAAGTGTTGTTTATTGGCAGGAACTTAATGTCAGCAAAAGACTTGACTAAGGCTCTATATTGAGTCCAGTAGTTTGACATTAGCGCAAAACTTAACACATACTCAAATAAGCACAAAAAACACTTAACATAAATATTAAAGGTGCTGTATGAATTTATTTTGACTGTACCAAAGAATTAAAACAACATAATACAGATACGCAGATATTTAGGAAACATGCTAAGTTCACATACTTGTTTCTGCAAAAAACAATGCTAAAGTCATTTGTTCTACTTTGAAAATGTGTGTTCTGCATCAGAATGCCTGTTTTTATTTTGATCTGTGTGACTCCACCCACTGCCAGTTTAGCCAATAGTATTTTGACACCCCTAGCTGCAAGAAAGCAGAAAAGGGCATGCTAAGGAAGAGGGCAGACGAACTGGGTCAAAGATCACTGATTCTACTTTAAGGTTCAACCTAAAAAGCCTTGGTATCAGGGTAAAAATCCCACCCAATTACTACTCAAAACTAGCCCAATTGCGTTTCGAGGGGGGTCCCTCAGTAAAAATGGGTAAAACACACATTTTTTTTGGCGGGGTTCCCCTGCTAGAGTTCGCATTCCAGGGGCTAAATATAAGTTATTGGGTTCGTTACAACCCGTGGCAATAATGTCAAAGTAGCCCAATTCCGTGGACTTGGCAAAACTGCTTGGCATCATTCTAAAAAGCTCTAAGACCAGAGGCATATTAAAACGAGGATAAATCCACTCGTCACTTTCCATCGTCAGTAGAGTAATTTAGAGTAGACCTCACAGTTACGTCACTTGCAGCTGCGCGTGCATTGTGGTGGCAGAAAAACACTGGTAGACCCTTCGCAAAAACCAAAAATCTGTGTTATGATTGGTCAGATCGCCTGTCAGTCAAACATTCCCATTGTGTGTCCTCAGTCTGACAACCCATGTGGGCATTGAGTCTGAGAAGGAGGGGGTGGGGGAAACAGTATTTTGAATTTGGACTGCAGTACCCATTTCAACCACTTTAAGTGAAGTGCATTTTTATCTGGACGAAACAATTTTCCAGAACTTAAAACTGTCTTTTAGAATTGCATTGAGTAATGCATGCAATACTGCTTTAGAATATATTATCTTATGTCTTTGCTCTCTTTGTCATCCCAGAGTGCCCTCTTGGATTCTACGGGCTGAACTGCAAGCAGCCGTGCCGATGCCACGACATGTGCCCATGCGACGCTGCCACAGGAAGCTGCAACACCACATACCAAGGAGAGAGAAACATCAGCCTGCACAGAGGTGCGGTACAGCCCCTATTAGCACTCACGCGACATGTAAACAACACATTCCCTTTGTGACGTCTCTATAGATCAGTTTAATGTTCACACTTTCTCAGCACATAACTCTCTCTCTACTTATAGCTTGGGCCATCAGCATTCCTCATTGACCTTCTATATGTGTGCGTATGCTAGTGTCTGTCCACACTTCTCTAATGTAGAATGTGGCACACAAGTTGACTGAAATACGAGCCGTAACATTTCTCACCAGCCTTTTTCCACTTAACTTTGAGCTGATTTACCTGAGGTGTGGTTCGTTGGAATTTTTTTTTTTTTTTTTTTTTGTAGGACTGTTTGTTTAACCCATCCATTTAGGGCAATTCATTATTAAAAAATAAAAAAATAAGCTTAAACAAATTCCATGATAACAAATGTGACCCTGGGTCATAAGGGTCAATTTTTTTTAAATTAAGACTTTTACATAATCTGAAAGCTGAATCAATAAGCTTTCCATTGATGTATAGATTGATGTTTGTTAGGATAGGACAATACTTTGCCAGCATACAACTACTGAAAGTCTGGAATCTAAGGGTGCAAAAGAAAATCTAAATATTGAGATAATCGCCTTTAAAGTTGTCTAAATGAAGTTCTTAGCAATGCATATTCTTAATCAAAAATTAAGTTTTTTATATATATATATATATATATATATATATACCATTTATATCAGATGTAAACATGACCATTTCGTCCGATGTAAACACTTCCACTTCCTGTTTTTTTTTTTTTTTTTTTTTTTTTTTAACTTTACATAAACATCACAAAAAAATACAATCAACATAATATTTGACTGGATGAAAATGTTACATTAGCACCTTTAAAATGTATTTGTATATGTGAAATAAAATAAAAAATAAAAAACCAAAAAACAGGAAGTGCTTCTGGACCAGTTTTGTTTACATCTAGCGAAATGGTCTATATATATATATATATATATATATATATATATATATATATATATATATATATATATATACATATATATACATATACATATACATATACATATATATATATATATATATACATATATATATGTATTTATGGTAGGAAATTTACAAAATATCTTCATGGAACTTGACCTTTACTTAATATCCTAATGATTTTTGGCATAAAAGAAAAATTGATAATTTTGACTCATACAATGTATTTTTGTCTATTGTTAAAAATATACCCGTGCTACTGAAGTTCCTACAATCTGAAAAATTCAAACTTGAAAAACTGGTAATAAACTTTTTTTAATAATAAAATATAATTGCCAAAAAAAATTGGAAATATTGGCAACAATTTTTTAGTAACATTTTAGTACAAGGCTTTTCAATGCTTTCCTCTGCCAGGATATTGTATTATCTTTGAAAGATTGACATTATTTTTGAGCAGTTATTTCCAGTTAATTTGATTAATTTATTAGCATATCAAGTATTTATATTTATTAAAAATATAATGGATAGACAGCCAAAGTATCTCACATTTTCTTTCTATATCTGGCCCTTTCTCTGTCTCTCTTTGCTTATTCGCTATCACATGATTGCACCCTCTCTACTCAAACTTGCACACATACATCCTCAAACAATCTGTGATAAACAAAGCTGCTGGGTGTTTGCGGAGTGGGGTTGAGAAAAGAGACCTTGCAGAATCACAGTCTACCCAGCAGCCCCTCGTGTTACTGATGACCTCTGCCACATAGAAGCTATTTGTGTCAAGACCAGAAAAAACCCTGACAGCTCGTTCTATCCCAACTCTCCGACCTCTGTCATTTAACGTGAGAAGACGACGCATTCTCAAACTTCCCTGCAGAGAAATAATAAACCCCAAACCCCCTGTTCTCTGAAGTTCAGGAACAGCCCATTCGCTTGAAACCACAGGCTCATCATGATGCCATCTGCTGTGCACGTGAATGGCTTTCTGCCATCTCTCTTTATCTTTTCGGTGATAGCCTTCTCCATTATTTACTTAATGTGAAGGATTTGGTATTCAATTGTAACTTTCCTTGATGTTTTGATTAAAAAAAATATGTTTGCACTATGAAAACATTCTATAGTTTTCAGATTTGCAAATGTCAATCCAAAAGACAGGACTTTTTTGGAATTTTGAACTCCAAAAAGGATTCTATTTTTAGCAAGGTCCCTGATCTTTCCAGTCTTGCACAATCTAACACTGGCTTTCCAAAAGCTGTAACTGAATAATTGGGCAGTGCAAGCTGTATGTATTAGACCTGTATTAGACAGGGTGCTGAAAACCTGTTGAAAGTGGTCGAAATTCTGATTGTTTTTGTGCAAAAAGCTTGACTATTATAATTGGGGGGGTATTGTTATATCTTAAGATTGTCTTGGTATATCTTAAATAATATACAGAAATCGGTGTCCATTATGAATTAAGGTGTGGTCACATTTGCCTTTTTCTGTGAATTTTACAGGTGAAATCGAGTTATGTCAATAGGAATCTACATAGTTGGAAATTTCATGTGAATGTGAAAGATTTTCCTCCGCAGATTTTGCAACCTATTCAAGTTGGTCACATTGATTTGCCGCACTGACCAACATAAAGCTGCTTGTTTCGAAAACTGACTTCGGTGTGAGCTGTGCTTTATGCATCTCTACACTACTGACACTACACTACTCTAGAGCCACAATTGGATGTGCATCAAAAAAAAAAAAAAATGTCATTGACAGTAATAGACGCACTGATTTACCAAAAAAACAAAACAAAACAAAAACACAATTACACTTGCTTGTTTCCACAGTTACATCTGAAGTTGGGAAACAGGGGAAAGGAGAAATATGCCTGTAAAGGAGCGTTATTGTCCTACAAGGGATTTGATTAAAAAAAAAAAGTTGTTTTTTTCCCCCACATACTTTCAGCTGGTCACTGCCTGGCTACCCAGATGTGGAGGGAATGGAGACAAGAGGAGGAAGCTCATGCTCCCAAACCCTATTTATCTGAGTAAGTGCTCCAAAACCCTCTAAACACACGCACACACACACATACCATAACAGCAGCCAAAATGTGTCCTCTTACTGCTTCCTAAAACATGGGACAAAACATACTAATTTTGTCAACTTTTTGTTGCTTACTATGTATCAGTATTGTCAGATACAAACATTATGTGTGTTTTTATGTATAATATTTAATATGAATATATAAGTGCAGCATGCAGTTCCAATTTTGCGTTTTGCGTCTTAAATCCAGCAGCTTTTGTGTGTAAAATGTTTACAAATCCAGAATAGCGTCTTTATATTTCCTAAAATAGAGCTGTGATTGACATAGAAAATATACTTTAAGACCATAACTCAGTATTTTATATAGAGTAAAATATGTATCGAAATAAAATTTTGTAATTTATAAATATATAATATATAAAATTATTATATTATATAAAAGAGAGATATGTACTTTATATTATAAAAATATACACTACCAGTCAAAAGTTTTTGAACAGTAACATTTTAAAAAAAAAATTTTCTAAAGAAGTCTCTTCTGCCAAGCCTGCATTTATTTGATCCAAAGTACAGCAAAACAGTAAAAATGTGAAATATTTTTACTACTTAAATTCTATTTGAATATTTTAACATTTAATTTATTCCTGTGATTTCAAAGCTGAATTTTAGCATCATTACTCCAGTCACATGATCCTTTAGAAATAATTCTAATATTCTGATTTGCTGCTCAAAAAACATTATTATTATTATTATTATTATTATTATTATTATTATTATTATTATTATTATGTTGCAAACAGCTGAGTAGAATTTTTTCATGTTTCTTTAAAGACTAGAAAGTTCAGAAGAACAGCATTTATTTGAAATGGAAATCTTTTGTAACATTATAAATGTCTTTTATAATCACTTTTGATCAATTTAAAGCATCCTAGCTAAATAAAAGAATTACTTTCTTTAATTTCTTTACCAAAAATGATGATAATAATAATAATAATAATAATAATAATAGCAGTAGTAGTAAATGTTTCTTGAACAGCAAATCAGCATATTAGAATGAATTCTGAAGAATGGAATAGAATGGAATAGAAACAAATAGAATAGAATAGAAACGAATAGAATAGAATAGAAACAAATAGAATAGAATAATAAATTGCATTTTAAAATGTATTCAAATAGAAAATGGTTATTTTAAATAGTAAAAATATTTCAAAATTGTACTGTTTTTGTTGTATTTTGGATCAAATAAATGCAGGCTTGGAGAACAGAGGAGACTTCTTTTAAAAAAAAAAAAAAAAAACATTAAAAATCAAAAACTTTTGACTGGTAGTGTATCCTTTCATATAGATTTTTTTAATCTATGTGAAATATTGAATTGTGGTCTGATGACAGATGGTTTTGATCAAATAAATCAATCGGAATGGTGCATTTGTCTTAAGCAAATCATCTCTGATTCATTTCAGAGTGGAAATGTTGCTATTTTAAAAACTAAATGTCGGGTACAATTATAGTACATGTTTTTCCCTTGCCTTAAAGCTGCAGTTTCCACAACATGAGAAAAAAAAAATCTGTTATCTCAAACAACATGTCATTTATACCATTCCCTATCTGCGTGTTTGAGTAACTTGATTATTGCCATGGAAAGACACTTTGACAAATTCCAGGCCCTTGTTTAGCAGAACGGGCTTTCGGACAAGTCTGAACCAAGTGCCCCGACTGTACTGGTAAACAACTCTGCGCCAGCGGAGTGGCATAGATGAATTTATTAGTCAGCTCGTCCTTTCACATGCAAGTAAGGGATTGTGCGGTGTTTCCATGGTTGCACTCAAGTGCTTTGTGGAGGCTGTGGGCAGCAGCGTTGGAGTCAGAGGTCAAAGTGCAACTCCTCACCCCGAGAGTGTTTTGTTTATGTGTGCAGACAAAGCTGGCTGGTTGTCTGCGCTATCCTGGCAACGTTGCTGCTGGCCAGCCTCGCCGGTAACCTTATCCAGACGTGCAGAAAATGCAAAGCGCGCGGGCAGAGGGCGGACTACTCCTACTTGCCGCTGGGAGAGATCAGCGGGTCCACGGAGCAAAGCAGAGGACGGGGGAAGGAGTCTGGGAAAGTTCTTTTTCAGCAAGAATACTCTGACTCCCAAGACTCCTCATAATGAGACCGTGTTTTAAAATGTATGCATTTGCGCAGGTTCACGCAAGTGTACTATCCATCCAGCTAGCTAGCCAGAACAAGCCCTCATTAGTTTGAGGACGAGGAAGAGGTTTGTTTGTTCCTGGTGTGAATCGATGAGCTTTTGGAAGGGCCTCTTCATCTTTGGATTGGTAATGAGGGACAATGAGATGGGCGTTAGCATCCAAACAGCTGTCTGCACAGCTCACATTCGCCCCAGCCAACTCTGTTCACATGTGCCAAGTGCCCTGTTTGTGCAGTTTGACTGCATTTTGCGCGTTTGTTGAGTTTTTAGTATACTTTTGTAGTAGCTGCTAGTAGTGCAAGAACCAGTTTCTCATGTAATGTCATTCACCGTTTAAAATACTGTTTCGGTGACCTCAATGAAGACTTTCGTTTTGGTCTTCAGAGAACCAAGAAAAAGAGCAATATCACCACAAAGCCTTTTTATTGACAGAATGGCCCAGTTGTTCCACCTGTTGCCATAGGAACAGACAAGTTTTGAACTATGAACTCTTTCTGTGGAATCCTTCCTGCAGGAACTTGCCAAACTGCTATTTTGAAACTTTTATTGAATGATTTTTGTTTTTGTTTTTTTTTTACCCCTGCGGCTGTAGAGGTCATTCAGTTTATTTTGATTCCACCCCTGAGTGCTTTTGTTTCAGTAAACGCCTTGCCAACTTCTGCCAGCCTTATCATGGTGCTGTTTTGTGTGTTGTCTTAGGCACTTAGAGCCAGCCATAGAAACACGATATGAAAAAAAAAATTCAAGGCCTGGATTGTTTTCACACTCTCTAGGAAAGCAAGAGAAAGACATTTCTTTTGTGCTTAGCACCAATTTGCTGTATTTGTTCTGTTCTTAAGCAGTGAATCTGGATTTTTGGAAGAGATTTAAGAAGAAGAGTTTTTTTTTTTTTGGTCAGGTTCTGTTTTAGCTCTGAAACATGACACACATATTTTGGAAGAGGAACATTTACTCGGGTCTGTAGTTCCTGTGTTGTTTCCCGTTTAGCATTAAAATAGATTTATGCTTGTCTTGTTTTAGGAGTTTAAACCTTGTGTGAAAGAATGAATCTCATTAAACCTGTCAAAACATTCCAGATCATATTAAACCCCAAAACCAACTGAAATAACTTATTTTTTCCTTAAAAATAAGACCCTAAACTTTTTTTTTTTTAAACATTTTGTGGGTGCATTTACTTCAACAAAAATACAGAAGAAAACGGTTATTGTGAAATATTATTACAGTTTAACCAACTGGTTTTCTATTATAATAGATTTTAAAGTATAATTTATTCCTGTGACGCAAACCTGGATTTTCATCAACCTTACTCCAGTCTTGTCAGATGATCCTTCAGAAATCATTGTAATATGCTAATTTAATTACTTTTATTATCAATGTTAGAAACAATGTTTCAACAAAATATTAAGCAGCACAGCTGTTTTCAACATTGATAATAAATCGGCATATTAGAATGATTTCTGAGAAATCATGTGACACTGAAGAATGGTGTTATTTGATGCTTAAAATTCAGTTTTTCGTCACAGGAATAAATTATATTTTAAAATATATTCACATATAAAACAGTTCTTTTACCATGAAATAATATTTCACAATATTACTGTTTTTCTGGATTTTTTTTAAAACAAATAAATGCTGCCTTGATGAGCATAAGAAACATCTTTAAAAAAGCATTAAAATCTTACTGATCCTAAAATGTTGAATGGCAGTGTATGCAGATTTAAATAAAATACACCAACAAGCAAAAGCGTCTAGATGCATTACAAAAAAAGTAGAATTTTCAGGGAAAATTGTCATTAAAAATAATTTTATAATGCACAAAAAGGTACAACATTTTTCAAATTTCAAATATAATTTTTGTTGTTGTTGTTGTTGTTGTTTTGAGATTAAATCTTTAGTTAGTTACATAAAGGTGTTTGTCTGCAGTGTGACACATTTGACTGTTTATTAACTTCCACCTAGCTCACCTCCTGCTTTGCATATGTTCTTCACTGCGAGCGACCTCTATGCTGATCGCCTTGTAAGTGTAAAGCAGACAGGGACAAAGACTTCAATCCAGGTTTTTGATGTAGTTTTAGATTTCAGTCTAATCAAGCGGGCAGATGCCATGCAGGTTAGAGAGGTACTTGCCTGTCCCCGGTTCGGACATGATGCTAATCAGAGCATCTGAGGCTGTTGACACTCATTTTAAGTGAGTGATTTTGTTATCGTGCATGTCTTTTTGTTATTAAACAATAGGAATTGCTATCAAAAGAACATGCATAGTAAATAATGGTGCATTGGCACAATTCCTTTTGCGATTAAGGATTTGACTGTTTCAATCTTATGTTGTTGAATCCTTCTAATTCAGAACATCTGGTTGCTGTCAGGTTGGCTTGACATTGAGATTAGATACAGCCTAACCTACGTGCCTGACTTGTTAACCAAAGCATCCCTCTCATAAAGAAAGGCCAGGATAATTACTTTCACCCTGTTTTTATGTTCCTGGGTTCATCCGTGATCATTGATGGATAGCCTTTTGAGTTCCAATGAATGTACGAAACAAAATGATTCTAAAATGATTTGAACTATGAGATTTTTCTGTATGAAATGATAATTATTTTTATATTGCTTATGGGCTTGTGCACAAAATGGCTGGTTTTACACTAAGAACCTGTAATAAAATTTGGCTTTAATTAACTTTTCAGGTTATATAAAGATTAAAGTACTGTTTTGAACTCTTCAGGCTGCTAATCGAATGAACTGCTGTTTTTTCTGTTTTGAGACTGAATAGATAATGAATTTGTAAAGTCATTAAAGGGCACAATTGGTTGTCATTGCGTAGACTGTATATGAAAGGTGTGTTCTTCCAAAGAAAAGTTAAAAGCCTATTTCTCCTGGGTGTGTTCAATAGAAAATTGTGTTCAGGAACAAATGTGTGTCACAAAACATGAAGATGTGGATTTAATTGTGCTGGTTGTTACTGAAATGTAATCTGACTGGATTTAGTGACATTTATGTTATTTCAACAAAAAACATACATGCACTTCATGTTTAAAGGGATAGTTTCCCCAAAAACTTGCAGTATGTTTGTAACATTCATACTTAAAAGAATTAGTTCACTTCCAGAACAAAAATTAACTTTCTTTCTTCAGCTGTAAAGAAATTATGTTTCTTGAGGAAAAAACTCTTCAGGAATTATCTCCATATAATGGACTTCAGTGGTGCCCCCAAGTTTGAACTTCCAAAATGCAGTTTAAATGCAGCTTCAAATGGCTCTAAACGATCACAGCCGAGGAAGAAGAGTCTTATCTAGTGAAACGATCGGTTATTTTCTAAACAAATTGACAATTTTTATACTTTTTAACCTCAAATGCTCACCTTGTCTTGTCTCTGCCATGTGCATGTGTAGTCTAGTGTAATCTGGGTCAGTACAGTTAGGGTATGTCAAAAAACTCCCATCTTGTTTTCTTCAACTTCAAAATCGTGCTACATTGCTGTTTTACCTTTTTTGTAAAGGGCGTTTGATCATCTTCGCATGTTCACTTTCTGCAGCAATGTCAGACAATTTTGAAGTTGAGGAAGAAAATGAGATACAAGTTTTAAGACATACCCTAACTGTCGTGAACCGGTTCATGCAGACATAGAAAAGACAAATGTTTGAGGTTAAAAAGTATATAAATTGTCAATTTGTTTCGAAAATGACCGTTTGTTTTGCTAGATAAGACCCTTCTTCCTTGGCTGTGATCGTTTAGAGCCCTTTGAAGCTGCATTTAAACTGCATTTTGGAAGTTCAAACTTTGTGGCACCACTGAAGTCCATTATATGGAGAGAAATCCTGAAATGTTTTGCTTTAAGAATCATAATTTCTTATCGACTGAAGAAAGAAAGACATGAACATCTTGGATGACATCTTTATCCTTTATGACAGATTATCTGTAAATGTTTGTTCTGGAAGTGAACCACTCCTTTAACATAATCCAAATGAAAAATCAAACCTTTGACAACCAACAAAAGGACTAATACAACCCGTTGTGTTTAGGTCATTGTTTTGTTTTTTTTAATGATTGTCTAGAATTTTCACTTTTTTGCTGCTACATGACACACAACTCATTTTTTTGTCATAATTTGTATCTGACAAGGTTAATAAAGGGGTCAAATGAATCAACCACTTAGGCTTACTGCGAATTCCCTAAACAGTACTGTTTATACTGTACTCCTCTCAGGCTGCAAAAAATGACACCATCATAACAACAGTAAAAGTACAATACATCTTAGTGTAAAGAAGACAGTGATATCATACGTACAGTATATCTTCCTCAATGTCACATTTTCAAATTTGTTCAGTGCTTTTCAGGCCGCAACTTGACGCATCATGCTGTCACTTCTTACTACATGCTTTAAGCTGTTTGGTATGCAGAGAAATATTTCCAGAGGCACAAGATTCCTCTGACATTTTAACTGCAGTCTCTTTACAAGCCTCGACATTAATGCAGTCCCACACAACCACAAGACCTACAGGTTCTGACTGACAGGATGTCACGGCTGACAGCTCACTGACTCACACACACACTCGTGCCTCCACCTGCCTGTCTGTCCTCTTTACACGATGCGGTCCTTTACCCAGATGTCACACTGTAAGCTTCTTTACATCATCATCATCATCATCATCTGTACTCTTGACCTCCCTCCACCCTAACCTAATGGGCCTTAGGCACATTAGAAACTACATTTCAATCTGGCTATTAATTTTCATCTTGATTTGTATTCGATCTTACTGATGTGCTGCAGTGTGATTACAGTGGTACAGATGGTATCAGACTGATTTACTTTCAAGTGAACTCCCCTAATGGGCCCAGAAACTTGATATTTGGGACCATGCATGTGTTTACAATTACGTATGCATTCCAGATGTAGTGTAGTGCTTTCTAGTAACAGTTGTGACTATATGGAATTGCTCTATAGTAGAAGTTTAACTAAGGCACACTTAAATAATGTACATTTTTATTAAGTATCTCATAACGTTAACGTTTTTGACATATCCAGAAAAGTGCTAAATGCTGCTTTCCATTGTTGTTTATAAATATTTGAAACCTAATAATTGTGCTTGTGATGTTTTTCTTAAAATAAATGTCATTTTGTTTGATCATTTAATATTTGACAGTCACATTTGCTCCAGATACATTTTGGGGTGATTTTATGTTTATGCAGTGTGCTTCATTTTTTAGTCCGCTTTGTTTAACCTAATTGTCAGTTAGAAAACCAGGTCATTTCAGACTCAGAGAGCACATCTGTGTGCTTAGTGTTTTTTGTGATTAAACTCTTCGTCACACTCCCCGTTTAATTGCGTCAGAACAACAGGCTCTGAAAATGCCACAAGGATTCTGTGACATATTCTGTCATCCATGAACATGTCATGTCATGTCAAAAAATTACTCACAAAAAGGTTACCCTTGAGAATATACATCTGTATAAAAAACACCAAATTTGGTGAGATTATATGGTGTGTATGGTGTTACTATTCCTCACAGCCTTGTTTTCAATTGCTCGTTTTGCATCAGATTAAATAACTTGGCTATGGTTTGTTGCACAACTGGTTTGGTACATGCCCTAAACATTAACAGAATTACGTCAGAGTGTCAAAGTGTGGACCTCTGAACAGTACGTTGGACAATATGTTGTTTATATCAGGAATGCTGTGAAATCATAATGAGCATATTGAACATAATGTTCTGTTTTGGCAAGTCTTGATAAAAATCAGTTCAGACAACAAATCATAAATCTTAAGACTAGGGTGGAATTAGGCATGTTTTGCTCAGATTTGATTATCTTTGAGCTTCTTTTGATAACGACCTATTTTATAAAAATTGCTCAAATAATTATTTACTTTTCCAAAAAGTCAACAAATTCTTGACTGACATTTTAATCAGCAGGTTAAATGACTGAGTGTTCTGACACCGCTTGAGACAAGGCCTATCGAGGTCAGGGTGGTCTGTAGCTTATCTTTATGGTTTAACCCAGAGTAAGCAGGTGTGGCCTTGTTTTTGAGAGTAAATAAAGGAAATATACAGAAACAGAACAAAAACATGACGACAGTGCATGAGAACACTGATTCGCTCTCACGTCATCCTATGGGGGGAAATGGACGGTTTGAACATATTTATCCAAAAGGAAGATTGTCCCTCCTAAACGAGGCCAGTGTTGTGGTCTGACAAAGTGGAAGTGGACTGATTGGAAAGGAGAGGAGAAAAAGGGCTGTGTCAGAGACAGAACGTCAAACCAGAAAAGAAATGTACATTTTTTTTCTCATCTTGATGAAAAGGTCATCTGTCTCATTTCGTGGGAAGACAAGACATTATTCTGAGCAGCACTGATATTTATATACTCAGTGGTATATACAGTAATTAGAAATATGTGTTCACTGCATGTATATTATATATGTGACCCTGGACCCAAAAAAACAGTCTTAAGTAGCATGGGTACATTTGTAGCAATAGCCAAAAATACATTGTATGGGTCAAAATTATCCATTTTTCTTTAATGCCAAAAATCATTAGCATATTAAAAAAATAAAGATATTTATAAATTTGGTTTTGTGAACCTTAAGATATGGTCATTTGGACAACTTTAAAGGTGATTTTCTCAATATTTTGATTTTTTTTTGTCCTATCCTAACAAACCACACGTTAACGGAAAGCTTATTTATTCCGCTTGCATATTTATAAATCTTAATTTAAAAAAAAAAATCGACTCTTATAACTGGTTTTGTGAACCAGGGTCACCTATTATCTATATACAGCAGTTAACATTTGAAGTGGATTAAAAAAAAGTTAATCAAAGTTGTCCTAAGACAAGAACAGGTATTGTTTTGGTTTTAGGACAACTTTTATGAAAAGTTTTGATCCACTTCAAATGGTTACTACTAGATTAATGCAGCTATCTGTGTATATATTGAAGAGTTGGATGATGCAATAACATGTATAACTTGCTTTATTAGATCTGCTGACTCGCCAGTTTAAGTCCTTTTGTTCAAACTAGTGTCTTAGTGGGGGAAGAAAATGGGCTATAGCTGAATCTCAGAACGGGCCTCCCTTAGCAAAACAAGGTTCTTGAATACATCCATCTGAGATGTGTAAGGGGGGTGGAGTGCTTTGTTCCCAAAAAACTGGTGACCTACATCTAATGGGGTGGATTTCAGTGTTTTCTTCTAGACATTTTCACTCAATAAAGAGCTAAGAAGAATATACGATTTACACCAAAATGACAGTTTTGATTGAGCCTTTTAATAATTATTGGATACTATTTAGAACACTTGATGCTGATTGGTCAGTTGTGCCATTATGTGGTCAGATATTCTTATATGATGAAGCTGTATAATCATGTTTTTTTTCCTAATAAAGATCAAATCTGTATTTTATGTCCATTTATTTACAGTTAAGGTCAAAAGTTTACATACACCTGACAGAATCTGCAAAATGTTAATTATTTTACCAAAATAAGAGGGATCATACAAAATGCATGTTACTGATTATTTAGTACTGACCTGAATAAGATATTTCACATAAAAGATGTTTACATAAAAAATGTTCATGAGTCCTTTGTCCTGAACAGTTAAACTGTCTGCTGTTCTTCAGAAAAGCCCTTTGGGTCCCACAGATTCTTTGGTTTTTCAGCATTTTTGTGTATTTGAACCCTTTCCAGCAGTAACTGTATGATTTTGAGATCCATCTTTTCACTCTGAGGACAACTGAGGAACTCATATGCTACTATTACAGAAGGTTTAAACGCTCACTGATGCTTCAGAAGGAAAAACTATGCATTAAGAGCCGGAGGGTGAAAACTTTTGAACGGAATGAGGATGTGTACATTTTTCTTATTTTATCTAATATAATATTTTTTTTTCATTTAGTACTGCCCTTCAGAAGCTACAGAAGATACTTGCATACTTACCCTGGTCTTCAAATTGAAAAAGTTTTCACCCCCGTCTCTTAATGCATCGTTTTTCCCTCTGAAGCATCAGTGTGCATTGGAACCTTCTGTAATAGTTGCATATGAATCATGTTATTTTCTAATAAAAATCAAATATATATTTTATGTCCATTTATTTATTTGGTAAGTAAATAAGTTAATTTTTATGACGCCTCATGGTTTGTGATGACTGACTGACTGACTGTACATAATCTCATGCTGCTTTCTTTTAACAGTTTGTTTAGTTGAGTTGGATGAAAACGGTCTAAGGTACAAATTAACATAGTTAAAAGATTTTAGAGCCATCAGAATGTTTTAGTACTGTCTGGTTAAAGATAAACTTCTTGAAACAACTCCAGTCATTTCAGTTATGCAATGTGTGTAGATTCTTGCAAGTGATTTATGTTAGTAGTTCTGTCGTCAGTAAAGTCTTGCACAGTCGATAATGATTCAGAAGTTAAAAAGACAATATGTAAGGCTCATCGAACCATTCTATGTTTAAAACATATTTAAAAATTTTTTTACAACCCAACAAATACTGGGTGACACTCCTTAACATGGAGTGCTTTGCCCGGTCTTGCCTTTCCCGGGATGAGGTCACGTGCGTTAGTGACAGTCAGTCATAGTGAGAAACGCCATTTCATTGGCTGAGGGGGTTCTGGTAAGCCCCGCCCATAGGCTGTCCTCAAATACGTAACGACCGATCAGCTGTTAATTTTCCACAACAATAACAAAGGGAGCAGTTGAGACCTCGGAGAAGAAACGAAAAAAGAACCGACTGCGAAGCTCCGAACTAAAGGGTCCACAAACTTTTAATTTCTTCTGGGAAGAATTGTATTTATATATTTTTATATATCACACGGCAGTCTACCTCAAACACTTGAAGTGATCTGTTTTTGTTCTTGAAGTCAGCCCTCTTCCTGTTTACATTACTTTTTGCCGCAGGTGAGTTAAAACCTCTTTGTTGTTGATCGATCGTCATTCTGCATTAACACTTCATAAAAACGTCCTGGACTACTGAAATACTAAGAATGTATTATAGAAACATATACTCAATACAGATTGTAATGAGAAAAGCAACATTTTGGTCGAACATACAAATGTTAAAAATGCATTTAAATATGTCGACATCCTGTATAGCACAACCTGTCAAAGCCTGCAGGCGATATATGTTCATTGTTTGTTTCTGCATTGTGAGCATGTTCGGATTTTAAGGATTAAGCTTTGTTCAGCAGATCTAGTCGAAGCGTTAGGGTTCGAGGTCCGCCCAGTCGGTCGGTGTAGGGTTACACTCATCCCTCCCCCGGCCAGGCTCTGTGTGCGGGTCGATAAACTATTATGACAAGCGAATACAGCATTCGTATGTTTGCACCTGTACGGTTATGAGTGTATGAGAGTGTAATAAACACTAATATTATTTTACAGTTATGATACCTTAAGTGTAAGGTATGTCATTTGGCTGCGTTCCATGTACAGTATATCAGCTTTGATGTTGTTTTTCTGTGCGTCCATATTAAATGTCGTTTGCATTTTTATCCATTATGGATCAAAACAATATCTCTGAATGAATACTGAAATATGTGCAGTGTTCAGTTTTAGGCCTACCAAAATATATATATACTGAACATTACCTGCCTCTATAGGATAGTGTTACGTAATATTACGTTAAAATAACTGCTGTAAAGAACTGCTTAAAGCAGACTAAGATGGTTTGCTGGATTTGACAAGTTTTATACTTTGCATTTATTTTTTCCGCATTTGATGCCAGTTCTGAGTTTTTTTTTCTGTTTGTACTCCACATTTACATTTTTGTTCAATTTCAATTTAGTGTTAACATCTTGATGTATCATCTTAATTTAAAATGATTGTTTTTTTTTAGAGCATCCCATTTTTATTTTTTTTATTTTTTGAGACTTTTGCGTGAGTCTTCTAACTGCTGTTCTTTCGAGGAATGTGTATCTAGTGATCTATATAATGAAAACCAAGTTCTCAGTATATTTAATTTATATCTCGTTAGCTATAAATAGTGGCCTCTCAGCAATACAGTTTTCCTCTGGGTTGCTGACACAAAGGCCATCCCAGTCCTGCTTATCTCTGCTTGTCAGTCTATAATCCTCTTTTTGGGGGTTCTGAAGGGTGCTTATTATATGTATGTGACCCCATAATAGCCCCCAACCCCCTAAACACACAAACAAAGAGTGCTGCCATGGCTATATGAGCAGGTGGAAGCGAGTATGAATTGGTTGGCTTGTTTTAATGATGTAGTGGGGTGAAGAACAGCTTGTAGTCCTTCACTTCACAGCTGTCTCTCTTTGTTGTCACAAGCAAAACAACGGATAAAGGTACCTTCATGAGTCACAGTCCTGAAGGACGCTGGGTGTATCTGTCCAAAGATCAGTTTTCATAGGCATCAGCTTCGTGTGAAGAGGACAGGCAGTATCTTTGACAGCAGAGACACTTTAGACTGCTTTGTTTTGGCTGGTCTGTTCTCAGGAATATCCCTCTTTATTTTATGGGCTGTAATTTATGGCTAATCGCAACAGAGCGTGACAGAACCAGGAAATGTCCTGTACCTGAAGGCTTGTTGTGTACATTTTCATTAACAACACGGTTATCTTCTTGCTTGTCCACCAGGGCCTGTTTTTGCACAATCAACAAAGAGCTATGGCTGAACTTCATCAGGTGTTCCTCGGCTGAGAAGTAGTAACTAATGCACTTCAGCAACTTTACCAAGATCTCAGTGAGCGGCTCCCGCAGCTGATGACCAAAGAGCCTGGCCCTCGCCCACTCCCAGCAGGACTATCCAGCCTCACGCCTCTGCCCCGGACAACATCATGTTCCAGAGGTTCACCAGCATCTTGTTTGGAGACTCCCTGGAGGAGGGCAGTGGATGTCCTGTGGATCCAGACTTCAACGAGAAGGAGGAGGACGACGAGTGGATTCTGGTCGATTATCTAGGTGAGAGATCTTTTTTGCATTTCCTGTTTTTGATTAGCGCAATTAAATATGGATCTTGTGTAAGAGTGTCTCCCAAAATGCAGAAATGAGCAAGCAGTTCGTATCATAAGAATTGAGGGTGGTGAAGTCTTAGCCTTTCAGGTCAACATGAAATTAAACTTCCAATTGTCTATTTACAATGTCTTCAGAATCTTTAATCATAATGTATTTGTCCTTCCACTGAACCTTTTTTCTTTTTTTGATGTTGAACCATCCATGAAATAATGTTGAAGTCTGCATGAAATTAAAATGAAGTATCCCGTTTTACTCTCAAATGTGACAAAGCCAGTCTTAAGGAGCATGGGTGTATTTGCAGCAGTAGCCAAAAATACATTGTATGGGTCAAAATTATCAATTTTTCTTTTATGCCAACAATCATTAGGATATTAAGTAAAAATCATGTTACATGAAGATATTTTTCCTATATTATTATTATCCTATAATATTATTTCCTAACGTAAATATATCAAAACTTAATTTTTATTTAGTAATATGCATTGCTTAGAACTTCATTTGGACAACTTAAGAGGCGATTTTCCCAATATTTTGAGTTTTTTGCACCCTCAGATTACAGATTTTCTCATATCTTGGCCGAAAGCTTGTTTATTGATGATAAATCTCAATGTCAAACAGTTGACTGGTTTTGTGGTCCAGGGTCACAAATATGTCACATAATGGACATTAAAGGGGTTGCAAACTACAGAATTCTGCTCATTTTCCCCCCAGATCAACACAGACTGGTTATGCAAACGTCCTCTTATTCATGAGACGACCCTAGATCACCTCAGTTGAAAATGACTACATGGTCTACAGGAGCCATATTACAGATTCTCTGACCCCTGGCACAGACGCGGTGCCCTCATTAACATGATGCCTCTCATAAGCTACCAGCCCAAATACAGAACTTCTCATATTGTGTATGTGTGTGAATATTTCAGGTGCAAGGCAATCTGCATGCTCAGTTTCCTTTTTTAGGACAGGGGGAGACAGATATGTTTATGGGCAATGACGCTTTTAGTCTGTGAGACAAAAGTGTCTATGGAGGGGTCTACGATAAAAATAGGACAGATTAAGTTACCGTTTATGCACATAAAGTGAGCCGGCCTTGAACACGGAACGATTACAAACATCAATCGTAGCCTGAAGGCCTGAGGTGGACAGGGAGGGAATGGAGATTGAAAACATTTCTCGTTTCATATCCATATAGCTTGATGGAAGTAATTGAGTGTTTTCCCATCATGGTCAGGATTAAAGGTTAACTGGCCTTTCAGGAACATGGAAGAGTGGCGTAAGAGGGTTAAAACCCTTCTTAACCAGCAGCTGAGAGTATGCTTGATGTCATCTGGGAGAGTGCTGCAAGGCTGCAGATAAACAAGGTGTGGCTCTGTGAAAAGGAAGTTTTGTGTGCTATAACATCACGTTATGGGTGTGGGACTCTCTGATCACTAGTTGGTCTTGTTACATTTAGTGTAAATACAAGGTGTTATCACTGTAACTTTAAATTTGTCACATGAGCTTCATGTGAAGGCCATCAAGTTTCTGCAGTGTTTGTTTTTCACCTTAAGTATAGGAGAAGTGAAGGATTGTTCGATTATACTGCCCTCTAGAGGCCACTATATGTGTAGCGTTCCAAAAGCCTGCTGTTTACACCATTTTTGGTCACCTGCCAGGAGGCACGAAGAGTACAAATAGAAGTGAAGAGTGAGCAAAATATTTACTCTCTCAGTTTCGGTCTAAACATACCAGTTGTTTTTGCGATAGAACTGCTGATACTTTAATTACACAGATGCATAGTGTTGAGATGTTTTCAAAATTATCCAGTGATGAAATATGGTTTCTCAGCATTCCAAGTTATATTCTATACTCTGCATATGACTTGGATGAAATATAGTACTTCTTTTTCATGTGCCGTCACCATCGTTTTTTCTTGCTTATGAAGCAAGTTTGAAGTTTTACCCAGATAAACGTCATAATAAGGAAGAAGAACTATCACAGTTTCCGTTTCATGCTGAATTTTGCGTTTCATGAATTGTGTGAAGAGTGCAAAACAGTGACTTTTAAATGTTGCAGACAGAAGTTTGTTCAAATCCAGCCCTGATGGCACAAGTACATCACAGAGGCGCCTATTTTACATCTTCATTTACATCTGCAAGACGTATTTTTGATCAGATGTCAAATAGACGTCTATTAAATGTCTAAGATGTTTATGATTTAGAATGAATGTAAAACTGACATCTTGCAGACATCTGTCAGATGTTTGTGCACAGCAGATGTTTTCCATATCAAGTGATCTTTGACAGACTTCTTGCATACGTATGTTTAGACGTCCTGGAGTGAACTGTCCCTGAAAGCATGCATACATCATGGAGACATCTATTTGATGTGTGCATTTACATCTACAAGGCATATTTTTTAGAGTGTTTGCTCATCTGCAATACATCTGTAGGTCATTTCCTATCAGATGTCAAAAAGACGTCTATTAGATGTCTCTTAAGATGTTTATGATTTAGAATGTATGTAAAACTGACATCTTACAGACATCTGTCAGATGTTTGTACACAGCAAATGCTTTTTTAACAGACATCTTGCAGACATATGTGTGCTATCTGTGTTTAAAAGAAGACTTCCATTTTATTGTAGTAACATCCTCTTTGCTCTCTGCTCCTGTAGCGAAGGCCTGCTCCAGCGCGTGTGAAGACGATCTGGTGGAGGTGTGCTCTGACGACGTCCCTCCCTTGGACCCTCCCGTGCGCTGTTCCTCCTGCTCATCTCTGGATTCAGCGGCAGACACTGACGCTGAGGACGGCAACTTCTTACGTCTAGAGGCGACCTGTGGGCTGGAAGAGAGCTGGTTCATCACCCCTCCGCCTTGTTTCATGGCTGGAGGCAGAGCTCCAGTCCTGCTGGAGACCAGTCCTCTGGAGAACCTACTGATCGAGCATCCCAGCATGTCCGTGTACGCCGTTCACAGCCGTCGTCAACGACCTGCCAAAGATGGCACCCGTGAGCCATCGATTTTAAGGTAAGGGGCAGATTGAGGTTTTTGTTTGTAAGGGATGAAGTACATCTGGACGGTTATCAGAATTAAACCCGACAGGGGTTTGTTTAAAGGGATATTTCACCCAAAAATTCATGTTGTTACAAACCTGTAAGAACTTTGTTCATCTTCAGAATACAAGTTAAGATATTTTGTAGTCCAAGAGCTTTCTCTGCATAGACAGCAACGCATCTACCAGAAAGTCCCAGAAAGGTAGTAAGGACATCGTTAAAATAGTCCATGTGACATCAGTGTTTCAACCTTAATTTTATGAAGCTAAGAAAATACTATTTGTGTGCGAAGAAAACAAAAATATTTACTTTATTAAAATTTAAATTAAGGTTGAACCACAGATCTCACTTGGACTGTTTTAATGTTGTCCTTATTACCTTTCTGGGCCTTGAAGGTGGTGGTACCATTGCTGTCTATGGAGGCTCACAAAGCTCTCGTATTTCATCAAAAACATCTTAATTTGTGTTCCAAAGACGAACAAAGTCTTACGTGTCTGGAATGACATGAGGGCGAGTAATTAATGACAGAATTTTCATTTTTGGGTGAACTATCCCTTTAATTATACACTCTCCGAAAAAAACTACAATAATATTTACATTTCGGGAAAAGTAAGGTAGAAAGATGTACCTTTTAGCTTTTGAATTTAAGCAAACCAACACAGCGACAGCTTTGTACCATTTTTGAAAGCATATCACCCTGAAGGGGTTTATTTTGCGATAACTATCTGGATATACATGATCTTGCTTATTACATGGCTTCTTGCCACAGAAATAAATAAATGGTCACAAAATATTGAGTTAAAGCCAAGACCTTACTGAGCCAAAACAAATATTTTTAGGGGTAATTTACAATCATACAGTTTATTACATGGCTTTTCACCAAATTATGTGGACATGAAATATTGATTTAAATTGGAACCGTTTTAAAATCATACCTGTTTGTGTTATTAATATGGACGTAACAATATCACAATGTTTTATGTTAGAATAAGAAGTTTAAATATATTTTAAAACTACAGTTTTGCCCAAAAGACCTATCGTTTCATGTCATCATGTGACCATGATAATATAGAGACAGATTTGCTATCGCAGTACAGTTATTAATGCATTACAATGTACAAAACGGTGATCCTCGAAACCACCAGACCTCAGAATGTTGCGTCTGAACAATCCGAATCAAACATTTCAGAGATCCATGTACTGTAATAATGTTATATAATTATCTGAAATATTTGAATCTCACAGATTCTGTTTGGCTTTGCAGATCTGATGTTCAGCGCAGGCCCAGTCACCCCTCTGGCTGCTACACAGCCGCTCTGGTCGCTGCTCACGCCGGGTTTCTGGAGCAGACCAAGAACGGCCGCTTGGCCCAGCGCATCCGTGACAACGTGGAGCGCCAGCAGCTGTCCCGCAACGCCCTCCGCCGCCTTAACCTGCTGCGCGATGGCGGAGCCAGACAGGCCAAAGCCACCGGAGGCTACGTTCACCAGCCGGGACAGAGGCAGTACAACTACTGAGACGGTCCCCACTGCACTCCCCGCCCCGTCCTCCCCTGCACGCCACCTACTTCCACACTGGGAGAATTGGTCTTTCGCCAGAAGGAACGGAGTCCTTTAGAATCAATGCCATAGGTCACTTTACTTCACGGCAGGTTCCGCTCGACCTGATTGTGTCTGCATCATGTTTCCTTTATAAGCTCCATCTGACAGGTTCTGTTTTGTGTTACGTGTCATGAAGGTTGAATAACCAAGTGTTTTGTTATTGTGAGCACGATGTTGTAGTGCTCTGTTTGAGCATGTGTAGGCAGCTTGGCACTTTCAATGCCTTTAACTTGTCTTTGCTTTTTTTTTTTTTTTTTTTGTTTTTTTTTAAAGCCATACTAAATTCAATCACATCAGTGATGAAATCATCAGCAGCACTTTTGTGGTAAGGAAGGAACCTGCCTGTGATTCTTTAGATCAGTGCTTTCCTCCTCTTTGTTTGTTTTTTTTTTTTTTTTCTCTTTAAAATATACTGGGTTTATTATCACTAAAAGCCTTGTTTCCATAGTAGATTTCAAAATATGTAAAATATATTTAAAAAACTTCCAAAATATTTTCAAAAGAAAAAAATATTAAATATATTACATATCAGTATGAAGTTGATAAGAGTGTATGTTATCTGCGTAGATATGTATGTAAGCAGTTTTTCCTATTTTTAGTGACTGATGTATGACTGTGTATAGTGCTAATTTTCCAACAGGTGAAAAAGAAACAAAAAAAAGACATCAAGTGTTGTAATGGTAATTTTCATGTTTGCTCTATATCTGCAGTACATGTCTCAGGGTCATCACTGTTCACCTTTGCTCTTTGCTAAAAATGCAGATTACTTGCAGACGGTAAATTGTCTCTGTACATACTGGAGAACCTCTAACTTTGTGTAAACTTGTGGAAATATTTGTAATTGATGTAACGTGTGAATGAAAGCTTGCTCCTCCGAGGACTGTGAAAACAAACTCTCTCTCTTAATTGACTGTTAAAACCTTTGACGATGGAGTGAAACTGTTAGCATTTTTTTAAATTTTTTTTTTTTTTTTTTTTTTTTTTAAGTTCTCTCAATGTAGTGACTTTGTGTGTTAAATGCCTTCTTCATGTTTTGACTAGTTACACTTTGTATTGCTGAGCGAAATATTTAAAGTAGCAACGAACTTCAAAGTCTTCGTAGGTTACGTTTGTTACTCTTTATTCCTTTATCGCGCGCGACCTGGTGTTGTAAATTTCCGGTGACACTGCCAAGGTAAATGTCTCCCCTAAATGAATGAAAGTAAAGCTGACGTTCGATCGAATGCATATTATGTGCATGAGCAACTCAAGGAAAACACCTACAGCTTCTTCTTTTGCTTGCCAGTCTGTGTTGAGCAGTATATTCAGACTTTTTTTCTCTGTGGACGAAGGGAATGGAAAGGGACGTAAGGTTCTCTTTATATTCCTCGAGTAATACTGGAGAGGCCCTCTTTTTCCCTATGTCAGTAGACGCCTGATATTTGGTATTCATAACAGGGATTTCATTTTGCCTTGAATTGCATTTGGGGATCATGTGCCTTCCAGGTGAACAGTATGACAATGCATCCGTGAAGAACTTGAAATTTGTCCAAAGGGACACAAACAAATGTAATTTTACTATGCACAGAGGATTACCTTGTCTCTGTGAGCCACTTGCTCTGTCAACTTTTACACAAAATGTAGCAAATGTTTTTTGTGTTCAATGTGTGAAGAAAATTCTCTGTGGCATTGCAAGTTTTAGACTATGCTTTGGTTGATTTTTTTTTTTTTTTTTTTTTTTTTTTTTTTTTTTTTTTAGTTTACTGGAATAATACAGCACTTTGCCAAAAGTGTAGGGTTTTAGCATTATTTAGCATTGTTTATTTATCTTTTTCTTGAACTGATATGTTTTGGATACATGTCATACACAGACTGTTTTATATGAGTAGTATAATTTGCAAATAAATTGTTCATTTAATATGTCTCAAAACCAACTATTTGTCATCATGTATACTCCCTTCTCAATAAATGTTTTAATACAAATGAAGTTTTTTGCTTTTTCTTTTAGTTAATCGAAATGTTAAAATACACTAACAGTCAAAAGTTTTTGAATAGTATGATTTTTAATGTCTCTTCTGCTCACCAAGTCTGCATTTATTTGATCCACAGTACAGCAAAAATAGTAAAATACTGAAATATTTTTATTATGTAAAATAACTGTTTTCTATTTGAATATATTTTAAAAAGTAATTTATTCCTGTGATTTCAAAGCTGAATTTTTAGCATCATTACTCCAGTCACATGATCCTCCAGAAATCATTCTAATATTCTGATTTGCTCCTCAAAAAAAAAAAAAAAAAAAAAAAAAAAAAAAAAAAAAAGGAGAAACAATATTATATACTGATAATAATAACAATAATAAATGTTTCTTGAACAGCAACAGCATATTAGAATGATTTCTGAAGGATCATGTAACACTGAAGACTGGAGTAATGATGCTGAAATTTTAGCTTTGATCAAAGGAATAAATTACATTTAAAAATTTATTCAAACAGAAAGCTGTTATTTTACATAGTAAAAATATTTCACAAGATTACTGCTTTGGTGTATTTTGGATCAAACAGATGCAGGCATAGTGAGCAGAAGAGACTTCTTTAAAAAACATTAAATATCTTACCGTTCAAAAACTTTTGACTGGTAGTGTATAATGACATGAGTCTAACAGACTAGGTAGGTGTTTGCATGTTTTGGCATCATGTGTAAGTTATACTGTAACTTAATCACCTTGCCAAATTATAATGAAAGGTTTCCACTCAGAAGAACCCATACCAACTTGTAACCCAACCTAACTAATCTCTAAAGAATCCCAAGCCATGATTACTGCAAGCCTATTATTCATGTGGGTATTAACTCTAATGAAGTAGATTTCTAACCGTACCACTTTAATCATGCCTTTCTCGTTCTTCTTCTTGACGCACAGGTGTTTTTTGGGGTTACATGCTGACAGGGTCCAAAATGCCTAAAATCTTTTACACACTCAGTTAAAAACGGCAGTGTAGTGAATTTATGCGTTCTGTGTTATCTAACATTTGATATTTTATTATACTGATTCCTAATCCTCTAGTGCCTAGTCTCTCAGCATACGATGGCAGTCAAAAGTTTTTGAACAGTAAGATTTTTTGTTTTTTTAAAAAAGCATTTAAAAAAAGCCTGCATTTATTTGATCCCAAGTACAGCAAAAACAGTAACATTTTGATATATTTTCACTATTTAAAATAACTTTTTTATTTGAATACATTTTAAAATGTAATTTATTCCTGTGATCAAAGCTAAATTTTCAGCATCATTACTCTAGTCTTCAGTATCACATGATCCTTCAGAAATCATTCTAACATGCTGATTTGCTGTTCAAGAAACATGTATTATTATTATTATTAATTATCATCATCAATATTTAAAACAGTTGAGTACATTTTTTTCAGGATTCTTTGATGAATAGAAAGATGCAAAGATCAGCATTTATCTGAAATAAAAAGCTTTTGTAACATTAAAATTAAATTAAAATTAATACTTTTATTTAGCAAGGATACTTTAAATTGATCAAAAGTGATGATAAAGACATTTATAATGCTACAAAATTTCTATGTCAGATAAATGCTGTTCTTTTTAACTTTCTATTCATCAAAGAAATGGAAAAAAAATCTACTCAGCTGTTTTCAACATGTTTTTTGAGCAGCAAATCAGAATATTAGAATGATTTCTGAAGGATCATGTGACTGGAGTAATGATGCTAAAAATTCAGCTTTGAAATCAAAGGAATAAATTACATTTTAAAATATATTCAAATAGAAAACAGTTATTTTAAATAGCAAAAATATCAGATAAATGCAGACTTGGCGAGCAGATGAGACTTTAAAATAAAAATTAAAAATCTTACTGTTTAAGAACTTTTGACTGGTAGTGTGTAATACCTTGGCTTTGATTGTCGACTAAAATCAGATCTGAAAATGTAAATAAAAATATACCATATTCACTTTTTGTTATGTCTTCTGGATTTTTTTGGTAACTGCTTAAGTACTTTATGTATATGTTATGCCCTCGCAAATTAAAATGCACTTGATAATAAATTATTAATATTTTTGTAGCGTTTGTACTGGGTAAACTGTTTGGTGAAGTCCTGTCGATGAGTCCTTCAGGCTTTTCAGAGCTTTGCTTTGTAAATGTTAATGAAAAACAGAATATTGGTTATCTTTGCATTTGGAAGACATGTAGTACGTTGAAGAGAAGTTTTATACGTTTATTTACATGTTGTACGTAGCAACACGTTCGTTCACCCCGGATGTGACGTATTGTAACATACACAAAAGGTTGAGCGGGATTACTGTTTGAAGAATTCGCGCCGCTTTCACAAGTATTCTTTAGTATTTTTTTTTTTTTAAAGGTTAAAGAAGTGTAATATTGCTTCTTTGTGTTTTTCACTACATCAGCTGTCGCGTCGATCTAGTACGGACAAAATGGACTGTCTTTTCCCTTGTTTCTCTTGTCGTGTATTTAAACGCGGTAAAATGTATGTTAATGTAATCATGTAGTTTTTGTCTTCATGCTTATATCAATATAACAGTATAAGCAATGCCATTAGGACATACAAACTCCATGTCACAAAAATTGTCCATGATTATGACAGAATCCAGATCATTTCTTTAAGAACAACAGAAAAACGCTTTTGGCTGATACATTTACATCTACGATCTAGAAATGCAACTACTATTATGATAGGATTCATGGAAAACATAATTTTCAATACGCTTTTCATTGCCTGTCAGAATAAGAATCCGCTCACAGGTTTGTTTACAAGAGCACGTTGTTTCTCGTAGAATAACGACGATTGGTCAGACCGATTTAAATCCCCGCCCACTAACAGCTGTCAAACTAGGAAGCGTCTCCTTAGAGTCAAAAACTCTTAATAATTTCGTACAAATGCGAGATTTAACATACAGACATACTCGCATATGATGCATTAGGTCCTCGAGCCCCGGATTCGTTTAACCGGGAAAGCAGGAAAGCGCGTTTTTTTACATATTTAAACCAAAGGTCGACGCGGCCAAAAGAAAGTCTATAAACCACATACATTCTTGTCAGTTTCTCACAAACTATCAGAGTTATCGTTTCTAATTTCATGCAGGTGGTTTGAACTATTATACATTAGGTTGTCTGGTCATTTTTAGCTCCAAAACACCATGTTCTATATAGTTTTTCGTGTTGTTTTTAAAGGCTGAAAAGAGCGCCACGCATGCGCAGTAGTCGCGAACCGCTGGACTATATAATGCTTGGCGCCATTCATTTATTCATTCGCACTGAACACTGCGGTAAGGATGGTTACTTTAGTCTTCTTTCACTTATAATCTTTGTAGTTTTAATTTGACTTCGTTGAAATCGTGTTGTAATTAGGTTTTAGCAGGAATATCGCTGTTGTTTTATGTCGCTTTTGCTTTAAAACGGAAGTTTGTGCCTTTTAACTAACGTTAGTCCTCCACGACTAGAGACGAACATCTCGTCGGGACTCCTAAAAGCAGCTGTTTTTAGCTGGATTATTTAGGCAGAAAGTGGAATTAATGTTTTTAGACGTATCTCATAGGCAAAAGTTTAATGTAATGTCGACCTCAGAGGGGGGATGTTCCTAAAAGTTAGCCGTCTCTGCTAGGCGCCAGATTAGATCCTTGTATGTACGTGGACGTGCATTTGTAAACTCTTCAGAAATGGGGAAAATAACTGATTTTGCGAAAAATGTTGTGGGGTTTTCACACACCAAGGAGTTACCTGAAGAGTATTTTCGGTTAAACTGGTGTTTAATGCGCTTTAAATACATCTTAGATGGGTTTTTGTGGGGGCAGCTGTAGTCTCCCGCTTCATGTAAATTGGCGCGGACTGTCCTTTCATAAACCTACAAAACTGGATCATGTATTTCTGGTTTTAGTAATAACATTAGATGATCATACTGCTGTTTGTGTAGACTTTGCATTCACTCTTAATGCCTTTCGGCTTTAAAAGATTTTTAATTCGTATGAATTATAAAAATTCGTTCGAGATTTCTGGTCATGTATGTAACTACTCTCTGGTCGAATGGCTGAAGCTTAAGTGTTTATCGTTAAGCCTTTATATCGCATTTTTTTATTTCTTTTATAAATACGTTTTAGGTATGTAATTACTTCATTATTTTCAGTTTAGCTTAGAATAAGTGCTGGTTAATTACAGTGGAAGTTAACTTAACGTTGTATGTTTCTGTTTCACAGGAGAAAAGCACCATTTGTTTAGAAAATGTCAAGACGCAGGTAAGAATTAATCGTTTGACTTAATAATTTTGTTTGTCGAATGTTTTACTTATCTAATCCTAAAAACACAGTACTTATTTCTTTATAACTTGTGTTTTAGTACTCGTAATACATTACAAGAAAGAAATGAAAATGCACCAGAACAAAACAAACCGCAGAGGAAAAGAAAAGGCGAGGTGAGATATTACGATTATTTTCCATTATTATCTTTACAATATACGCAAGTATTTTAATATTATATTCATTTTGTTTTCAGCAGTGCAATAGAAGAGTCCCGTCAGCAGCTAAGAAACAACATTATGAAATTCAGGTGAGCTAATTTGTATTATTATGTATATTTGCACGTTATTCGTTAATTGTAAGCGGCTACAAGAGCCAGACTAACTGTGTTGAGTTTGAAATGCCTGTAAAGCAATAAATAGTTAGTTTTTCACTAGCAATCTGTTTATTATGCAGTAGTTCGGTCATGCGCAATAATGGTGTCACTAGGTTAATCAGCGCGCCGTGACGTCACGTCCAGAACCTCCCGCGTTTATTTCCTTTATTCAGCAGCCCGCTGAAAAAATCTTTTATTATTTAATATCATAACTGAAAAAAAAAGTTTACTTTTTTAAATATGACCTTTATGTATTCTTAACGTTTTCTTTTGCAGCTGCTGTATTAAGTTCAAAAACATGTTATTTGATGCCTAAAAGGATATTCCTTTGCAGAAATACTGAATATAAACTATACATAATATACCCTTTACAATATTTTATGAATAATAAAGTAAAGGAGACACTATGCTGTTCTTACTCATGCCTTATATAATTTTACTTGGTTAAGTCATATTCAAAAAATCTAAATTGTAACACCATATGATTTCTCTTTCTAGAACCGGTGTTTTGAAGGTGATAGTAGTCCCAGTGTCTTAATCGAGACTCCTCAGAAGGAGGTTAATCAGGAGACCGGTAATCTTTCTGGTTTCAAGCGATTCAGATTCAAGAACCTCTTTGTGAAGCCGTCTCCGCTGCCATGCCTCAGGTAAGACATGATCACAGCATCTCATGCTTTGAAAAGTGAAAGTAAATGCTAATAAATCACACCATTTTACACATAATACTCAGTGAAAGAATACACTTAACAACATTACCTTTTTGTTCCTTTTTGTTTCAACTTGGCTTGATTTACTGCAACCACTTCAAACACTTCCTGAGTTATGTAATGTTAGTTTTAGAAGATTTTTATCATCAGTATTTTGCAATATGCAAAATACTAATTCATCTGTGAACTTTTTTGTTGAATGTTTAAAATAATTCAGTACTAATTTGCTGTTGTTCTGTCAGTTGGGCCAGTTCGGATGACGTATGGATAAAGATGCTGAACAAGGAGCTGAAGTATGTACATGACAAGGGCTTCATCCAGCAACATCCATCTCTGCAGCCCAAAATGAGGTCCATTCTGCTAGATTGGCTCATGGAGGCATGTATTTTTCTCACAGTTATAAAGGGTTTTTGATCTCATCATCTGCTTGTTTGTGTGTTTCACGTGTTATTAAATTCTGTGCAGGTCAGTGAAGTTTATACCCTCCACCGGGAGACATTTTACTTGGCTCAGGACATCTTTGATCGCTTCATGCTCACTCAAAAAGACACTGGCAAAGATCAGCTGCAGCTCATCGGCATAACGTCACTCTTCATAGCCTCAAAGATAGAGGTACTTAAACGTTGTCATCAGCTTGAATCTGGATAATTTTCTGTAAATTTTGTCAGTCATCTAAAAACACCTCAGAACTTCACTGTACCAGTTTTCTCATACCGTATCTCTGTTTGACAGGAGATTTACCCACCAAAGCTCCAGGAGTTTGCTTATGTGACGGACGGGGCCTGCAATGAAGAGGAGATTCTTGCTAAAGAGCTTGTGATATTAAAGGCGTTAAAGTGGGAGCTCTGTCCGGAGACCGTCATCTCATGGTTGAAGCTCTACTCCCAAGTGGATTCTTTGAAGGACGACGCTAATTTCCTCATTCCTCAGTTCTCGCAGGAAACCTACATCCAAATCACACAGGTGAGACTTGAGCTCCTTTGAAGTAAACCTGTATATAGTTGTTTTGTTATGCCTCCTCTGACTCTCGAATCCTCTCTGCAGTTGTTGGATCTTTGCATTTTGGACATTAATTGTTTGGATTACCAGTATGGAGTCCTCGCTGCTGCTGCGTTTTGTCACTTTACTTCTTTCGAAGCGGTCCATAAAGTATCAGGTGAGCTTTCTGATCTTGGATCACCATTTTAGGATTTTCTTGGATCACCATTTTAGGATTCTTCAGCTCTTAAAAAGGTCTTTATAAGTCTCAATACACCTTTCTACAAATTAATGCCGTAAAAGGTCTTAAATTGGAGCGGAAAGTCTTAAATGGCAATAAATGTTGCATGCACTGCAAAGAATGAAAGTCTTCCTCAGTTTTCCAGTTCGAATATCTAAACATCCTTAAATCAGGATAAATTTGAGAACTTGAGATGCAAAATGAATGCTCCTTTTCTGAGAAACTGAACAACATGTAGTTTCTGCTTCAAACAAGAACGTATCTCTGTCAATGGGGACTGAAAACTTGTTTTGCCATTTGAATTAAGTGTATTTTTCTGACTCTATCAGCAGATTTATTCTGATTTTAATTGTAAAACTCGGTGCTTTTTAGCAGTTTTACAGACTTTCAGTCATTTTTCTTTTCAGGGTCAATTTTTAAAAAAAAAATATTTATACTTTTGCAGTAGAAAACAAGACAAATCATTTTTGCAATGTGATCAGTTGCAACACAGTTGTGAGCTCCCAAGACATGTACATTTAGAGATCATGTGTGATGTGTTTAAATTGAGGTCTCATAATCTGAAAGCTAAATAAATTTGGCAGAGATACAACTATTTGGAAAATCTGGAATCTGAGGGTGATATAAAAAAATATTGATAAAATCAACTTTAAAGTGGTCCAATTGAAGTTCTTAGCAATGCATATTACTAATCAAATTAAGCTTTGAGATATTTATGGTAGGAAATGTACAAAATGTGTTCATGGAATATGATCTTTACTTAATATCCTACTGATTTTTGGCAAAGAAAAAAAAAAATAGATCATTTTGTCCTATATTTTTGGCTATTGCTACAAATATACCTATGCTACTTGAGACTGGTTTTGTGGTCCAGGGTCACATATTACTCTGTTGTGTTCACTTTAAATTATTACTTATATTTTCCTTAATTGGTCTTAAAAATATTACATTTTACTTCAAATAATCTGCAGAAACCTGTTTTTTGTGCTTAGGTTGTTGCATCAGTTTGTTGATTTGTGCTAAGTATTTTCTTTTTCTTCCCCACTAGGGCTCACTTGGGACAGCATATCAAGCTGTGTGCGGTGGATGAACCCATTTGCACGAGCGGTACGTGAATGGCCCAGACCACAGCTGAAGGACTTTAAAAAGGTGACGGCAGAAGGCCGACACAACATACAGACCCATGTGGACTACCTGGCCATGCTGGTGAGTTCTCATTTTCATTGTCTTCACGATCAGGTTTATTTAAAGATTTAGCAAGTTTTAACACATCCTTGTTTTATGTGTGTGTTTTCAGAGTGAAGCGCATGATCGGCAGCAGGACAGTTTGGACCGGATGTCTCCATTGGCTGTCGCCGGAATACTGACCCCTCCTAAAAGCACTGAGAAGCCTGCTAATGCCTGATGGGTTTGAGGAGAACCTGCTTTAGCTAGTCTTCATTCAATACCATCACAGCCTAGAGATGTGAGAGACCTTTCATACCAACACATCCAGAGACTTACAGTTGTGCATGGTATCTTTTTTGGAAGGTCTGTAGGAAACGAATCCAGGCTGAGATGCTGCAGCACACAAATCTTCAGATGTTGTGTGAAATTGAGGGAGAACCTAAGTTTGGTTTCCCAAAGCAGTATTTGAAGCACTCAAAAGTGCCTTCCATCGTAGAATGGATTGTTATCCATTTTCTGAAGCTACATAAGAAATGTTAACGATCTCAGACTGAACCTGCTTAAGAGCTTCTGGCCATGTTGCCAGTTCAGAGGTCTGCACAGATGCTGCTGCTGCTTCGTGGATCAAATGTTACCGTTTTATGTTATGTAAATACAATTTAATTTTATTGTGTGTGCGTGTGATGTGAAATGTATGTTTTGAATTTTGCAGTTGATGTAGTCTGATACCAACCCAGTGGTGCTAACTATTAACTGCTCGTTTTACAGGACGACCCTGTAGAACCAGCTAAATCAGTTATTGGCTTATTTTTATAAACATTCAGATCCTACATCATTCCCTTGTTTTAATTCTCATGCGACGGAAGATATTCCTGTAAGACTTGACTGTTTTCACCCCTCAGAAGTGGGTTTACCAAACTGAATTTAAGCAAACTGCGTATTTATTTCATTTAGATAGATTTGTCATTGTAATATTTGAATTGCAATTTTGTTCCTCAATGCCAAAGGCATATTTAATAATTTGAGGTGCTTGCTATTTATGAATTTAATGCCTTTTGTTTGTAGCATAGCTTGATATTAATTTTGACCTGGGTTTGAGCCAGTCATGTTAGCTTCATTGTTGATTTAAAAACAGTGTAAAAATGTACTATGAATTGTACATAAGATGTATATGTGTACATATAAAAATTTCAAGACTCTGTAATGTCTGATTTCCAATGTGAAGTTATTAAAAAGTGAAATGAGAGTCATGTTTGAGTTTATTTTTAGCATGGTCAAAGTCATTTTTTCCAGTCTGTCACATGGTCCTTCGGAAATCATTCTAATATGCTGATTTGATGCTCTAAATGCAGTAATCAATGTTAAAAACTAGTGCTGCTTAATATGTTTGTAGAAACTGATTTTTCCAGTATTCTTTAAACAAAGTTCAAATTAGACATATTTTACATATAATTTAAAATGCACCAACAGTACTGCCTGGTCTAAAGTGAAGTCATTGTCACTCCCTTATTGCCTCTATAGCATGTGAGTATGATGGGGGAGGCTGTGATGTACCTTTTGGTGGAGTGACAAAAGAAAAGCATTAGACCTAACAAATCTGAATTGCAAATTGTCCTAATGAGGGTGTTGGGGTGTCGTTACGTCTGAGTCTCCCAAAAAAGTTGTTGCTGTCCTCACCTCCAGATAAACTGAGAGAGGAAAGACGATAAAGACAAACACCTTTTGATATACAACGTGTGGAGCGTCTTTGACAGGAAACTTTCACAGCTGCTCAACGCTGAGTATTTGCAGAAGCCGCTGGCTATTATTAGAGCTCAATTCTTTGATAAAGAGTTTGTTTTCTGATCATTAAAGTTGGAGAATGGTCTCTTGCCATTTTGTTACATGTTGAAAATGGCTCCTCAAGCAGAGGGTGTATGTGTTTATGCAATGGTCAGCTGTTCTGTATGTGGAGGTGTCTGCCAGACATGTGGCTGGCGCTGAAGACATGGACTCTCCTCACAATGCTTTTGTTGTGCGAGTTATTGTGTAGATCTGGGAACGAGCGTCCCCTCCCTAGTGGGCTTCCTACCCCTGAACTCCCAACCCCCTGCAAGAACCTCCAAGACAAAGAACCCACTCCAAACTACACATGCTTTTACTTTTAATGATGTGTCCCACATACCACTGCATTATGATGGTTGGAGACAGATGGAAGTAACATATAAAAAAAGTGTGTGTGTGTGTGTATAATATATATTGGCCATTCTACAGAATTGGTTCAAATACAAGGTTGGAAACATCTTGAAAAACAATGTGTCTCTTTCCACAAATTTTGTATGTATGTAAATTGTATAATATCCAAGGTACACATTTTTAGTAACTGTGTAGTTAATTCTCATGTTGTATTTTCAGAACGTTTTGGAATATTTTTCCTCTACCCATATCTGTCACAGAAACAGTAATATATCATTTAAAAGGACTTACTTTTTAAGGACTTTTTCAGAGGTACTTTAACAATATTTCAAGTATGGTTTGTGAGATTTGTTCTATTTTGAATCCAATCTTTCTTTGAAAAATGCATAAAGTTGATCATACTGATTTCAAAGTTAAGGAATCATTAGTTTGAATATACACTGAACCAAACATTATCATAACATCTTAGCTGATAATTCTGTATACTTTGCTTTTGACTAAATATCTCATATTTTGGTCATAACTGCACAATTTTTGTTAGTGACAGTAATGCTTTGGGAGTGACCACATCACATTACAGAATTTTAACTTGCATACTAAAACACCACTAAAATAATAAAAAAAAAAATTCCCCAAATATGAGGATTATGTGTTACCTTATGTCAATGATGACATGTTTTAGTTGTGACTGTTCCAGTAGTAAAATTTTACATACTTTTGGGCCCAGTTGAAAGATGCTAGTCAGCACATGGTTAGCAAGCACAGTTCTGAACAGTCACACACACACACAAAAACTAGATTTTATGGAACACCACCCAAAAGAATGATGTCAAAACTGAAACTTTACCAAGTGTTTCGGTTGTGACTGTTTCGTTAGTAACAATTTTAGATACTTTTGGGCCCACCTCAAACATGCTAGTCAGCACATGGTTAGCTAGAACTGTTCTGAACAGTTGACACACATAAAAACTAAATGTTATGGAATAACTCACAAAAAAGTGTGCTTAATTGCAGTAAAAAGGTGTTTGGTAGTGATGATCATTAAACACAGACTTTCAAACTTTAGATCACATTTACCCCAAAATAATGAGACTTTGTAGCTATGAGAAAGAGGGACACATATAGATCATAAATATAGGGGTGTAATTAAAAATCAGTCTCAGCCAATGGACTAAAGCATACACTGTTTCAGTAGTAAAATAAAAATGTGACAAAGAAAATATTATTTTTTTAACTGTACTTTTTAAAAGAATATTATTTCCATAAGTTGAAATTTAGAGTTTAGGGTTCAGGACAGCCATCTGCCAATTGAAAGTACCTAATAAACTAACTAATATTCAAAATATTAGTGGGTTTCATCTTAGTAAACATCTAAGATTTGAAAACTTAAGCACATTATATCTATCTACATATATATCTATCTATATATATATATATATATATATACACATATATACATATATATATATATATATATATATGCACACGCATATACATAGACATAAACAGGCTGTGTCTGTGTGGTCACAATAATGACTATGAGACAGCTGATAGAAACATCTTGCATTTTATATGTACAAAAAGCCAAATAATTGCTACATAAAAGGGACCAACCTAGCATAGCCAGGAATCACAGTGTAGGTAGGCCTAGTCTAAAATCCATCTGTTATCAAAATAGGCAAACACAACTGCACCTGCTTGCACACACCCACATTTGTTTATTTGTAGCAATAGCCAAAAATACATTGTATGGGTCAAAATTATTGTTTTTTCTCTTATGGCAAAATCATTAAGAAATTAAGTAAAGATCATGTTCCATGAAGATATTTTGAAAAATTCCTACTGTAAATGTATGAAAACTTAATTTTTGATTAGTCATATACAGTGTTAAGAACATTATTTGAAGAACTTTAAAGGCAATTTTCTCAATATTTTGATTTTTTTGCACCCTCAGATTCCTGATTTTTAAATAGTTGTATCTCGGCCAAATATTGTCCTATCCTAACAAACTATACATCAATGAAAAGCTTATTTGCTTTCATATGATGTATAAACCTCAATTATGAAAAAATGACCCTTATGACTGGTTTTGTGATTCAGGGTCACATTTAATCAGAGCATAAACTTGTATGCCATCCTATGCAGTGTTAAAAACATAACAATAAGAACAGCATTAGCACGGCGGCCACACCACACACACACATCCACATCTGACAGATCACACCATCATCAAATCAGCATGACAGCAGTAGATAGTACAGTGGGCAGTTTGTAAAAACAATGCTTGGTCATAATCTGGCTCAGCGGCCACATAAACCACATGAAATAAACAACAATGACTAGGCAGATACATAATAGGAAACTGTAGATTGGCTTACTTTTGATGATTGTGACAGGAGACGACAGAGCTTAGAGTTGAACACTGCAATGATTTCCAACAAAGTCCAGGGATTTTCGGGCAGGTGTGTTCATGTAGATGTTTTCCAGGGCCAGTGTGAATAAATCTAGAATTAAATTCAAAGAGACAAGATCTAGTCTACGCATGACCTGACGTTTTATTCACATCCAAAACGAGGCGATGTGAACATTATGGAGCGCTAAACACTTTCATGCAGTATACGTATTTATTCATACTCGACGCCAGAAAGCGTTCTCATGTAGAAAGTCCAAAACGTACTCATGGACCCCGCTGAAAAAAAACAACTAAAGCCAGCCTAAGCTGGTTGGCTGGTCTTAGCTGGATTAAGCTGGAAGTAGCTGGTTTTAGCTGGTTGTTCCAGCTGGTCTCCCAGCCTGACCAACTATGGAAGTGGCCAAAACCCCTCTAAAACCAGCCTGCTGACCGGTCACAGCTATGGCTTATGGGTATGCGCACATCAATATTGCATCAATAATATTGTGTTTTCACAACGCGTCATCAATCGGCCATACTGGTGGCACTGAATGTAAACAATGCATGAAATGGAATGAAACTAGCATATTTTGATGATTATTGCTGCTGAAAATGGTCAATTATTGTCATGTTTTGGGCTGTACTAATTGGTCGGACCAGGAGAAACAATTGGAGTACTATAGACTCCCAAAACTTATAACAAATTAAGGAGAAGAGTGCAAAAAAACGGTCTGAGGAACAAAGGCCTTTGTGGTTGGCCAAACTGAACCAGGACTTCCAGGGCAAGAATCTTGACAACACTCGTGTTTGTTTATATCATTTCCGGTCAAGCAGGTGAAATATTAGGCTATTATCAGGCTAATATAATAATTAATACTGCTAATACATATTTTTACCACCTATTAACTTTAGTTTGTCAAAATATTGCACCCTTTCCTGCTTAATAAGTCCTTCTCTATATGATTTAGCAGCTTCCACACGTTTTCCCTGTGGTTTAGACAGCATAAAGTAGCAGAACAACATATTCAATCCATGCCGTTGTTTATATCGGAGTATTGCCAATATGGCCGCACATCCGGGTAATCCGGATAACCAAACCGTGACGCAAGTGCAAACCCTTTATAATGCATTTACTGTATTTGCACTATTATAAAGGGTAGGTTTAAGGTAGACGTAGATGTAGATGTTAATAATTTAATTTATTGTTACTTTCCAGCTGTATCCCTTATTGCCACAACCGTGGCAACCGCAGTTGAATTTTTTTTTATAACTCATCCTAAATTATATAAAGCCTTAAAGTTCTGCATAATTTAGGGCGTGGCCACTTGAGTGACAGGTGGATTGCCCTGCTGTCACCACTGTCGCGCTAGGCGGGCGTGGTTTCAGCAACCAGCTCCACCCACGTCCCGCCTCTTTGCCCATTTTCGATTATCCTGGAGTGACGTGCAGTGACGCGATTCCAAGAAGGCGACGGCCGACTCCCGCCCACTAAGAGCTTCAAAAATGCTCTTCAGAAACCTACGGGTGACGTCACGGACACTACATCCATATTTTTTACAGTCTATGGTCTGGCTTCGGATCTCATCAGTCTCCAGCTATTTTTAGGTCTACAGCTCGTTTTGCTGCTTTATATTGCACATTAATGTATTTTATCATATTAATCTAACGTGTTATCTTAATTATGAACACACTGGTTTGTAGCGTAATCAGTTGTACCGTTTACTGCACATTGTTATTTTTATTTCCCTGTAGCGGCTAATGATTCACTCATTAGGCTACCTTGTAAAGCAACTGACTGGATCTGGATGGGACTGAGTAGCTACGCCACACCCACTAAAGTGATTTGTGTAGCTCCAAAATAAAAAAACAAAGCAGGAGAAACACAGACGAATACATGCGATAGACAAAGAAGGAGAAGATAGGAAATTAAAAGAAATGAGACTGACCTGTGTGGCAGGCAGCTGCCAAAAACAGTCACTATCCGGTCAACTGATCACACAAGCTTCATACTGACCTACACAGCTGCTGACAATGATAAGTAGATGAGTCTGATAGGAGCAGAACAGAAGCGTGTCAACAATAAAACAAAGATTGATATAATAATTTATGGCTCTTAATAGTCATCCTCTACCAGATCTAGTTTGATTGAATGTATGAGAGCAAACCATACAGTCAGGGAGTTAAAAAATAGTCTGAAAACTCATGTAAAAGATAATATAAAGGACGTAAATGATCAAGAAACTAGAGATAAAGAGGCAAATAATACTGCAGAGAAACACAAACAAGCTGTGATTACTTTCAGTCACCGCTGGGTGGCGGTAAAACAACACAAGAAAATGTAGGATGTGGAACCACACGACGAGAAAATAACCACACTCTCACGATTGTTCAAGGAAAACATTTCATTTATTAAAATTCATATACAAAAAGGAAAATGTTAAGTCCCTAGAAAAAGTATTTCTCTATGTACATTATTTACATGGTACAACGAGCAGCACAGGTCTGTGATGGGCTGACAGGAACATTTCAAGTCAACTATTATAAACCATTATGGCAGTGACCTCATGTTCTTGTTAGTTTCTAAGAGGCATGAAATAACATTGTCTGGACCTTTTCAGAAAAAAGATCAATGGCCATGTGTCTTCAACTTAATTGATGTCTGTATAGGTTTTGCTGAGCATTATTAGAGGACTATCCTAACTGAAAAACCAATCTTATGGCTCATTGTTTTTTTACAAAAAGCAACCTGCAAATTTGATCAGACTAGCATTTGTTTTCACAATAAAAATAGAACTATACAGATCCTTTGTAAGTATATTGCAATTTACAATATCCATACGCTTTTTAATGATTGTATCTGCGCTGTGTCTGGCCACATTTGAACTTTTCAAACTTTGACACAGTGGAGTTTCGACTTCGGCTGCTCAATACACCATACATTCATCTGGTGTTGTGACAGCACACCAGCATCAGAAATGATTGGCATCACACACTACGTCCCTCACATGAAAAGACAAAGAAAGAAAAAACCTACACGATGAATATTCATGGCAGAATGCAGATTTATACCGCTGCTGACCGAAAGTAATGTAACTTATGCTCTTTTCGCATGAGCGGATTTGTGATTCATTGGCACATCAGTCACCTATGAAGTCTTTCGGTGTCTTCATGACCCTCTTTTGGCAAATTTATGCTTCAGAGTTAAAATTCAGAAGTGGGCGTCCATCACTAGTGCAGCTGGGTCCATTAAAAGGAGAGTTTTGGTCAAGTGCAGATTTATAAAATGTTACACCCTGATCAGTAAACTGCTGGGAATAATGCTGCGCTCCATTCAAAGGTGTATGTGGGATCTATTTAGTTTCAGTGACTTCCCACCATATAGCCATGTTCTGTGGTCTGATTCCCAATGACATGAAACAAAATGGCTCTGCTGGTGTATGATGATCCGGATCAGATCATTTAGCGTTTTACACACCTGTCACTGTGAACATTGCTAAGCAGGTTTCATCAGCGTATAAATGTAGGAAATTTGTCTCATTGATGCAATAAATGTTTATTGTTAACTGGGTCATGTTCAAGCAGGGTTCCCACACTTCCTGACAAATTATTCTGTGCAATTTCCATGACATGTCCATTTGTTTACCAGTAATTCATGATTTATGACTTTAATCATTTAAATTTATTTAATTAGAACTTTTTAAAATTATGACAGCCTTTTTGAGATTCTATAGAATTTAATAAATTATTTTCTATCCTTAGAAATTATTTTATTTTATTTTATTTTAATCCAGTACTATAGGAACCCTGTTTAAGTGGAAGTCTGGGGTCAGTAAGATTTTCTAAATTATATTTATTTATTATTATTGTTAGTTTTTAAGAAATTAACTTTTTTGACTTTATTACTGCATTAAATTAATCAAAAGTGACAGTAAACATTCATTACATTGTTTAAACATTGTTCTTTTTAAGTTTCTTATCATCAAAAAATCCTAGAAATTCAGCCTTGCCAAAGGAATAAATTACATTAAAAAAAAAAAAATTAAAATATAAAAAGGTTAATTTAAAAAGTAATAGTACGTCACAATATTAATGTTTTACTGTATGTTTTTTTTTTTTCTTTTTACAATAAAAAGATCTTACCAACCTCAAACTTTTGAACAGTAGTGTGAATTCATTTTGGCAAAATCAGAGTTATTCTGTTTCCATGACATGTCCATTAGGTTCCAATGATTAATGATGACTTTAATTTAATAATTTCAATTAATTTCAATTATTAAATAATTTATTTTAATTATTTAATTTAATTATTACTTTTTAAAAATTATGATGGCTTTTTAGAGATTTTATAGAATTTATTAAAATTATTATTTAATAATACAAATTTAATTTAATTCAATTTAATTTAATATTATTTTATTTTTGTTTTATTTTATTTTATTTTATTATTCCAGTGCCATGGGAACCATGTTTAAGTGAAGGTTTGGGGTCAGTAAGATTTTTTTTAATTATTTGAATTTTTATTATTGTTATTTTTTAAGAAATTAACACTTTTATTCAGCAAGAATGCATTACATTGATCTAAAGTGACAGTAAAGATTCATTACATTGTTCAAACACTGTTCTTTTAAAGTTTCTTTTCATCAAAAAATCCTAGAAATTCAGCTTTCATTCAGCCATCAAAGTAATAAATAATTTTTTCTTAAATCTATTAAAATATAAAAACATTATTTTAAAAAGTAACAGTACATCACAATATCAATGTTTTACTGTATGTTTTTTTTTTTTTTTTAAACAATAAAAAATGATCTTACCAACCCCAAACTTTTGAGCGGTAGTGTGAATTCACATTTTGGCAAAATCAAAGATCCGTGCAAGCTTCTAAGATGGAAATTTTTACATAAAGTGACATTCTAATGCACATTTTCACAAATAAAGCAGTGAATTTCTGAGTCAAATGGAATGCAGCATTAGTCACTTGTGTTCACTAAAATGCACCTTAATTGTGACGTGCTGGATGTGACCGTAAGTCCTGATGATTCACTGGCTTTGTTCCCTATCAGAGCACAAATAAATACAGTATATCGAATATTTCACTCAATAAATAAAACAAATCAGTCCTCTAACTTCAGCTGCTCCTCGCTCTTAAAGCTGTGTGACTGTATCATGATGAACACAATCCGTTTCTTAGGACACTTTTTTTTAGCGTTCAAACCGGAACCCTATAAAGGCTTTAAAACACTAACACAAAAACAAACACTGGGTTTGAAGTCATTCGGTTATTGTTGTTGTTGTTCCTGGCTTTGGCTTTGCACCGTGTCCATGTAAGGGACGGCCAGCTCAGGTCGGCGATAGAGCTCACTTAGGCCTTCGAACTTGGAGCCCCAGCGCCGTAGGGAGTCGTAGCTGAAGGCCTCCTGTGAGATGGCCGATCCAAGAGAGCTGAGGCTGCCCGCGCTGGAGCCCATTCCCTCGATGCAGTACACGTGGTAGGTGTCCATGGGGAATGCCAGGCTGTCGTTGTCGGCCTCCCAGATGATGCGCGACACGTAGCTCTTGAAGTCCATGGAACAGTGACCGCCGCAGCTGGCATTGTGGTGGTAGGGAAGGGTGGCTCCGTTGGTGATGTTTCCGCATGGGTGGACCTCCTCCTGAGAGCCCTGGGATGACTTGATGAGGGGGGCTGTAGTGCAGGAGGAGGACTGGGACAAGCTGGAACACAGCGGCCTCTTCAGCTCGGTGATGTCATAGGCGTTCTATTGGACACACAGGCGACAAATTTAATTCTGGGAAAGCCTTCAGACTTACAAAATGTGAATACACATTAGTGTGGTCGGTATGATTTTTTTAGAAAAGTATTTGTATCTTATGCTCACAAAAGCGTCATTTTTTAGATCAAAAATACAGTAAAAAACTGTAATAATGTGAAATATTATTACAATTCAGAAGAATTGGTTTCTACTTTAATATATTTTAAAATGTAATTTATTAATGTGATGCAAAGCTGAGCAGTTATTACTTCAGTCTTTAGTGTAACATGATCCTTTAGAAATCATTCTGATATGCTGATTTGGTCGGATTATTGTTGCTTCATATTTTCAAGGTATTTATATTTTTAGGATTCTGTGATGAATAGAAAGTTCAAAAGAAAAGCATTCATTTGAAATATATACATTACCAGTCAAAAGTTTTTGAACAGTAAGATTTTTAATGTTTTTTTTAAAGAAGTCTGCATTTATTTGATCCGAAATGCAGCAAAAACAATACAATTTTTAAATATTTTTACTATTTAAAATAACTGCTTTCTATTTAAATATATTTTAAAATGTATTTTATTCCTGTGATTTCAAAGCTGATTTTTAGCATCATTACTCCAGTCACATATATTTTTTTTTCAGGTTTCTTTGATGAATAAAAGGTTCAGAGGAACAGCATTTATCTGAAATGGAAATCTTTTGTAAATTTAAAAAAATATTAAAAATCTTACTGTTCAAAAACGTTTGATTGGCAGTATACATTTTATAACAATGTAAAAATATTCTGATTAATTTAATGTGTTCTTGCTAAAAAAATTTATTAATTTCCTTAATTTATAAATAAAATAAAATTAAATTAAATTAAATTAAATACAATTAAATTAAAATAATAAAAAAAGTACTAATCCCAAACTTTGTCATATGCAAGTATATATAAGCTCTCTCATTTATTTTTTACAATATTTTTATATTTGTATATTCATACTATTTCTGCAGTATACAGTGTGTACCGTATTTAAAGTTTTTGTAAATAACAATATTTAACATCTCATTATTTAAATAGATTTCAAATTTGGATTTGAAATGCAAAACAGTTGTATTTCAACTGGATGCCACTCTGAATTATAAACTGGATTTTTAAAAAATACAATGTAATAAGGTCAAGTGACAACAATATAGCTGAATATAGTTTAATGAAGTCATTATTTTTGTTTTCTTGTAGCTTGATAAAAAAAAGTTGAACCACTGATATCACATGGACTATTTTAACAATGTCCTTACTACCTTCCTCAGCCATGAACCTGGTAGTAGCCGTCTATGCAGGGTCGGATTTCATCAAAAATATCTTAATTTGTGTTCTAAAGATGAATTAAGGTCTTAAAAACAGAGTTTTCACATTTTTGGATGAACTACCTCTTTAATCATGCTGTGCAGACTAAACCTCTAAAGTGCTGAATGCTGCCACCTAGAGGATGATGGCACTGCAGTGTAGATGTTGACGGAGGTCATTCCCCTGACCTAAGTCTTACTGAAAGTAAATCAATATCTCCCCTTGGCTGCCCTGTGTTAATGGAATACCTGGTCCTGCTCTCCTCCTCCCTCCTCGTTGTAGTTGAGGATGTTCTCCCGGATGTCCTCCCAGCTCTCGTGCTCCGCTGGGATGTGGTAAACACCTCGCTTGCGGAACTTATTCCGACTGCCCTTCTGATTCCATACGGTCACCGCCACGAGCACGGCTGCAGAGGACAGAGAATGAGAAATTAATACAAGAATGATGAAACCAGTTATTAAAAGTGTATTTTTGTATAAGCATGTATGTTTAATAACGTAAATGGTGGTAAATCCTTTGCATGTTTTAATTCCATAATGTGACATGCAATGAGGTCCTAAAGTTTAAAAACTCTGTTTTTTAAAAGAAATTAATACTTTTATCTAGCAAGGATGCACTAAATTAATCAAAAATAACATGATGTTCTTTTGAATTCTTGATGAATTCTATTCATCAAATGTATCCTGAGGAGCAAGTCAGCATATTAGAATGATTTTTGAAGGATCATGTGACACTAAAGACTAGAGTAATGATGCTGAAAATTCAGCTTTGTCATCACAGGACAAAAAAAAAAAAAAAACATTTTAAAATATATGTAAATAGACAACGGTTCTTTTAAGTTGTGATAGCATTTTACAATATAACTGTTTTTAGTGTATTTTTCGTTCCAATAAATGCAGCTTTGGTAAGCATAAGAAGCTTCTTTTAAAAAAATAAAAAAATCATACCGACCTCAAACTTTGGAAAAGTAGTGTACTTCAGTAAAAAAAAAATAGTATTATAAATTAACAATGTATTTTACAAATAAAATGTATAAATTAAATATGAAATTATATTATTTACAGGTTTAAATAAGATTTTGGATACCAGATTTACAATACAGAGGTATACACAAATTTAATTTAATTTTATTTTATTTTATCATGTGAACCCTGTATAAGGGAATGTTTTTTTCAAATACTGGATTTGGATACCAGATTTACGATTCAGAGGTGTAGAAAAATATCATGTTTTGATAAAAGATTACAAAGACTTTGAAAGATTTTTGTCTTCCGAATAACATGCACGATGTGTAAATCATCCACAAAAAAAAGAGTTAAAAGAGTAAACAGGGTCAGTTTTGATTTCACGCTGACTTTTAAGTGCACAAGTCTGACCGCAGGCTTCAGCTTTCACCAGCTCATGCCATCTTGCCAGTTCATGGATGGTAAGACTCCTCTTTTCAATTAAAGACAGATCAATCCAAAAATAACCCGTCATTTCCTGCCAAATTTCTCTGAAGGCCATAAGCCCAACCAATCCCATCATCTGGCAGCACGTTTCTCATTTTTGCTTCAGTTGATGAGTGATTTCTTCCTGCCTGCATGCAGTAATGCTTTAAAAAGGATTTGTGTGTCTGCTTGTGATGTGGCTGATGGAGTGTCAGAGCTGGCAGAGAGGCCTGGAGGGCACTGCCAGCCTGTCACGTCATTGTTGTACCTGTCTAAGGCTTGAGCGCACACACACAGGCCCGCCTCGTCACTCTTACCTCTGTGTGCTGGCTCTCTATTGACAGTTTTCTCAACAGACTAACACAAAATAAAAGGGGCTCATCACGGTGCCACACTGATGACAGAGACATAACAACGCTTTCATGAAAAGTGTAACTTCCATGACAGTTACCGAAAAAGACGAGTAGACACATGCTGATGGCTAGGATCGAGCTTGGACTGAGCGCGGCGAGACGGAGAGATTTGACCCGGCCGATTTCACACCACTGGCCCCTGAAGCCCTCTGGACAGCGGCACTGGTAGCTCTTGGTGGAGTGAGCCAGGCAGGTGCCGCCGTTACGGCACGTGGTGGGGCCGCAGGGGGACGGGGCGCAATGCAAAAGACCTGTGACCTCATCCACCACCGCAACCTGATTGGCTGGACACCTGAAGTGAGAAAGCAGATGTTGAGACAAAGGAAGAAGCATTTGACAGTAGGAAACCATGTGGGAGAGAGTGTTCACCTGCACTCATGTTTTCTCCACAGGTCGACGCAGTACAGTGGACTCAGGCAGGGTTTGGCGCTGCAGGCGTCAGAGTGACAGCCGGGCACGACTCCACGGCGCTCCAGTACAGTACTGAACTCTGTGCCCTGACCATCCAGCGGCAGAGAGTGACCGTTCAGTCTGACATCCCGTATACATCCTGTATGGTAAAAAATATGGTGAAAATGCTCATTTGTTACTGTGACTTTTATTTCTATTATATAACGTGCACTTGGGACTTTATATTGACTGTCATTTTGAATTGGAACTGTAACTTTGATCATCTGGTTTATTTTGCAATAATGACCACCTGACTGTGCATAATCTCACTCATTACAGTTACTTACTAAATAAATAAATAAATGGACATTTAAAATATTGTAAATATTTATTAAAAAATATATTTAAACTACTGTTCAAAGCTTTGGGCTCAATAAGAATTTGTAATGTTTTTGAAAGGTCTTTTATGCTCAGCAATGCTGCATTTATTTCAGCAAAATTACAGTAAAAAACAGTAATATTTTGAAATATTATTCTAATTCAAAATAGCTGTTTTCTATTTTAATATATTTTAAAATGTAATTTATTCCTGTGATGACAAAGCCGAATTGTCAGCAGCCATTACTCAGTGTCACACAATCCTTCAGAAATCATTCTAAATCACAGAAATGGCTCTTTTGTACTCAAGACACATTTATTTAATAACTATATTATAACCTTTTTATTATCAATGTTGAAAACAGTTCTGCTTAATATTTTTGTAGAAAAGGAGATAAATATTTTCAGGATTTTTGGAAGAATTAAAAAGTTCAGAACAGCATTTATTTGAAATGGAAATCTTTTGTAATTTTATAAATGTATATATAATATATTATTTTGTCCTTGCTGAATTCAAGTATTAATTTATTTAAAAAATAAATACATAAATAAATAATCTCACCCACACCATCCTTTTGAACAAAAGCTGAATTTTTATAATCATTACTTCAGTCACATGATCCTTCAGAAATCAATTTATTCAATAAATTATTGTTATGTTGAAAACAGCTGACTAGAATTTTTCAGGTTTCTTTGATTAATAGAAATTTCAGAAGAACATAATTCATAATTCAAAGCATCCTTACTAAATAAAAATAAGCTTTTTAAGCTTTTTATTTCAGATAATGCTGATCTTTGGATCTTTTTATTCATCAAAGAATCCTGAAAAAAAATTCCTCAACTGTTTTAAATATTGCTTATAATAATGATCAAAAATGTTTCTTGAACAGCAAATCAGCATTTTGAGATCAGAATGATTTCTGAAGGGTCATGTGACATTGAAGACTGGAGTAATGAAAAAAATTATCTTTGATCACAGGAATAAATTACATTTTAAAATATTTTCATATAGAAAGCAGTTTTAAATAGTAAAAATATTTCACTATATTACTGATTTTGGTTTACTTTGGATCAAATAAATGCAGGCTTGGTGAGCAGAAGAGACTTTAAAAAACATTAAAAATTTAACTGTTCAGAAACTTTTGAATGGTAATGTACATTGTAGGATTTGTTTGACAAAGTCAATTCTATAGTCTAGAGGTCATCATACAAATATATTTGACCTCAAAATGCGGAGGCTAACCAATCAGAATCAAGCATTCCAGAGAGTTGTGTAACTAAGTAAAATATTAAGCTTTAATCTTCAAAAGTGAAGAAGCAAACAAATTCACTCTCATCATGAGATAAACTAAGCAACTCGTTGATTTGAATTACAGCAATGAGGAAAAAAGGGAAGAGAAAACCCACCCTGAAAGTCTCCCTGCGTGTTTGGAGTGGCGCTGTTTCCCAGAAACACACTGGAGGGGTGAACTACTATTTCTTTCTTTAAACCCAGGACCCCTGTGACCTCTCGTGAACCCCCGCCCTGCTCCAGTCGCAGGGTAAAGATGTTGTCATGTCGATGAAGACTGACGAAGACCCACTGGCCGTGGTTCACGCGATGACCTGTTAGTTTCAGAGAGTGAGCGCCGTCCCCAAGGTTAGCACGGACAGTGAGGTACCCATCTACGATCTGAGAGACAAAAAGACAACACAGCGTTATAGCTTTAAAACGTATTTGGTCACCTAAGGGAGGCTTAAAATAAATGCACATCATGTGTATCACTCACTTCCAGAATAATGAACTCGTTGGCGTCACGTGAGGCCATGCTGAGCAGGCTGCCCGTGGAGACGCGGGTTCTCAGCAGGAAGTGAGCTTGGGTTTTGCGTGGACTTCCTCCACCTCTCAGCTGGTACCTCAGCACACTGTCTTTTTCAAATGACCATTCAGAAAGGGCTTTGTCACACTTGTGTCCGCTATATCCAGGATGGCAATCACAGCTGAAGGAGCCCCATTCGCCCAGACATTTCCCATGGACCCCACAGGAGGGTCCTCCAGCGGTCAGACACACACCATCTGTCAGGGCACATCCCGGGGCGCTGTTCTCACTCTCCGCTGTGCTGCCGAGGTCGTACACCTGACAGAAAACAGACACGCACACACAGAAAGGCCTGAGTCAGCACAATGCTGAACCTTATTGATCCGTATCGACTCGTTGTCAGAAAGTGGCTCAGGTAAACGTCCGTTCTGTCCAAACAAAAGATTGTGGATTGAAACCTGAAACACATTCGGTCTGAAAGATGTTCAACACTGACAGATTCATTCATGAAACGGGAGTATAATGAATTTCTGCATTCATGTGTAAAAGACACAGTAATGCATATGTGACAGTTTTAGGTTTTATAAACGACTTAGAGCAGAATTCATTTTGTTTATATTTTCTGAATAAGGTCCATTGTCAGTAAATGAGTAACATATGTTTTCTTAATAATGCAACCATTTAAAAAACTAAATCTACAACATGTACATATTTACAAGTAATCCATCCAAATAGAATAAGTGCCAAATCCACTGAGAATAGTAGGCTGAAAATATTAAAGGATTAGTTCACTCCAGACTAAAAATTTCATGATGATTTACTCACCACCATGTCATTCAAGATGTTCATTTCTTTCTTTCTTTAGTCGAAAAGAAATTAAGGTTTTTGCGAAAAACTTTCCAGGATTGTTCTCCATATAGTGGACTACAATAGTGGCCAGTGGGTTGACAGTCTAAATTGCAGTTTCAATGCAGCTTCAAAGAGCTCAACACGATCCCGGCCGAGGAATAAAGGTCTTAACTAACGAAACGATCAATGATTTTCTAAAAGAATTCAAACTTCTATACTTTTTAACCACAAATGCTCATCTTGCACTAGCTCGATGTCACACATTATGTTATCATGCACACATGACGAACCTTCAAAAAAAGTCAAACGCCCTTTACAAAAAATGGTAAAACAATGATATCGGGTGATTTTGAAGTTGGAGGAGAAAATGAGATGAAGATTTTTGTCCTACCCTATCTTTTTGAACCAAAGTACACAGACAAAGAACTAACTGCATTTGACTTTTCCAACATAACTACATATGATAACACAGAGCTGGTGCAAAGAAGTACATAAATTAAATTTTAATTTTTATCAATTAAAAAGTATATACATTTTTATTTATTTATTTATTTTTTTTAGAAAATGACCAAGCAGTTCACTAGATAAGTCCCTTATTCCTTGGCTGGGATCATGTAGAGCTCTTAAAAGCTGCACTGAAACTGCAGTTTGGACCTTCAACCTGTTGGCCACCATTGAAGTCCACAATATGGAAAAAAAATCCTGGAATGTTTTCCTCAAAAACTTTAATTTCTTTTCGACTGAAGAAAGAAAGAAAGTCATGAACATTTTGGATGACATGGGGGTGAATAAATTAAAAAAAAAAAAAATTTTGGAAGTTAACTAATCCTTTAAGCCAAACATGCCCAAAATATAAACTTTTTAAAAAACAGTTAACTTAGTTTTTTCAAAATGTCAAAAATCTTTTTTTATTATTATGTTATCATGTTTTTATTGTTTTATTGTGTTAGCTGCATTTTTAGTTATGTTTACTTATCAACTGCAGTTTGATTGAGAATAATTAGAATGCACCATGAAAAAACATGATTTTAGAAAATTGTTAAAAATGGAGTTATCTGTTTTTGCAAATGAACTCTTCACATACTTTTAGTATGTGGTATAAATATATATATATTTTTTTGTTTAATGGTTTTGTAAAGTCAAAAACAAAAGTACCCCCTAGATAAATAAGTTTTTACCTGACTGTCCACCACCAGGTTCCTCATACATCCCACAAATCCTTTGTAATGGGGGTGTGACCTACGGAGTGAGTGTGTCTCTTTAACCCCACCCAACTGAAGAGGCTGGTAGACATCCAAAAACCTGAAGAGAAATAAAAACGTGTGGCATTAGTTTACATCACAGCCAGAAACTGATGCGTTAAAAGCTCAAAAAGATAGTAAGGACATCATAGTCCATACTGACATCAGTGGTTCAACCTTAATGTTATGAAGCTATGAGAATACTTTCAGTGCACAAAGAAAACAAAAATAACAACTTTAGCTCTTTAAGCTCTTAGTTTACAACACTTATGTCAGATGGACTATTTTAACAATGACTTTACTACCTTCCTTGAAAGTGGTAGTTGCATTGCTGTATATGCAGGGTCAGAAATCTCCCGGATGTCATCAAAAATATCTTAATTTGTGTTCCGAATATGAATGAAGGTTTGGAACAATATGAGGGTAAGTAATTAATGACAGAATTTTCATGTTTGGGTAAACTAATTTTAAATTTTACCTTTCACTGCCTGGCGTCTCTCCAGAGGCCTTGCACACTGACTGATCAGTCTCAAACATCTCAACTCCCAGGCCTTCCAACTCGTTCACCATGGCACCAGAGCAGTGGTCCAGAATCATCTGCACAGTCTACACAAAAACACACACACAATGACTTGACTTCAAGGCAAAGTATTACACCATCTAAATGCATGAGAGGTCACCTTTCATAATGGAATATTTTAGACTCAAATCCCAGAGGGCAAAAAAGCTCACAATCTGTCTAACCCAGTGTGAACCATTGAGCTACGTGATGATCTGGACTCTCTGACAGCTTCATGTCTCAATGAAATTGAGGTGAGCTTGAGAACATTAAGTAGTCAAACAAAAATTCCTCCAGGAATGGCAAATGCCCACTGTCTCATCCTGGTCACCTGACCTCTATTTCAATCTACGCTTGTACCTTGCCATCGCTGATGATGTCGAGGTGATGCCAGCGGCGGTCCGTGACAGTGGCTCTTGTGGACAGCTGCAGTGTTAGAGTCCCCGAACCGTGATTCACACTCAGCACAGGAGCTCCATTTTTCAGTTCTAATGAAAAAAAACCAGAATCATAGAATTGCATTCGAAGACACATAGAATATTGATTGCCAACACGTACACTGCGATTCAAAAGCATTTTCTAATGTTTTTGAAATGTCTTATGCTCACCAAGGCTGCATTTATTTGATAAAGACACATTGGAAAGCGTAATAATATGAAATATTATTACAATTACTATGTTTACAATTAACAATAGCCATTACGCCAGTCTTCAGTGTCACATGATCCATCAGAAATAATTCTAATTTGCAGATTTGGTGCTCAAGAAACATTTGTTGAGAATATTTGTGCTGCTTTTAATGGATACTGTGAATTAACAAACAACAAAAAAAAGGCAGTTCTGGACCTAAAGACATGTATAACTTGACATGTATAACTGTATAAATGTTTGTGCTATGAGCATAAATGACACCTCAAATCATGCAGCTTTTGCAGATTTTTGCCCAGATGAACATAAAATGGCAAAACAATCACACACTTTTGACCCCAGGCTCTTTGATCTCACTAGTACGCGTCACCTTTAACAAGTTCTCAAACTCATCACAGGAAAGCATATGACACCGGTACCGCAAACATGTGTGACATGAAAATCTAATGCCGTTTTATGCCCCCTAAGATTGGTTTTGACCCCCAGCAGTAAAAAATGCTTATTCGTAATCAATTTGTGGTCAGTTTGAAATTGCTGTCACTGCAGTGGAGGGTTTTGGCCCCAGTTCAATAAAAACATGTACCAAACTGATGATGTAAGCTTATGCAAGGCCACGGGAGGGTCGTTTCCTGAAATCATACGACCAGTTGCACAATACAGTATTGGACAGGTGGCACAGAATCTGAATATGTGACCTTCACTGGTGACTTGGGGTCAAGATCAATGCTGACCCAAACCCCATTCACACCACTGCTGACCACACACATTTACAAACATCTATAATTCATGGCTCCCTTCAGATTGTGCTTGTTGCCATTAATCGATTTTAGTAACACAATTAATTGGTAGAGGAAATTAATGTCATGCAGTGTAACAAGAGAATCTTAAATTATGAGGGTACTATGACAGATGTTTTCTCCATTATTAAGAAGGCTTTACTCAGGTTTTTTTCCCCATCTGAACAGTACATTTTCACATATGTGACCCTGGACCACAAAAACAGTCATATGGGTCATTTTTTTTGAATAAATAGGACAATATTTGGCCGAGATATAATTATTTGAAAATCTGAAATCTGAGGGTGCAAAAAAATCAAAATACTGAGAAAATCGCCTTTAAAGTTGTCTAAATAAAGTTCTTAGCAATGCATATTACTAATCAATAATTAAGTTAAGTTTTCATATATTTACAGTAGGAAATTTACAAAATTTACACTATGCGAAAATGCTATATATACCTAGCGCAATGAAGTCCTCTTTTTCTCCAGGCTGAGGTGTGCCCAATGGGCCATTGTAGAACAGCAGACCATTGGCTGCTTCTGTAATGAACTCCAGAGAGATGTGATTCTGGAAGCAAGGCCTTATAGGAGGGAACCATGCATAACCATTGCCGAGGAAACTGTGCTTGGTTTGCTGGCATTCTGGTCCATCAAACATAGGGGGACATTTACACCTGCAACAGATCAGCCATTACTTCACCAAAAGTAAAACTGCATGATATGAATAAACAACGTTTATTCTGTCATGTAGAAAAACAAGCATGCAAGCAAAACAAGATCTGAGTGTTAGAACAGTTGGCCATTTTACCTGTAGCCTAGTTCACTATCCACACAGGTGCCTCCATTCAGGCAAGGGTTTTGAGAGTATGAAGAGCAGTGTAGGTGAACGCCCTCTCGAGCGAGGCAGCCACACTGAGCGCTCGCTTTGGCTGAGACGGACACTAGAGAGACATTTCCATTGTTGAGTGTTTTAGGGGTATCACTGAATGCCACCTTGCTAAAGCAGCCACCTGTCTGACCGCAGGCCGCATAGGTGCACTCGTCCACCCCCACCTGTAGAATGGTCACACCCAAAGCAGACTCCAACTGAAAGAGAAGAACAAGTCCTACTTAGTTGACAATTCACAGGGTGTTTGATTGACAGGTGATCTGACCAATCATAACACAGACTCTGCTATTTTGTCTGACAAACAAACCAGTCAGGAGAGTAGATTAACACTGATGGACTTGAACTTGAAAAATGGTATGTATATGAACAAGATTATCTTCTGAATTTCATTAATTTTTATTTTGAGGTATAACTAGTAAAGAGGAAGAGATGATCGGTTCATGTGCCGCTTGAACTGAGGCACTACAATGGTTTGTCACGACACATTAAAGGGCTACAAATGGTATTTATTGTTTGAATTCCTTAACAAATGGCATAATTTGAAAGCTGAGACTGGTATGTTTCATACCAATCGTATCCTGTTTATTTACTAAAGTAATTTAAAATTATTATATGGAAAATAAGACCTTGGACATTCCACTAAAAATAAAAAAAATAAATAAAATAAATCCATCATTTGGAATGTGGTGCATATGGTATTGTTAACTAATATTAAATTAATTATTTTCGCTAATTTAAATAAGTCTAAAATTAAATAAAATATAGATTAAAATTTAGATTAAATTTTTTTAACTTAAAATTAGAAATGGTGCCTTGGGAACTAACTGAAATAAGTACTAAAATTTACTAAAGTAATTTAAAATTATTATATTAAAAAGAAGACGTTGGTCATTCTACTGAAATAAAAATAGAACAGAATAAAATTAAGAATTTAATATTAAAATTAAAAAATAAAATATGTCATTTGGAATGTGGTGCATATGGTATTGTTAACTAATATTACATATTTTTTTTTTGTAATTTAAACAAATCTAAAAATAAATAAAATATAGATTAAAATTTAAAATAAAAAAAAATACTAAAGTGATTTAAAATTATTATATTGAAAAGAAGACCTTTGTCATTCTACTGAAAATAAAATTAAAAAATAAAATAAAATAAAATAAAATAAAAAAATTGTTTTGTTTTTTTAATCCGAATCCATTATTATCCAAACGATTTACAAGAGGAACAAAGCAATGCAAGTCATTCACCATAATCATTTCTGTACATGTACATGTTAGTATGAGTGTGTTTATTTGTTCTGGACTCAAGGGCAGTCCATCACATCCCTCAGCAGTGGCTCTAAAAATGTCAGAGCAGCTTCCTGTGTAGTGCATCAACATCATCTCGGTGAGAGCATTAGCACCATGCTGGGCTGTGAAGAGCGCCTACTCTACACCTGATTTATAGACTGGTGGATGCTGCACAGGGAGCAACATGTTCTTTCTATCCATTCCTCCCTTTCAGAAATCCTGCTCGCTTCCCCTGCCCAAAGCGACAGCCCACCATCTCATTCCTTACATGAAAATGAAATATTTATTGACCCGTTGCAGTGTGTCTCTAAGTGCAGGTGTGAGATGCGTGTAAATGTGAACGGCTTCATAGACTCCATATCCGTGCCTATGTGAGAAACACAGGAGACGTGGATCGGTGTTAAAGTGTGAGTTTTTGTGCACTTGTCTTTGTCACCTTAGCTTTGTGCATGGCTATGTAGCCGTGGAGTTTCTCAGGCTTGTAGTATGGCGAGCCATGGGCGGCAAACCACACGCTGAGGTGATGCTGAGCTGGCTGGCTGCCACTGGCCAGGGTGAAGATGTCAACATTCTCCATATCAGTCTGGAAGAGCTCGGACAAGAAGCGGCGGAGACGCATGTATCGGCTCTCCACATTCTTTGATGCTCTGAAAAACTCATTTGCAGTCAAGTCTGCGCATAACAAACACACACATACTTGCCATCAATGTAAAACCCAAACATAAACATAACTTAAAATGTTGCATCAAAATGTAGACCTTATTTTGCAGGATTTTTTTCACGCTCTCTCATCAATGATAAGACTTCTATGCAAATGGCCTCTTCACATGTGAAATGAGTAAGAGCACTTACACAGGCTGCAAACTGCATTATGCTCATTTGTCAATTTCAGCTTGCATGTGACAGATTTACAAAATCTGCATTGAAATGTGATGCACAACTTTTAAGGTCAAACAAATTGATTGGACTTAAAAATCAGCCACTTTTATCTAATGGATGCAAATGCTGTACATTTTTAAAATGCATTTGGGTTTCTGATATCAGATATTCAGTGATAAGGATAAGGATAAAAATGATGATAAAAACACACAATATTTCGTTCCGTTCAACCTCCGTTAAGCTTTTCTAATAGGTGCTCAAAGTTCATAGGCCTATGGCCTGTTTTTTGAGATAAACAAATGTCTTCAAAGCAGTGATGGAGTACTCGAGTCCTGGACTCGGACTCGAGTCCGACTCGAGTCACTATTCTTTGGACTCGAGTCCGACTCGAGAATCCACTCTCTGGACTTGTGACTCGACTTGGACTCACGGATTGATGACTCGTACTTGGACTCGGACTCGAGGATATATACAATCGGACTTGAGCATTCATCACTTTGTTTTTGACTAAATATGTTATAAAAAAATTATATAAGGTGTTACACTTTTCCTGTTTCGTGCCCAAGACCGGCCGCGATCTCCCTTCACAGACACTGCTACCTTTCGCTCTCTTTGCTTGACAACACACTCACTGACGTCACTCACTTTTACGCTCGTGCAATGCATGATGCATGATTCGCGGGCTAAATGTTCACATTTGTAAAATGCAGAAAGACGTGCCCCGGATCGTGAAGTTCGCCTACGCGAATTTTGCTTCTAATGCTGGAAAGAGCAGCGCTAAATGTTGTGTGTGTAATCGCACAATTGAGGAAAAGACTGGGACAACCTCAAACTTTAACAGACACCTGTCACGGATGCACCCAGAAAAGTAAGTAAAAAGCTTTCCATTGCCTAACGTTAGCTTTTTTCAAAAAAATATTATTGACTAATGCATATATGATAACAAACAGAAGAAGCTAGGGTTAATGTATGTCTGGTTCAGATTACAGCATTTTTTTGTCTGTTGATAACTTAACGTTACTAGTCACTGTGCCAGATCAGATTTTTGCGATATTTGTCTGTTGCGATAGTCACTGTGTCAGATTAAACAGTCTCTCTCTCTCTCTCTGCATATCGTATTGATTTTTACGTTTTAAGTATCTTTAAAATACAGTGTCCAGTGATGGAGTACTCGAGTCCTGGACTCGGACTCGAGTCCGACTTGAGTCACTATTCTTTGGACTCGAGTCCGACTCGAGAATCCACTCTCTGGACTTGAGACTCGACTCGGACTCGAACTCTGGTAATGGTGACTCGACTTGGACTCGACTCGGACTCTTCTTTGGTGACTCGGACTTGGACTCGGACTCGAACACTGGGACTCGAGACTCGACTCGGACTCGACAGTTGGTGACTCGACTACAACACTGCTTCAAAGCCACTTGTGGCACTTTGGACCAGGACCATGCATAGCGATTTTCATGTAGATAAGACAAACGGGTGCGTAGTTATGGCTGTTTTTATGTTTTGCTTTTTTTTCATCTTCTGACATAATATGTAAGCATCACTTACATATGCATTGTAAGTTTGGCAAAGATATCCTATTCCGTTCAAAAGTTATAGCCATTTCTGTAAAAGCGGCCCTGATGCTTTCGAACGTTTTGAACCTTTGCGACGGAGAGTCGAAAGTTTAACATTTTTTGATAATTATTGATATTCACTCTCACCTAGGACTAATTATCAAAAGTCAGTTTTTCAAAAAATGTAAAATACACAAAAATTTCGGGTGACGGACAAATCTTGCATGTTCTTTGTCCGCCATGAGCCAAAGATTCCGACGACATAAGACACTTGAGCCTGCGATAAACGGTTTAGGAGTTATGAGTGATTTCATACTTTTGATTGCTGTAGCGCCCCCGTCCGACCGATTGGGGCAAGACTTGTTGGCTTTGTAGATGGTGTGAGTAAAACCATCCCTCCAAATTTCAAGTCTCTACAACTTGTTGTTTGGTCTGCATAATCAGTTTTACATAAGGATTGCTGATCCGTGGCCATTCTAACAATACGCCCTTGAACCCCTAATTACAAAACCAAATGGCTAAGTGCAAGAAAACAAATTGATACAAATACTGAATCCAACATTTGGTAATAATACAGCATAATGACAGATTTACAAGCAATTTTTTGGCCATTCATTTCTGACCAGTGTGACAAGGTTGGAGAAAAATCCTTATTATACCATGTGTGAGTCAAGTCAATAAGTTTTAGTTCAATGCGGTTACATTAACTAGCATTTTTTGGGACAAAGAAAATCCTCTCAGTCAACATGAGGGTTAAACATAATAGTATAAGAATATGTTTAGATTTCAGCTTTTTTTTTTTTTCTTTAAATAAGAGTCTCTTACTGGCCAGTCTGATAGATCCAGCATTCTTCAGCGCCTCCTCCTCCAGCTCCATCACTGTGACCTCGGCCGATGAGGTGACGTCAGGCCAGCTCTTATCTGCCACCCTCACCTGCAGGCTGTAGAATCCAGCTGGTGTTCCCTCTCGGATGCTCAGCTGACCGGTGTTTTGGTTCAGGCTGAATTGCCTGTGTGGGTTCATGTTCAGTGGGGCAAAAGGATGAGAATTAATGCATGACTTAAAATTCAACTAGTGCATTTATGATCATTTCAATATACCACCTTTGAATATTTATAATAATAAGCATTTAAAATGAAATTAATAATTTGCTAATGTAGTAAATAAAGATTTAGGAGAATGTGTGGTATAGCATTTGGAATATAGTGTACAATACATACGCTACCAGCCAAAAGTTTTTGAACAGTAAGATTTTGAATGTTTTTTTAAATAAGTCTCTTTTGCTCACCAAGCAACAAATATTTCAGAATTGTACTGTTTTTGCTGTGCTTTGGATCAAATAAATGCAGGTTTGGTGAGCAGAAGAGACTTCTTTAAAAAACATGAAAAATCTAACTGTTGAAAAACTTTTGACTGGTAGTTTATGGATGAAAGACTTTTATCATTTTTATCCTAAGACAAAGAGCAACATCAAAATTCTGTCTAACAGCTCTGTGTTCGACAGAAAAAGAAAGTCATATTTTGGACCAGCATGACAAAATTGTGTCAGAATTTCCATTTTTGGGTAAGGTATCCTTTTAAACTTAGACAAACAGTAACTGGGGATTCATTCCAAGGTTCATTCCTGGATCATCACACATGAGAGAGCAGCACTGATGCTGTAAGATGACTCAAGCTGTATTATTAATGGCAGTGTGTATATCAGTGAAAGCACTTATGTCAACTCCTGTCACCGTCTCCAGATGTGATGACCATGACAGGGACACTTCTGCTGTTCTGTATAAGAGATTCCAGGAACAGCTGGGCAGCACCAATCTCTCTCTCTCTCCCTCTCTCTTTTGTATGGATACACTCTTTCTCCGTCTAGGTCACAGTTGTAATATACCTTCTCTGCATTTTTTAAGTGTTGTCTTGTTTAAAAACAAAACCATGACATTATACTATACAACGTTTGGGGTCAGTATGATTTTTTAAAAATAAATCAATACTTTTAATCAGCAAGGATGCATTTAACTGATCAGCTGTCACAATATAGACTTTTTTTGTTGTGCATAAAAAATCTATTGCAAATAAATGTTGTTCTTTTGAACTTTCTATTCATCAAAACAACACAGTTTCCACAAAAATAGCACAAACGCCTCCATGACAGTATCTACTATCTTGAATTTCTCACCTAAACTAATTCACACTGTAATGCAAGAGTCAATTCTTGACAACTTGGAGGAAGGGTTTGTGGTCATTTTTTGGACTGTTTTACACAAGCTGAAAAATTATTTAAAAATAAGGTGATTGCAGACTTGCAAATTAATTGACATGTCTCTCTTGGACCCAGATTTCAAGATTTTGTGAGCGAGAGTGACGAGCCTATGTCTTGTAGCATGAGCTAAGAGGACAAGGACACAAAATGAAAAGCAACACTGGTTTATGGCTCTTAATATGGCGTTTGCTATGAAGCCATGTTTGGCCCTGTAACTTCAAACACTGTGCAGCAAGGTCGCAAAACTCACAGTAGTCACTGCTCAAATTAAATTCAATCATGTTCATATAACAGGAATAGAGTTCCACCTCGATGGTAACCTTCAGCGCGGGTGCCAAATTAGGTACTTAACTGTCAAGTAAGCAAATGAAAAACTGCTTGGATTGAAGCTACGCTCTCGGTGCCAAGAGATGTGTCACACTAGCTAGCATCAAACTGCTAATGTATTAATGTGTTAATTATCCAAATTAATGAGAGCAGATCCTCCACAACACACCGTCGGGCACAGCTTTGGATGGAACTTGAAATAGACTGTGATTGAACTCGAGACTAAACTGATTGAGTTGGCAGTAGTTTGTGGAGTGTTAGCATAATCGCTTTGCTTAAAGGTGCCATCGTTGGCATGAGCCACAGAGTCTGGTTTGGACAAAGACCATCACACTTAGATGCAGCTCATTAGAGAGAACCTCCAGCCAACGTAATCTTTCTTATCAGTTACTGGGAGAGAATCCGTGTATCACTTCAGAGTGAATTTTGAAATTAAAAAGGCGAGTGACAGGCAAGATGTCAGTAAGCTAATATGCCGTGCTCCGCACGCTCTCGTCCTTTATCCTCCCCTCACTTTTGTTCTTTTTTTTCTTCCCATGTAAGTGTCACTTGACACAGTAGAGTTTGAATCAAACTTCAATAGAAGATCAAAGCACCTGGGGGGTTTGCCTTCGAACTTGTAAACCTTCTCGCTCCAGTCATCAAGGTCAGGGGATTGAACCTGTCCAAGCACCGTCGTGGGGAGTGTACCTGGGGAAAATACATAATGAGGTTAGTGAAAAGCTACCTCCATCCAGGCTGCGCGATACCTGGGGCGATGCGTGTGTGTGGGTGGGCGGAGGAGACATATCTTTAAAAAGATAAGCAAAAAGCAGAGCATCTCATTGGCACATATGGACCCACTTAAACAGCACAGTGGGGGGGATGCAATGCTATTAGCATGCAACATTGCCATTTCTCCAAAAGGCAAAACGAAATGCTGTAATCCTGTTAGTCATGAAATCAACATCCTTTAAAATGGCTCTTGCTTATGTGCCTCTTAAACCTGGGATTTAAGTAAATTGTTAGCATCATGCCATGTTTGAGCTACATGATGAATTCTTATTAGAAGGCTAATGCATTTCATCAGAGAAAAGAGAAAAATGCTAAAAATATTATCATGTAATACATGATAATTTCTCTCCTAAAATGTCATATATTAAGAAGGGTAAAAAAACAGTGTTTTGGCCATTTAACATGACAGTAATAAAGTTTCTCTTACACATTTACCATTAAATATGTTTTAAGTACCTTAAAGGGACAGTTCACCCAAAAATGAAAATTCTGTCATTATTTCTCACCCTCAAACCAAACCCGGGTTCCAAACCCGTAAGACCTTTGTTCATCTGCAGAACACAAATTAAGATATTTTTGATGAAATCCAAAAGCTTTCTGACCCACAGACAGCAATGTAACTGAATGCCCAGAAATGTATTAGAAAGTCGTTATTTTTGTTTTCTTTGCACAAAAAAAGTATTCTTGTAGCTTCATAACATTACAGTTGAACCACCAATGATTTCAAATGGACAGTTTAACAATGTCCCTACTACCTTTTTGGGCCTTGAAGGTGGTAGTTGCATTGCTGTCTAAGTAGGGTCCGAAAAACTCTTGGATTTCATCAAAAATATCTTTATTTTTTGTTCCAAATATCAACAAAGGTCTTATGGATTTGAAATGACATGAGAGTGAGTAATTAATGACAGAATTTTTTTTTTTGGGTGAACTATCCTTTTAAAGTAATGCCATGGTATTCAGGAAGTGAAGCGTAGTACTACCATAATATGGCAATACCATAGTTTTTTTTTTACAAATTTACCATGGCAGTACCATGGTATATTTTGAAGTACCTTGGAATATCAAGTAAATATCATGCAAAATGAGTATGCTAATACTTACAAAAAGTACTAGGGTATTTTGGACATGCAGAATGGTAGTAACATGGTATATATCATGGTAAGTACCATAAGGGATGTAAAAAAAAAATAGCTGCTGAATTTCAGTACCATAGTAGCAAGATTATGACATTTCTTACCATGTAAGTTGTACACTATGAACTCGCTGTGTCCAGGTGCATGAGGATGGTCATTTTTATCTCCTATTATGACGGTGAGTGTACTGGTGGAGCTCATTGGTGGTGATCCACTGTCAATCATCAGGACTGGGAGAAGATACTGTTTCTGCTGCTCCCGGTCAAAGCTACGCAGAGCGGTTATCATGGCACTGCCATTCCGCAGATCAGTCAAGTTAAAATTTGTAACATCAGAGGTCAGCATCAGCAGACGAATGGAAAAAGGCCCTCCGTTGGATGACGTGTCTTTGTCAGTGACATGCAACAGAATGGATGTGTCATTCATGTGAACAACCTGTGGCGCTATAGTGTTCTCCCACACGATGGGCCGATATGGAGCCTCAAACTCCGGTCCGTTGTCATTGACATCTTGCACGGTCACCAGCACAATGGCAGAGCCGGTCAGAGCAGGGCTGCCCATGTCTGTGGCCAGGATCATAAGCCTATGTTGAGACATCTTCTCCCTGTCCAGAGAGTCAGCTACCACAACCCAGCCGCTCTTATCCACCAGGAACTGCTGAAAGGGGTCGGATTCTGGGGCGATGCTGTAGGTGAACCTCCCATTTTGACCAGAGTCCAGATCCACGGCTGTCACCTGTGCCACGATGGTGCCTACTGGAACGTCTTCGAACATGGATCCCGCCTCGTAGAACTGTGGGAAGAACACTGGAGCGTGGTCATTGGAATCTTCCACCTGAATGATGCAGTAGGCTAGGCTAAAAAAGTCAGCATCCTCCACTTTGACCGTTAAGTTGAACGTGCGCTCATGTGGCTTCTCAAAGTCAATCTTTTTCTTTAGCCTCACTATGCCACGACGGTTCACCTTGTCGGTTTCTATGAAGAATTTGCGGTCTTCATCTCCTCCAATGATGCTGAATGTCATGACTGAATTTTCACCTTCATCACCATCGGTGGCAGCCACTACCACAACCTCGCTGTTGATGTCTAAGTTTTCTGGCATTGAGGCCATGTAGACTCTTTGGGTGAACACCGGAGGATGGTCATTGACATCGGAAACTACGATGGTGGCTGTTCCTGTGCCTGACAGTCCTCCTCCATCACAAGCTTCAACCACAACGAGGTATCGATCCACCACCTCCCTGTCCAAAGAGCGCAGAACAGTATAGATAGTGCCGGTGGCTGGGTTGATAGAGAAGAGGTTAAGATTGATCTCATTGCGCACATTCTGCACAATCCTGTAGGTAAGGATAGCGTTCTTCCCAGCTTTTGGATCGTCTAAGTCGGTGGCCCGCATTTCCATTATGGAAGTGTCTGCTGGGGAGTTTTCAGGCACATGACCCAAAAAGCAGTTGTCTGTCGCACACAGGAAGACAGGTGCATTGTCATTGATATCCTGCACTTCGACTAGAACATCAGCAAACCCGGTAAGACCTGCCCCGTTCTCATCGGTGGCAAGTACCAGGAATTGCCAGGCCGAGCGAACCTCGCGATCTAAACGTCGTTGGGCAAAGATCCTGCCGTTCATCTCATCTATGGTGAATTCGCTACCAGCTCCTTGCCCGTGTAGAGAATAGCGCACCGCACGCTGGTCCGCCTCCTGATCTGGATCCGTTGCTGAGACCTGTGTGGAGAACAGATGGGAATAAACAGGCATGCATATTAGAATTCAACACACTTGTCACAGAACATATGAGGCAATTAAAAGTTAATAGTCACAGCAAAGGAATGCCGATAGTTCTCTCCGCCTCTTTTCCGCTATGTTTATGCAAAGCCTTTGAAGTCTATTTTTTACACTGACAGCACAATAGACAGCAATATTGAGACACGTTAGCAGAGAATGACAACCGTGGCAGGGTGTGTCAAAATATTAATTTCAAATAGGCTTCCTTTTTTCTTTCCAAGCTTTAAACCACAAAAACTGGAACTAATTTATAGCATATGCACAAAATCACGTTGATATTCCTCTCTACAACATTATTGCCTTTTTCATGCAACTACATGTGTCTGAGTGTTTTAACCCTTCACCTCTAGCACAAGGACGGGAAACTCTGTAAGTTCCTCCATGACGCTGGCGTGGTACTCAGTCTGAGTGAAAAGGGGTGCCTCATCATTCTGGTTGATGACGTTAATGACAACCATTGTCTGGTTTTCCCATTTTCCATCCGAAGCGACCAGCCGTAACTCGTAGCGCTGCACCTGCTCGTAGTCAAGCCGCTGGGCAATGAAGATCGTGCCAACCTCTGGCTCCACATCGAATGTGCCCATGGTGTTCCCGGAGGTAATCTGGTACCGCAGTTTGGCATTGGCACCTGTTTGGGGGGTTTGGGAAGCGTTAGCATTCTAGGAAGTGTTAAGCTTGGCTGAGCTGGATAAAAAGAGAATGTCAGCATTAATCTGTGCTCATTTGATGAGGATTACATAAAGGACAAGAAAGCTCTAATGCACACAGGCATGATATGATTGTGCTTAAATACTGAAATCAACATACATATACATATACGAAATGTCACACAGACAGTTTTGTACATATTTTACACTTTTCTCTTAGTAAATGCGTCATTAAATGTGTAATTCTCTTTGGTTTCCACTACTGGCACAATAATGCAACCTTTCATCAAGATGTAGATCTGCAGTTGAAAATCTTCTTTCAAACAATCGGCGTAGTCTATCTTTCCCACTTTTTCTGCTCCCCAGCTTGACCCCAAATTGCTTTATCCACCCATGATACACCACAGGGGGGAAAGGCTCTAGTTTCGCGCCAGCTCTGTTTACCAGTCCGGATCAGATTCTATGAGACAAACACCATCTGGGCGTGATGTGTGAGGATTTCATTAGAACGTGTCGTGCTCATCCTGGCTACGGCCGTCACGGTTGTGAAGTGTGATGTGCTGTGACACTTGCTGAGGGGAGCTCCAGTGATTTTGCCAAAAGCAAGCTTCCTTAATGACTAGCCGGGCCATATGGCGGCCCTCCCCACAGCACCACCATAGGCCAAGCAGGTTAAATCTAACTACTGTGATCTATAGAATGGTCACTGGTGATGAAAGACAGCTGAAAGTCTAGGAGACCTTGTGCTCATTCAGCTGTTGAAGAAAGTTTGCCATGTTTTGCATATTCCATCTTTGAAATCAGTCTGGAGTTTAATGAACAGCTCAGAGAGGGCACTGCTAATCAGCTTTAGGAAACACTTAACAGGACCATAAAATTCCTTCTCTCCTGCAAATCAGCTCCTAATTATTCTTATTCCCCATTTTCATCCCCAGCGTAATAAGAAATATTGCATTTTAATGGCGATCTCATTCATTGTGCCTTTCAAAGCAGGAAGGGGACAGAGGGACATCAAGCTTCGATTTGCATTCCCCTTCATGACAGTTGTGAGATATTAGCTGTCGCTCGGCTCTGGACCGTCCATCCAGCCGTGGCAGGTCACGTCACCCTTCTCACCTCCACGGCGGCGCGGGCGTCTCGTCATTAATGAGCTATCAGACACCTGCACGTCTCCATCCCGCTGCCCCTGTCTCCTTCGCTTCAGTCTGCTTGTTGACACGGCTCCACGCCACACATAATTTGTCATGCATATGTAACAGGTGAAGCCGCATCGCCGTGAGAGACACTGCGCTCCCGCCTGTTTGTTTATGTTGACAGATGAGCCGGAGTCGCCATGCCCTGATGGAAATCAGAGCGAGATCAGGTGGAGGAATCGTGTCACTGAGATGTGTGGAGGTGACAGCCCGGAATATCCTACAGGCAGAGGATGAGAAATGAGGGGGTGGGCAGACAGGCAGGCTGCCACGCTAGGTTGGACGGATAGGTGATTTGTCCAAGCCTGTCGCGCTCAGATTAACAGGAGTGACTCTATGGCTGTCGGTGGAAAGAGCGACGGACCGAATGTTCCAACGATAGAAATATGCAAATTTAACTGACCACCGAGAGTTTGCTGGACTAATTCATAGTTGCTCATGCATTCACATGGTTTCAGCTGCTAAGGCGAAGTTTTCAGACAGTTCTTAGATTGTATGAAGGATACGGAGCTCTCTAAAGACATAAATAAAACATTTACTAAACAGCCAAGTTTCATTTCAGAGGCCAAACGCATAGCATTAAGGTAAAGTACGCTGTCAGCAATGCCCGTACACATGCTAACTGTGGCATCTTATATTACAGGGATAAAAACATACAGGCTGTCTTCGGTAAAATGGTGTAATGGTGATAGTTACATCATTGCAAAGTCTGGGCACTACTGAAATAAACATGAACTCCCTGCAGTTTCAGCTTGCCCTTCAGGGGTTCAGCATACTTTGGTAACAATACCAAAGTATGCTGCTGTGCAGAGTGTTTTGGACAACAGAACTATATGTTGTCCCTCTTTCTGCCTCTCGGTGTTATCTTAAAGTTGACATGATTCATTAGGGTCTTAATGAGAAGTCTATGACATACTTTGGTTAAAATTTCTCAGTGGTAATGTAAAAACACCCTTTTTACCATGTCAAAATCAGCCCTTCTCAGAGCAAGCCATTTTGTTGCATTTGCCTTTAAATGCTAATGAGCTCTGCTCACCCTGTCCCTCTCTTCTGTGGGCTGACGAGCCATTATGTTTACTTTATCTGCATTTAGCCAGGTTTAGCTGCAAAACTTGTTAACTAGCATCATTAGTAAAGCCGATTTGCAAAGATCCATAAAAAAACCCTATACTCACTTCTGCTGTAGGTGAAGCTGAACATAGTGCGAACATAGATGCATTTATGTACATTGCCGGGTGCATTTCCTTATAAAACATTCAAATAATGTTAATCCTCTGCATCTTCAGCGGCTCAGATGTCAGGAAAAATTGACAACTGTATGTTCAATTATTGCATTTAACAACGAAACACCTCAATTGGAGACATTCTTGTCTTCCCCTGCACCGGAGTCGAAACAATGACGGTCGGAGTGCTTACAGCTCACTCAGGGCAGGTCTAAGGTAAGATGGTTGTGTCAATCAACTATCGAGTGAGTGGCCTTGGTCGGTGTGACGTCACATAGACAAGATGCTGAGAATGGCTTGATTTGAAAAAGGGGATATTACTTATAAATACCACTGGGTGGATTTTTATCATTATAGGGTGTCTGTGTGCACTATATATATAGTAGTGTATAAATAAATATAAAAAGTGTATAAATCACTTGTTTTTCTGAAGAAACACTGTCCAACAGCGACACCAGCAGGTAAAGTTACAGCAGGAGTCCTTGTTTCTCTCGCCTCCCCTGAACCCATTGAGTTTTAAAAGACCCCCTAAAGCATGTGGTGAGTTTGGTCGGGGGTAATTGAGAATGAATGGGGGAAAGTGAGAGGAGGCAGTGCCTCCATCGTGATATGATTGGATATGAATGGTTATGTTCAACTGTGATTGGTTCATGCGATAAATCCTGTCTCTTGTGTTCGCGAAGCAGTCTGAATGAACAATATAATGCTAGAAATGGGAAGACCAATTTAAAAAAGTAAGTAAACAACTGACACACTTAGATATAACCACTTTGTTCCATCAAAAAAAGACTTAAAATGGCATCTGTGGGAGTTTTTAATCCGCTTGGTGAAAAGTAAATCTCTGTGTCTCTGACCAATATTTACTGAGCTTTGATGACTGATGGTTTGAAAAATTAAAAAAATAGTTAAAAGTTAACTAAGAATAGCTGAACATAAGTTCACAAATAAGACATATTGTTTAAATTGCTACTGCTTAGAGTTATTATTTTGGAATAAATGTAAAACTAAAAACTTGATAAGATTCATACTTGACTTTAATAAATAAAATATTGATTACATTGTTAATGTAAAAATATAGTTGAACTTAATGTGCTACAATAACTAAAACCAAAAAAATGAACAATCAACAAAATCAATACAAACATAACTAAAATTAAAATAAAAAGTGAAAATATTTTTAAACAACAAATTCAAATTATTAATAAAAACTACAAAAGTATCTCAATAATAATAAAATAACTGCCGAAACCCTGTACAATATGTAACCTGTATTAAACAGTGCATCAATCTCAACTGAGAACAAATCATTTAGATTTTAGACTTTTCAAGACTTTAGAAGTCATGGAATAAAGCAGACCACTTTTATGGCACTGACACACATGCCATATGGAAAAAAGCACTCGCAATAAGAAGAAATTCATACCGATTACATAAAGATGAGTAAATGGCAGAATACTCGTTTTTGGTTGAACTATTTCTTTAAAAAACTTTTTTTTGTTTGACTGACAGATAATAGATGAATGCATCTGTGCAGCTTGTTTAATACACTTGTTATTTTCTTTCTCATTTAATCTCTGGCTACGCCACCTGGTAAAGCCTCTCGAGAGTTTTGTCAAAAATCTACCATTACGCACTACTTTTATCATTTCAGTATTTTTTTCAAAAGTGCAGAGCTGCCTATTCCGTTCCATTTAAAAAATCTCAATGGTTATTTGCCTGGTCCCTCAGATGTCACGCATCTCATGTAAATTTCTACGCAAAATCTTTCACACAAGGGTTTACTTCCATCATTAAAGAAGGCCTGCTACTTATTTAATTCTTTTTCTTGAAGACAACAAAGAAAAACAAATCAAAGAGACAAACATCAAATGGGGTGCTGAAATTGTTACACCCACATTCACCACAGAGATTTGCTAACAAGCTCAGCACAAAAAGGAGCGAATTTTCCACCTAGATTTATTTCGCTCAATTTCTTTTTGCAACCCCTCCTCCTCCATCTCTGTCAAATATATCAGTGGGCTGTCAGATAAAAATCACTGCACAAACAAACAAAACTAAAAAACAAGAAGCACAAACTAAAGACAAGTGACAGGACCACCCGAATAAGATATTTGATACACCTACACACAACAGGGAAAAAAATTACCTTCATCTTCATCGTTAGCTGTAACGGTAATGACCACAAAGCCCACTTCTTTGTCTTCCTCCACGCTGATCTCATATACAGGCTGAGAGAAGGCTGGAGCGTTGTCATTAACGTCTGTGACAAAAACCCTCACGTAGGCTGTGTCTACAGGGCAGAAGAGGTGTGCATTACTTCCAGATCACATCAATGCACATAGTCTCTCAAGAGAAAAGCCCTTCTTTATGGATAATTCATTTAGAAATCAAACCAAAATGGGACAACAGAACAAAAACAAAGTCACTGGCATTCATTGTATGATGAAATTTCTTTGAATATGTGTATATCATGCACAGCCGATCAAAAGTATTAATGGTCTAAAATAGCTTTTTACGAAAACGTATTTCCAAGAACACAGACTTCAGAGAAAGTGTAATGAGAAATTATTATTTGTGAAAACCTTTAGTAATGATTTATTTCATAAATTCTATTAAATATCCTAATGACTGTTTAATATTAAAACTGCAGCCTTATTATATTATACGCAGCTTATATTGCACACAAATCCCTGGGATGGCATTAGTTCTTCATTAGACGTGACTCATTGAAGTCTTAATGAATGGAGTTCAACCCTGAGGCTGGTGTGCCCTGCTGTAATGTTTGAGGGGAAACAGAGTGACCGAGGGGTTAAGAAGACATGCTTGACGGATCACACCTGTGTTGGGTTGGCCCTGTTGACCGGGTCGGGCTGACTCTGAGCTGTCCTGAGACTGGACCTCGATCAAGTAGGAGCCCTTCTGCTCTCGGTCGAAGGTGGCCCGGGTGTGGATGATGCCTGTGTATGAATTAATGCTGAAGAACTGCGAGTCGCCACTTTGATCCTTTAGAATGATGTAGTTAATCTAGATAGAAAAGAGTGGCAGACGAGATTAAAAAAAGAACACTGCATCAAATATTCTAAGAATCAATGCAAGGTAGATGTAGAGATTTAAGGCCAATTCACACATGTAGTCCAATGGAGACAGTTACTAGATTACAGTACATCACACCAACGGATATCAACAGGAGTAACTGTTTTGATCTGACAGAACCCGACGATGTGTGTTGCCATTTGTTCACGTCTGTCGGTGCAGTGTGAATTGCTGTTTAGAGAGAACCAGGAAGGAACATTCTAAGAAGAGTCTCACCATTCCATGAAGACCAGAGTCCAGGTCAGTTGCTGAGACCTGTGCAACTGATGTGCCAATTTCTGCACCCTCTGGGACCGTCGCCTCATACGTGGATGACATGAAAAAGGGAACATTGTCGTTCACATCTGAAAGAGCGAGAGCAATAGGCCTGGGTAAAAAACATTGATTTCTCTATTTTAATTGATTATTATTTTTACAAAGCAATATTGAGTCTTAAATCCCAAGAATTGAATGTGAATAATGGAATAATGTAGGGAACCTCCCATCCAATAAATCACAATAAGCTTTATGCTTTGTTACTTTTGATACGAAACAAAGTCTCAGATTTCAAATTATGTCATTTTATTACAATATTCAAACAATAAATACTGTTTTGCCACTGTTTAATGTGGAGTGACAGATCGCTGTAGCGTCAAATCAAGAGCGGCAACGCAAAGTGGCACGTTAACTGATCTTCACCTCCGCTTTAATTAGCTCGAAATAAACATGAATGAACATCCAAACATATGTTAAAATAAAGATTACTGAAATCTGTATCCTGTCTCATGTAATCGCTCAGTGTTTTAACTGCAGAAAAAAAACGACAAAATAACAGCTTGTAAACAATGCCACGTAACATCACATTTACCTCAGAAAAAACATATTTGTGACCATAAAATTATTACTCAGCTAGAAAAAAACTCTAGAGAGGAGCATTTTGCTAAAGATATGCACCATTTAACATATTTAATTTTCACTACTCTTTAGTTCAATGTTTTACAGCATTAATTGAGAGATTTTTTTCCTCGAAAAAATTTGGCATATACAGTACCTAATATACAGTAGTGTGCAAAAGTTTTAGGCCACTAGTATTTTCACCAACAAAAAATGGTTTTAAGTCAGTTATTTCTATCTTTTGCTGTAGTGTAACAGTAGAAAATATCCGTTTACATTTCCAACATTCATTTTGCCATTCATTGTAATAATCCACACTGTAAAAACAATTTGTTGAGTCAATTTAAGATAATTTGTTACCTGGCTTAGTCAACTTGAAATGTTAAGTTGTACTAAGTGACAACTTAGATATTTGAGGCAGCTGGGTAACAAAGCTTTTAAGTTTAACAAACCAAATGTTTTTAGTCAACTCAAATATCTAATTTGTCACTTAGTACAACTTAATATTTCAAGCTGACTAAACCTATTTAAGTTGTCGGACTCCTTGTGCAAACAAAAATCTCACTGGATTATTACAATTAATGGCAAAATAAATGTTTGGAAATATAAACTGATATTTCCTACTGACACACTACAGCAAAAGATAGAAATAACTGACTTAAAACCATTTTTAGCTGGTGAAAATATTAGTGGCCTAAGACTTTTGCACACTACTCCAAAATAATTGATATCAGATCAAACTGCTTGTGAATCAGAATCGAACTGTGAAATCTGAGACAAACCCAGCTGCTAGAGAGCAATCTGTTATAAACAAAACAATACTAAAACAAATCTTCTAATGGATTTATTTGAACATGTTAGATTAGTGGCAAATGTTATTTTATAGAAAATACAGTGGCTGCAAAAAGTATTTAACGTTTATTTGCATTAGATACAAAATTAGGCACCTTCTCAGAACTAAATTCACTTTCTGAATATTCCACTATTTTTGACTGCAATAAAGTATCAGTTTATCAACTATTACAGCACTAAAAACATTTTTTTTTTCTTTAAAAACATGCGTTTTTGCAATCTTTCTTTAAAATAAGCTCCACTTGATTTGATGTTTTATATCTAATTCAAAGGCATTTTTAAGCGTGAATTAAAAGTCACTTTTGGGGTCATTTGTGGCCTTTTTATTATTTTTACTTTACAGCTTCATTCATTGTGATCACGTTTGGTGTGTGGTTAACTGTGTTCAAGTTAAGCAAGAATATGTGCAGATTTTAATGTGTGGATTGACTTAATGCAGGTTTATTGTGTGGATTCTCTGCTCTTCGTAGATTACAGCCCCTCTAAACTAGTTTTTCCGTGGGCTTTTTGTCTCCTTTTCCCTCTATTTCAATCTCCATTTTCCTCTTAATTAATGCTGATGTGGTCTCAAGTGTTGTGTGTCGGTGCCAAAGCTCTTCACTGTTCCTATTACACACACACACCGTTGCTCTACGCCCCCCACCCTCCGCCTGTCATGCACTCATCAGCGCTCTGAATTTCCACATACACTCAATGACAGCAGAGAACACTTTTGTGTACAAATGCACAACGCAGGCTAAATGAGCTATGAAGAAAGGGAAAAAAAACATTAGCGTCAGCGGCTCAAACACAATCAGTGGATCAGATCAGACACTGCTGTGCTTCTGAGAAACCGTGCTGGCATGAAATGCTGATTGCTAAACTACCGCAAATGTGTTTACCTCTCTGAGGGCACACAGGCAGCGTAGAACCGGTTGTCGAGGCATATTTGTAGCTCGCTAGTGAGAGGTGTCAACACGGACTATTATCATTGTGTCAGATTTTTGCATTTTGTTCTCTTTCTTTCTCTTCGTCTTACACTTAGTATGAAGTAGCATGGCGTTACCAGACGATTTTTAGATGATACCATGGTAATACACTGATAATGTTACAAAGGACTTACAGTATATTCCAGTAATTACTGTTCTTTTGAACTATATATACAGTTGAGGTCAAATTTACATACACCTGCAGAATCTGCAAAATGTTAATTATTTTACCAAAATAAGATGACAAAATGCATGTTATTTTTATTTAGTACTGAACTGAATAAGATATTTCACATAAAAGACGTTTACATATAGTCCACTAGAGAAAAAATAGTTGAATTTATGAAAATGATCCCATTTAAAAGTTTACATATGCTTGATTCTTAATACTGTGTTGTTACCTGCATATGATCCACAGCTGCGTTTTTTTATTTAGTGATAGTTGTTAATGAGTCCATTGTTTGTCCTGAACAGTTGAAGTGCCCACTGTTCTTCAGCAAAAAAAATCCTTCAGGTCCCACAAATTCTTTGGTTTTTCAGCATTTTTGTGTATTTGAACCCTTTCCAACAATGACTGTGTGATTTTGAGATCCATTTTTTTCTACTGAGGACAACTGAGGGACTCATATGCAAATATTACACAAGGTTCAAACAGGTGGGGGTGAAAACTTTTGAACAGAATGAAGAAGTGAACATTTTTCTTATCTTGCCTAAATATCATATTTGTTTCCATTTAGTACCGCCCTTCAGAAGCTACAGAACAAACTTAGATGTTTCCTAAATGACAACATAAGTTAAATTTACCCTGATCTTCAAATTCAAAAAGTTTTCACCCCCGGCTCTTAATGCATTGTGTTTCCTTCTGAAGCATCAGTGAGTGTTTGAACCTTCTGTAATAGTTGCACATGAGTCGCTTAGTTGTCCTCAGTGTGAAAAGATGGATCTCAAAATTATACAGTCATTGTTGAAAAGGGTTCAAATACACAAAAATGCTAAAAAACCAAAGTATCTGTGTGACCTAAAGGATTTTTCTGAAGTTTAACTGTTTAGGACAAACAAGTGACTCATTAACGGCTATCACAAAAAAACAGGTGTATTAAGAATCACGTGTATATAAACTTTTGAATGGGGTCATTTTTATAAATTTAACTATTATTTTCTCTTGTGGATTATTTGTAAACGTATTTTATGTGAAATATCTCATTCAGGTCACTACTAAATAAAAAAATAACATGCATTTTGAATGATCCCTCTTATTTTGGTAAAATAATTAACATTTTAGATTCAAACTTTTGACCTCAACTGTATATTCCCCAAATTTGTGGTACTAATAATTATGTTTACCTACAATTCTGATGTAATTTATAGAAGATGAGGGTATTTCTCACCTGTGATGTTGACATAGACGGTGGTGAAGGAAGCTAGTGGTACAGCCGCCACATTCTGTACACGCACTCGGAGCGTAAAGAAACGTGTTGTCTCATAGTCCAGATTCTCTGCCACCAAGATAGAGGCAGAACCGTCCCTCCGGTTAGGCTTGATGTAGAAGCGCACGGGCATGTTGGTCTCAGGAACCTGACCTTCCTCCAGGTTGTAGGTCACCCTGGGGTCACCAAGAGGGGACGTTGCCTTGATGGTCTGTTTAGAGGGGGAATGAGCTTTAGGTTGGTTATATAAAATTAAATATGGGCTGCATGGTGAAATATTATGTCTTGAACATGTTTAAGTAGTTTTGAAAAAAGTTCTAAAACCTTTTGATGTGCATATGGGTTTGTCTGTGTAACTGCGTAAAAACTGCTTGGATGTGCTATAATATTCTATAAGGCTTTCTCATTATGAAACACATATTAGACTAAGAAGTAAACACCTTTTCCCAGAGCTCAAACAGGATAATTAGCAGTATTTGTGGGAAGGCATTTGAAATCAGCAGAACCACCGGTCAAGCGCCTGCTGACTGCAGCATGTGAATACATTAGACACGGTTCATCTATAATCTATCCAATTGCTTATTGAACTGATATTGACAGTTATGGAGTAACTTTCTGCTGTAATAGTTTCCAGACTTCTGCCTCACAGAGCTGCGTTATTCTAATAAAACATAAAGTTACATAAGGAGTCAGAAATATAATGTATAACCATTATTAGTTTGTTACTTTTCATTTAATCTGAGAAATATTTCTCTGTCTCAAAATCAAAATAAATTGTGATCATTTATTCCAGATCTTAATATATTATATCAACTGCAAAATAACAGTGATTAAACCAGTGATAAACATCAGCGTTTATGTTTTGCTATAAAAAAGAAGTAAAATTTAACTACTGTTTGGCTGTTAACCTGAATAAATGGACACTTTTTATTATTCTCATACCTTGGCTGTGCAACCCTAGAAGTGTACTGCCACAACCTGAAAGCCAAAGTCATTGTTTATTCTGTGTTCGGCCAAAAACACGTGCATAGTACTTGGATACAAGACATACAGCCGATTTTGGCTTGGAAAATCCAATATTACAGCTGGAACTTGTCTGCGATGAGAACTCAGTGTTTTTTAGCTGACTAAAACTCATTTAACCCAAAACACCATCAAGCAAATGACACTGTAAAGCAAACAAAACATTCCAAAGACAATACAGCCAACGGCACAGCAAAGCCAACAGTCAGAATTCAAAGAGAAAGTCTTAAACCATGTATGGTCATCCAGAGTAATGAATGCTTGGCGTACAGCACAGGTTATAAAACTTAGATGACAGAGAAAAGGAGTGAAAAGGTAGAGCAAAATAAGAGAGAGATGGAGAAATGACGAGTTACAGAGGGAGAACTCTGTGTGTCAAAGAACATGGGTCCAGTGAGCCATTAAATCAACCCTGGCCATGGTTTTGAGAGCATCCGCCCACTGCAACACAGAAAACAAGCACCTTGAAAGCTCTGTGGCTTTTGCTTCCTGCTTTTAAGGGTTGCTTTGCCATCCGGCGTGTGTCCCCCAACAGAAATGACCTATTCGGTGAACTTATTTGCTACAGTTACTTTGACAGAGCTCCACTAACTTCCCTGCCCTTTGCTACTTTGACAGTGCCACTGTGTCTCAGTACTAATGCTGATCGCAGAAGTGTTGTAACAAGTAACTTTTTCAAAGTAAATTTCATTAAGATTTGTCAGGGCCCACAAAATTCTGATATATGTAATAGAATTATAAAATAATTTACTCACTCTCAAGCCATCTTAGGTGTATATGACTTCTATGATCTTCTTTCAGCTGAATACAATCAGAGTTCTTCCAAGCTTTATAATGGCAGTGAATGGTCGTTGAAAATTTGAAGCCCTAAACAGTGAATCCATCAATCATAAAAAGTACTCCACACAGCTCTATATTTAAACTTTCTAAACCAAATCTCTAGTTTTAGCTAACTGTCGTACGTGCATTCACGAGAGACTGGCATTCCCACGGATGAATCTGAACACGCTCTGGCGAGAAGTGACGAATGTGTAAGTGCAAAGGAGAGAGCAAAACAAAACACCATTTACAAATTAGAAGTATAAATCAAGGATTTGTTGGACAATGTCGGAGGATTTCGATATGAGCCAAGAAAAGACTGGCTTTCCTTTGCTGTAAACAAAACTTGATTCTCAAAAGACTAGCATATTCTCACTGGAGCTTACGATACGCTTACATCCTACGTCATCCGCTGGAACATCACTCACTTGTGAACGTTTGTACGACAGTTAGTGGAAGCTGGAGATTATGGTGTAAATACAGTATAGTCTTTTTTCTTTCACAAATGCATTGTTTTATTGTTTAGGATCACCCATTCACTGCCATTATAAAGCTTGGAAAAGAGCCAGGACATTTTTTAATATAACGCCGATTGTATTTGTCTGAAAGAAGAAAGTCATATACACCTAGGATGGCTTCAGGGTGATTAAATCATGAGGTAATTTTCATTTTGGGTGAACTATCCCTTTAAGTAATGTTATAAGGTAAAAAAAGGCTTTATTTTCTTGATGCAAAAAAAAAATGTTTTTGTTATTTCTTATACTTTTGAAATGAATAGATAAAATAGTGTCAAAAAGGGCATTTACACAAAAAACTTGAAAAAAACTTGAAAAAAAAAGCCTGAAATGGTCGCTTTAGGCCTGCCCCCTAATAGTTGACTAACCGTTAGTCAACGAGAAAAGGCTTGGTCGACCAAAATTTTATTAGTTGCAGAAAAAAAGTTTCACAGGAAGTGGTGAAGTCACGCAGTACGTGACGGACAGATCATTAACGGCTGGTCTATGTGGTAATATATATCGGGTAGGACATCCAAACTCTCACGTATCATTCATCAACCTAAAATATGGCTATTCATCTGAAATATGTAAGTAGTAGCAAGACAGATGAAGGCGCCGGTGCGGTCACTTGCTCTTAAAATACTATCTCATTTCTGGTCATAAAGATAAAAGTAACACATCTTTAGTATCTGTAAAGACTCTTTGTTTATTGTGTGCACTCACAATAACAACGAAACGTTGTGCTTTTGTAAAATAATGAAAGCAATGATGCGCTTTTTGCGCTTGTCTCTGTGAACTTGAGCACAAAACTTCGATATGCAGCGTATACATGTCTCACAGACATGGAAAATATAGACTATCTATAAAGATTGAAATGTCTACTTTTAAATTAACAAATTCAAATAGAAAACAAATATTCTCAGATTATACAATCCATAAGAAATCCACTACTGCAGAGATGACGTCGACTTCATCTCTTAAGACAAAAACAAAGAAAGCACCAGTTTATCAACAAATGTTAATGCAGTCTCCTTTGCTGTTTTTCCCTGAAACATTCATAATTATTTTATCTGCCAGTGCGCTGTGGCAAACTTTTTTTTGTATGCGCTTGAGCACTTATTAAAATGAATGACTACTAGTCGACCAGAAAAATCTTTAGTCAAGGGCAGCCGTAGGTCACTTACACACTCTCAACACACCTCAATACAGAATATTTTACTGCTATGTGACATCAAAAAGCTCTCAGAAGTTAACTAGGCTGATGATCCTGTCCATTGGGAGATCTTGCCTTTACTTCAAAACCTTAATTTCAACTAATTCATCATGTAGTTGACATTTTTATCCAAAGTGACTTGCAGAGACAATCCATCTGGAGTAACCCAAGGTTAAGTGTTTTGATCAAGAGAACAATGGTGATATTTCACAGATCAATCATTGTGGGATGTGAACCTACAGCCTTTCATTTACCAGCCCACCACACCATTCTTTTTGGTTAACCACCCGTGGGGTTAAACTATTCATGCTACTGAAAATTCCCCTATTTAACTAAACAGAAATCTGGTCAACTTTCAAATCCCAACCTGTCTAATCTTCCCTCCAAGAGTTTATTAGCGGACGTCTCTCAGGCTTGATGAGAACGGCGTTCTCATTATCCATACACACGAACAAGGCCCTTTAAATTACATCCTCAAGGTTGCAATTACTGCTTTTGAAAATGTGTTAATTAGCATTCCTTGAGATAATACCACAATGAGCTGACTGATATTTAAATTTTTAATTAGTTAGACAGAGAGACAGATAGATAGATGAAGAAGAAAGGCGAGGGGGGGAGGAAGTGAGAGCGAGAAATGAATAGGAGCACTCGACGCACAACAAGGCTACTCAGTGTTGCTAATGAATGCATTATACTGTTTAACAAGCCTAATTTGTATTTAGAGTTCTGAGGATGAATTAGCATGAAGGCTCCCAATGCACAGAACAGATTTGAACAGCCAGTTGCTACAGTTATTTCACATTAGGGAGCTCATACTGTATTTGGAGGGTTGAAGCGAAAGAGAGTTCGACTGTAATTGTTGTAAAGCACTTTGTTTTTCAAGTCATATTATGGAGAACGTCGGTGTTAGAGTTCGGGCGTCGGCGTGGGCGTCGAAGGGAGGGAAATAGAGACACGCGAAAGGAAGGATAAAGAAAATGAGGTTATTTGTCCAATTGTCAAGGTGCGTTCCATTAACAAAGGCGGTGATTGCATCTGAATAGTTGTGCGACCTGTGTTTTGAAACCCCTCGACTGCAATTATAATCATTCCATCCAACTAAAAGAAGTGTGCAGGGGCTGAAGAAGTAGCGGTTGAATATGAAAACATACTGAAACTCAACTGAGAGCAGGAAGGGGGGTGATAAAAAGCTCTGAGGAACAACACTTATCTTGTTTTCTGACTGAAGAGACACTGAAGGTGACCTCCAGGTATATCCTCCATTAGCAGAGCTATGAGAGTGGGCAGGGACGCTCAGATCTGCTCTGACACACTGCCCCCAGGACCATCACCTTCACATACACACAGTGCCAAACTAAATGCTAACACACACACACACAGCCAGGCATGCAGAAACCTGACTACAAACTCAAAAGCTGAGACTACAGATAACTTAGTGAGGATATACACTACAGCTTGTCTAATACAACTAAATTTCCACACTAGTCATGGCTGATCAGGCTAGTTAGCGTTGGTTTGGTACTGGTCTAGCTTATTGATCAAACATTTATTCATTCAGCAGACAGTTTTATCTAAGTGACATACAAAATACAAGTAATTCATCTTAACCCTTTCCCTGCCAAACACAGAATTTTCCGTTATTTATGATATGCTTCCTCGCCAAACTATAAATTTTCTGGGTTGCCACTGTTATAAACTCCTGAGTGAGTCCATAATTTCCCAATCAAAAACACAGGTGAGGAAGATGCAGAAACAGGAGATCACAGATGCCATTTAAAAAATAATGTGAGCATCAACAATAAACTGCATATAGATGAAACCTGCCTAGTGTTACCAAGTGAAATGTCAATCCAGTAAAGGACTGTGCAGGCTTTGGGGGTGCTGATGGAAGTGATCTACTGCAACTATGCTTTGATCATCGTACTGAATATGATCCAGATGTGGGCTTTGATAAAAAATGTGATTTTCTCAGCTTTTTGCTCAAAATGTTGCTTTTTATATGAAACCGACCTATATTCAAGCATTGATAAAAAAAAAGAATGCTTGAAGCTAGAATAAAATGGATTTTTTTTTCAGATATTCATACAACAAAATATTCTGGGGGCCAATACATTTTAGGGAAAATTATCAAAAAATGCTGGTGGTGGCTGGCAATAAAAAAAAAATGCTGGTGGGGAAAGAGTTAAAGGAACAGTTCCCTCAAAAATAAACACAGGCCTTTTTTAAGCTTAAAGGAGTTGACTCCAAGCCCAAAAATGTACAGATAATTTACTCACACCCTTGTCATCCAAGATGTTCATGTCCTTCTACAGTCGTAAAGAAATTATGTTTTTTTGAGGAAAACATTTCAGGATTTCTCTCCATATAGTGGACTTTTATTGTGCCTGCAAGTTTGAACTTCCAAAATGCAGTTTAAATGCAGCTTCAAAGGGTTCCCAGCCGAGGAAGAAGGGTCTTATCTAGTGAAATGATCGTAATTTTCTAAAAAAAAAAAAAAAAACAACAACAAAAAAATAGATATACTTTTTAACCTCAAATGCTCATTTTGTCTAGCTCTGCGTGAACTCTGTGTATTCCGGTTAATGACACTTAGAGAAGGTCGAAAATGTCCCATCTCATTTTCTTCTCCAACTTCAAAATTGTCCTACATTGCTGTTTTACCTTTTTTGTAAAGGGCTTTTTATCTTCTTTGCACGTTCACTTTGTAAACACCAGGTCGGTACTTCTGCTGCAATGTAGGACGATTTTGAAGTTGGAGGAGAATATGAGATGGGAGTTTTTCAACATACCCTAATACACAGAGTTCACGCAGAGCTAGACAAGATGAGCATCTGAGGTTAAAAGTATACAGTAGTCAACATTTGAAGTGGATCAAAAAAGTTAAAGACAAGACAAGAACGGGTATTGTTTTGGTATTAGGACAACTTTGATGCAAGGTTTTTATCCACTTCAAATCTTGACTACTATATAAATTGCTAATTTTCTTTAGAAAAAAAAAATTGTTTCGCTAGATAAGACCATTCTTCTTCGGCTGGGATTGTTTAGAGCTCTTTGATGCTGCATTTAAACTGCATTTTGGAAGTTCAAACTCAGGGGCACCATAGAAGTCCACTATATGGGGAGAAATGTTGAAATGTTTTCCTCAAAAAACATAATTTCTTTTACAACTGAAGAAAGAAAGTCATGAACATCATGGATGACAAGGGGCTAAGTAAATTATCTGTAAATTTTTGTTCTGGAAGTGAACTTCTTTAAACACAAATGTGTCAAAAAGGTTACAGTTGAAATATTTTTTCATGAACACCATAATACAGCATCCAAAACATATACTAGTGTCTTATTTTCCCAGAGTAGTCTTTTACACTAACACTATATACTCACATACCAACTAGACCAAATAAAACTAACACAACGAGAAACTCTTGGCCCTGAATTGGCAACAGGTACAAACAAAACCATAAATGGAGTGATGGCAGAACAAAACACATTCTGAGATCAGTGGTCTCATGTCAACAAAGAAAATCTGTTTATAAAATCAGACGTAACCGCACAAAAGGACTTAAAAGAGACAAAGAGTAGCTGATGAGATTCAGTGCAAAGAGCTGTTCAAAAAACCACGTCTGGATGATAAGATGGGTAATGGCACTCCCAGCAAAATGAGCACAGCCTGAGGTGCCATGAAATTAGCAATAATTAGAAATCATCTCATTACACAGCAATGGCATCCGAAAGAAAAAGCTGATCAAAGATGCCTTGCGGTGGCTCTTTTTCAGTGCCCATCATAAAATACGCTTCAATGCGGTCACATTGGATATTTTGCCCTAGAAAGTGACAGTTTTACTTACACTGCTAACACCCTGCTATTAACAGAATTCATGCTGTGTGTAGCCGATCAGATTATATAAATACATACATACTTTTAGAAATTTAGATTGCATATGTTATTATATATAATGCAACATCTGTCTGAGCATTAGTCTAAACTTAGAGTTCAAAACATTTACTTCAGAGCAAAGCCTAATATAAATATGAAAGTAGTGTAGGTTAGAATGCTATTAGTATAAGTGATAATGTTAAGTAATATAAATAATTGAGTGAAGTGAGTTCTATAGAAGGAGATTAGAGAGATAAAAAAAAAATACATCTGTATTGTAATACGCAACATGCGGCGTATGGAACAGTACATTAGGACGATATTAATTTTCTTTGACAGGGATGCTAACAGAAGCCCCCAGAGGAGGGCGGGCTGTCAGGAGATGAATGCAGTTAACTGAGCTTCACGCTGCTAGTAAAGTCCCGGCCAATCAGAAACTACTATGCAACATGCCGCTTTAGCTCTTTTTCCTGTTCTTCATCGCCACAAATACGTAAAATCAAAGGATTCAAGCAAATTGTAAATGTGCATGAAGTATATATCTATTTCAAAACCTAGTGCATCAACTACACAGCTGCCTTCTAATGCAAAGACAGTAAATCAGTAAAAGAGGGGTCTAATTAACATTGATACATGGGATATTGCTTTAGAATATGAACAACAAGCCATCTAACAAGGGAATATACCTTTTGGAAGAGGTTGCATGTGGAAGTGCTGTTTAAAAAGCTGTCTAGCTAGGCAGTTAAGTAGGTTTTAGAACAGAACAGAACATCTATCTACGAGTGTGTTTATGTGCTTCCCATTCAGTGCAAACCCTGTAGCTCTTTACAAACAGGTTAGTAAAAATGACTAGCGAAGCAGTCCGTGCACTAAAACCCATGCCGATGCAACCACCCTTTACAAGCCAGCGGGGAAAGAAGGTATTTTAAGATCAAACATCCCACCTAAGCCTATTTTACATCCTGTGGCAACGTGAAGAGGAGAACATCCCCGCCACAGTCTGTGCCACCGAGGACTGCTAAGACAGATGCGGAGGTTCACACAGATTGCAGAATAGCTGGCAGCAGCCAGAGGAAGCCGCTGATGTCAGGGAAACACAGTGACTCCAGCAGAACTCCTCCTGGCACTCTTCACTGATAAATCTGCTGTATGTTAGGAAAACGGACTCGGAGGACTGGCCTTTTTGCCCCTTTTGAATGAATTAGAATAGAATGTTCAGACAAGCAGTCTGCTTGAGTTTGCTGGACAGATGAGGTTGTTTGTGGATGCTGATCTCTCGGTGGGTACGAGCTCCCAGACGAATGTAAAATGTGACAGCGAATGAAACGGGCTGAAATAGCAAACAAGATGAAGGCTGGATAAGATGTGACAAGCCTCAGCGGTAAGAAAGTCACAACACTCTACCTTTGCTTATCAACGGCACAACAAAGCAAGAGGCACTTTGAGTGAAAACCACTTCTCTGTTTCAAAAAGCAGTGAACTGCATTTAAAGACATCACAGATGCACTCCTGATGCAAACACTGTTAAAAAAAACAGGTATTTTAATTATGCAGACTTGCTTGTTAAAATTTAGCTTTTTGGTTAAAGCCAGCATTGAAGAGAAGGATCAACTAAGACAAGCTTAGTGAAAATGAACTCAATATAGTAAGTGAGAAAGCTTTTTATTACAATATATACTTAAAATTTAAAGAACAGACCATTTGTGTGTACTATGTATTGTGTATGGTCATGCTTATGTCATTTTTCTCACTTCACCTGTAATGAAATTATTAGTGAGTCAAGTATCTTGTGCACCGAGTGCACTATTTGCACGACACACATTTGAGTTACTATGTTGAGCATTTCACATACTACATGTCAAAAGGGCAAAGAACACACACACACACACACGTATATATATATGCGTGTGTGTGTTTGTATGTGTGTGTGCACATACATGGGTCAAAGACGTTAAGATGTAAACATCAAAAGAAATTTGCAAAAGTGATTTTATGTCCATAGAAAGCACATTAAATGCAAGTAAAGTGTCTACTTTGAAGGTTTCAAATAAGTTTTTGGAGAATAAAATGTCAAAATTTGGTTGAAATAATGTTACATTGTCATTCAGTGTAACACAATATTTATGTAAAAATCCAAACAACATGCTTATTCAGACTTCATATTAAAATATCTAAAATAATAAAGGAGCGTATTACATTTTATTGTGTTTTAAATGAGTAAAAAATTATTACCGACAAATGGGCAAAACCCAGGATAGTGGCAAATAGTAAATATGTAAAATTACAACTAATTAGTATTTGGGGTGAAAGTAATTAGTCTTTTAATATGTCATAAATTAAATTTTTGTTGTAAATATGCCTGACAAGATTGTTACACTGAATGACATTTTAGTGGGTGTCTTCTGTAAATTAGAGAAAAATGCATGCTATTTATTTTTTGCTCAGAAATGCAATTAAATTAAACAGAAAATTTTTCTTTTTTTCCACAAAAAAAAAAAAAAACAACAACAAAAAAATGTTTCCACAAAAAAATTAAGCAGCACAGCTGATTTCAACATTAGAAATAATATGATTTCTTCAAGTTTCTTCAGAAACATATCAGCATATTAGGATGATTTCTGAAGGATTATGTAACACTAAAAAAATTAAGCAAAGGTGCTGACAATTCAGCTTCGTCATTACAGGAATGAACTGTAATTATTTTAAATTGTAATTGTATTAGGACAATGTCTATGGTCTTAAACTGTAGAATGACTGTAAAAAGCATGATTTACAGTTCAGATGCACGTTTCGCAAAAAAAAAGTTTTATAAAATTATTAACTCAACCTTTTTAAGTTAATGGATGAGTCAAATTCAGTTATTACATAGTATCAATTATTACATTAATTTATACAATTATTATCAATCAATTGTTAAATTAATTCAATAACATATAAATATATCCTAATGTCTTAATGGTTTAGATTTTTATAATATATTTTGTCGATCCACCTGTTCACATTTACAACTCTGCGTGTTTGCAGCGTAAAAATATAACAAAAACAGCAGACAGGTTTATTGAAAATGCTAATTCATTCTCTGCCAGCAGGTGGCGCTTTTGGAATGGAAGTTTTCCTGGTAGCGGCAGTACACAAAGTGCCACAGCACCTGACTTTGAAACTTGCAGCGCTCACATCACATTAGGCCATATCGCAATTCTTTTCTTTCCGTCCCAAATTTAAGACATCTTGAAAACATAATTAAGAGTTTCTTGCACCATTTAAGACTTTTTATGGCCTTAATTTGATACAACTAAATTTAAGACTTTTTAAGGACCCGTGGAACAGCTGCACAATCTGATTAACTTTTATGTTACATGGTTTTTAATTATAAACTGTAGTGGCTATAATTTGTGCTTGTCACATTTCACACTCGTATAGAAAGCAAAGAGGAAACTGCGGTGGAATATGAATGTCTTACCACTATTTTGGTGTCACGTGGTGTGTTCTCCGGGATCGTGACCCAATATTCCGCCTGTTCCCACTGCGGGGGCTGGTTGTGCACATTGGTGATGATGACAGTGAGGTCGACCGAGCTGCTCCGACTCCCTCCGTCTGTAGCGATGATCTGCTGGCTGATCCGTGATGTCTGTCAGGACGAGAGACAGGTGATATAATCCAGCCTAGGGGCTTATCAGCATACACTGAAATAATACAGGTTGTCACTGATACCGGTGAAGACGGGTGAAGTTTTTTGTCAACGGGGGATCGGAGATGAGAGAAATCCCTGATACTTCCACCTGAAGAATTGGTCTCCATTATCCATCGGATGTTTCACATACAGAACATCATGTACAGCAGCTAAGACATTAGATGTGTGCTTTTTTTAAATTTGACTTCCTTCAGATGCCTTCTAATAATTGAAAAGCACTTTTAAGATTGAGTCAGCAGTAAACTTTGCTTAAATCGCTTCAAAATTTTGCCTTTTTCAGGTCAGAAAGAGGGAAAGGAAAAAGCAGGCAGACAGAGAATGAGAGAAGGTAGGAACAACAGCAGGGGGGCAGTTTGAAGTTGTCAATTTGAAGACAGGTGAGTTTAGTGTGGGTGACATCGTCTGCCTTTCTAAAACTGATCCACTTGGACATAAGTGACGCAAGGCTGTCAGACTGGCTAATGAAAAACATAGGCTAGATTTACAGTACACATCTTAATGACCTGGTCTGAGGAAACTGCATTCACCACCATTTCTGTTAAGATGTTAAAAGCAGTAATACTGGACATGAACCATGCATTAATAAAGTCCAGCTTTTAATGCTTTACCTGAAGACTGCCATCACTTATGACTCTATAAACAGGATGTAGGAGATTTCATCGGAGCACGACCTGTCTTTCTGTCTGGGCCTCTGTATGCACATATAGCGCTTTAATGCCAAATCAGCTCTCGACCTCTCAAAGCTTATATATCCAGCACAGAAATGACACAGACAGCCATTCGTGGGCAGAAAAGTGAAGACGGTGGCATTTCTGCCCAGACCAAACAACACACACATACACAAGAATAGATGTTTCTTCAGCTAGGAACTTTTGGCCTTAAAGACTTATAAAATAAACTCTCTTGAAACACATTTCACACTCTCACTAGTTTAATTTCTGCACATCAAAATATTAAAAACATAATCAAATCATATGTTTATGAATGATTTTCAGTCTAAGATTAAAAGTGTCTCAGTCAAAGATGAAAAAATGAGTTTCAATATAACAAAAAGAAAAAGGTTTATTAGTTTTAAAAAAAAAAAAGAAATATGCAAGAGTAAAAGCAAAAAAGGAAAGAAAAATAATAATATATAATGAAAAAATGAGTAGGCAAGATCACTCTCCCACCTGAATAAAGGAAATATTATTTGTATACATATTTTTATGCCTATTATAACAGAACGCTGTCCGTTCAGACTTAAGGTTTGTATGGATATATATAGCATCTCTTTGGGACCCTACCATGTTTAATATGCAAAGTACCTGTACTACAAAAAGCAGTACTGAGTTTGTGCATGTGATCTTTAAACATAAGTTTGTTCATACAAGAGTGCATATGTGTTTGCTTAGCTATACTTTAGGGACAAAAACAAAGATGAACTAAATCTGACAAACCTCAATTTGGAGATGCAAATGAAAAATAATAATATAAATCCTTAAAAAACAAACAAACAAACAAACAAACAAACAAATATTTTATATGACTACAAAAAAATGTAATGCATTATTATTATTATTATACTCATTTAATTTCACCTAGGTATACTGTATTTCTGCTTAGGTGCTCAAAAGGTCTGTCCAACAGAAACTGTTTTTCCTTAGTAATAATTACCTTTATTTATAACAACAGAAGTCTATTCCATGTTCCCAGTTTGAAGGCCTGGTAAAGATGTGTGTACAGTATGTGTACCTGTGAGATGGGGTGGTTGACGTAGATCCATCCTGTGCTGGGGTTGATGTGAAAGTAAGCTGGGTTCTGCTGGGACAGAGAGTATGTGATGGCCGCATTGGTGCCCTGGTCATCATCATGAGCCGCCGCCCTCAGGAAGCTCGTCCCAACTGGTGTGTCCTCTCGCAGGAAGTCTGGCACGGGTAGGGTTAACACATGCATTAACAAAAACAAACAACAACAGTCTAAAAACAAGCAATGCCTGCTGCTATTAAAATCCATGTGCAGCGCAAAGAAAAAAAAAGAATGTGCGTCCCAGAAACATTTCAATCTTCCCCTTTAATTGTTAATGAGCTTTCTCAGTTCCGCTTTTAATGTGATGAAAAGGAGTTCTGACATCAAACTTACTGAACTTACATTTGCAATTATAAATAATACGACTTAGAAAAGCACAGCAAATTTCTCACACTTCTAGGCTAAGCGAGCTTTCCAGGATTGCATCCGATTGCATCTAAAAATGATTTGTGATGTGTTTATACTGTGTTCAGCGCATTAAAGCTCACCTTGCTCAGACTGTTATGCATTTTTAATGCTGAGGTTTAATGTGTATTGACTACACTCAAGAATCCTGGACTTGAGAATTTGTTAAGCTTGCAAAATCCTTACTGCTGTTAAGTGCAATGTTAAAGGTCCATGTATAAATGTTTAAAGAGTCTACAGCTACAACCTGAGTTGGGACTATGTTACAAACGTGTTTTTGCTCTCCTATCACTCCTTTATATATGCTTACGACAGAGGAACAGATCTTGAGTATCATCAACAGATCCTATCACTACAGAGGACCATTTGAAAGATTTCTTACTATTATATCACTATGTAACAAATCTAAAAACTGTTAAAAAATCTTTCATAAAAGCTATAAACACTGTTCAGTGGTTCTTACATTGGTATCGGCTGTTCTCAAACTTGGGGTCATTGTCGTTCTGGTCAGCGATGAGGACAGTGATCTGGCAGATCCCGATGAGGGGCTCCTGTGCTTGGTCAGTAGCCGTGACTGACAGAGTATACTCTCTTTGCCTCTCTCTGTCAAAACTTACTGCCGTACTGATCACACCTGCACAATGCATACAATGCACATTTCATTGTATTTCATTGGTGAATTGCTATTTTATAGATTTCACAAGTTTAATGCAACTAAATTGCATGAATGTGTTAACTTTTTTATTTTTTAACACATATAAATATATTTATTTTTATGGAATTTCAGTTTTATTAAATATAAATAATATTAGATCTAAATAATATTTTCAAATTAAATGCAAAGAATTGTTTGTGTTACATACACTGCCTTTCAAAAGTTTGGGATCAGTAAGATATAGTTTTTGAAAGTTTCTTATGCTGATCAAAATTCTATTTATTTGATCAAAAGTACAGAAAAAACAGTAATATTGCAAAATATTACTTCAATTTAAAACAGCAGTTTTCTATTTTAATATACTTTAAAATATAATGCATTTCTCTGATGCAAAGCTGAATATTCATCATCCATTACTCCAGACTTCAGTGTCCCATGACCCTTCAGAAATTATTCTAATATGCTGATTTATTATCAATGTTGGAAACAGATGTGCTGCTTAATATTTTTCATTTATCTTTTAATCATTTATTCAAAATAGAAATATTTTCTAACAACATAAGCCTTTACTTTCACTTTTTACCAATTTAACACAGCCTTGCTGAAAAAAAGCATTAATTTCTTTCAAAGAAAGAAAGCAAGAAAAAAAATGACTGACCCCAAACACTAGAGTAGAGTACAATGGTAGAGTACAAAATATATCTATTTTAAATAAATGCTGTTCTTTTTAACATTTTATTCATCAAAGAATCCTGAAAAAAGTATTACAGGTTCCAAAAAAATATTAAGTAGCACAACTGTTTCCAGAACTGATAATAAATCAGTATATTAGAATGATATCTGAAGGATCATATGACACTGAAGACTGGAGTAATGAGGCTGAAAATTCAGCTTTGCATCACAGGAATAAATTCTATTTTAAAGTATATTAAAATAGAAAAACACTATTTTAAATTGCAATAATATTTCACAATATAGTTTTAAATCAAATAAATGCAGCCTTGATGAGCAGAAAAGACTTCTTTAAAGAACATTAAAAATCTTACAGATCCCAAACTTTTGAACATCTCAATGGTGTCCAAAAATAAAGAAACGCATTCTGCTTATGTTTAAAGAATGAGGCCCATTGACTAGAAACACATGACAGCTCAGGCTCAATTGCGTGTAATCAATGATCTGGTAAAGAAGGAAGAAAATACCTGTGTCAGGGTTGATAGTGAACCCTGGTGAAGCCCCGTCCCTCTGCATTATCCCGTACTTGACCTCCCCGTTGACCCCTGTGTCAGCGTCGTGAGCCTGTACGCGCAGGACAAAAGTGCCCGGAGGCTGATTTTCCAGGACCAGTGCATTCACACTATAGTTGTAGCACTGTAAAGGAACAAAATGCGAAATTCGTTCTTAGCAAAGGACAATATCAAGATCTCAAACAAAAACTAAAGAGTACTAGATTAACCTCATTGATTCCTCATAACAGACAAAGAGTAAGAAAAGTGTGAACAGGATACCAAGGCATGACAACAGAGAGAATAAAGTTTGTATTTAGGATAAAGTGTTTATGAAATCCTCTTTTGAGGTCCATAATAGGAGCACACACACTGATAATGAGGCCTTAACCTCGTTCTTCCTCCTCCTCCTCTTGCTTTCTCATCATGCTCTCATTACAGAGCGGGCATCTGGCAGGGTGTCCTGGAGAGTGGTGCCCACGAGGGAGCGGCATGTCAACTTAAGGCGATTAATCAAGTGACTAGATCGATACCGGGGCTAAAAGCTGGAATTAGCTTCTCTCCCAGCCTCTGAAGAGAATTCTCACTGCGCTTTGCACTTCACACCTCTCATTGTCTTTCGACACACACACACTCACCCTTCTGAGAGGGCTTAGGGAGGATTTCTCAGTTTAGCAAGGGAAAAGACTCGAACAGATAGTCTATTGCTATAATCTGCGGTGCTATTAGGAGCGCCGGCAACCGGCGACTACAAAGCAGGGTGAAGATTTGCATTCGACTAAAAGCATGTTGGGCAATGTTTTTGGGTGAACCTCATGACCTCAAATGATTGGGTCATACTGCACTTAGAAATCAATAGAAAACGAAATCAAATCTTAAAAAGAAAATTAAAGACCACTAATATTTTTTGCATTGTGACAATTTTCATTACATTTCTATGGAAGCCTGTTTCTCCTACGGAATAAAAAATTAAAAATGAAACTTTTTCATCAACAAATTCAGATTTGTTTTCTTTGACAAATTCCAAGACATGAACTCAGAATAGCAGGATATAAACCCACACTTCTGAGAAAAAAAGTCAGAACTGTGAGACATTGCGAGTTTGACATCTTGCAGTTCTGTTTTTTTTTTGTTTTTTTTTTACCTTATAATTGTGACTTTTATCTCACAATTCTGACTTTTTTCCTTGTGTTTCTAAATTTATATCTTACAATTTAAACTTTTCTTCTCAGAATTGCCAGATATAAACTAAAGACAGTCGTGAGACAGTTTATATCTGGCAATTCTGAGTTTATATCTTGCAACTATGAGAAAAAAAGTCAGAACTGTGTAGGGCTATCAGACGATTAATCGCGATTAATCGCATACAAAATAAAAGTTTGAGTTTGCCTAATATATGTGTGTGTACTGTGTGTAATTATTATGTATATATAAATACAAACACATTTATGTATATATTTAAAAAATATTTACAAGTATATGTATTTATTATAATGTTTATTTAATTTATATTATATATAAATAAAAAAAATTATATAAATAACATTTCTCTTAAATATATACATTAATTTGTGTGTATTTATATATACATAATAATTACACACAGTACACACGCATATATTAGGCAAACTCAAACTTTTATTTTGTATGCGATTAATCGCCATTAATTGTTTGACAGCCCTAGAAATGTGAGATATAAAATCAGAATTGCCAGTGAAAAAAAGTCACAGTTATTTTTATCCTCTGAAGGAAACAAGCTTCCATACATTTTCACCACTTTACTGTAGGGGGGGAAAATGTAAATTGAAAGTTTTTACACATGGTAATATTTGTTCTACTGCTTTTAACTCGTGCTGACTTGAATAAAACACTAGATTTGCATTTCCCTACGGAAATACCAGTGCTTACAATGCAGTTTTATGCAAGTTTTATTGAAGTGTAAGACTTAAGCTTTGGGTTTGTCTTAATGAAATTCAAAGTAATCACAATTCAGTTTGCAAACAGATGCAAGAAGATAAGAATAGAAGATAAGAAGATAACATTCCACTATAAGTCAATTACATTTTCACTTTTATCTTAATAACGGCAAGATGATAATGCGAATTTGAGGGAGAAAAGTGCTAATTTGTCCTAAAAATAATGGCAATGCAAAAAAAATGCAAACCTTTTTTCATGCATAATATACTCTGTAACATTTTATTTTAGAGTGATGCAAATGTGTTTTGTGAAATCAATTATTAGCTGCACAGAGCATAAAACCATCAAAATTCAAGGGACATTTAGAAACCAAACACTCCGACTACAGAAAAAGAAGACTGCTGAGGTGTTCAAACATTTTTCATGGTAATATTAATAAATTACCATTAATAAATACATTAGAAACTTTCAATGTTTGAATATAAGAACATGTTTTGTACAACAAACAAGTTTGGTACTGTATTGAATCACTGCGTGAGGTAAAATCAAACCAGTTGAGAACCAGTGATACAGAAGGGAAAGACTCTGGTCAGCAGGGCAGGCATAGAGACGGAGAGAGCGAAAGGAAGGAACAGGGCCAGATGTTGCCCCTGGGGCTCACTTAGTGCTTCTATTTCATATGCATCCCCTGTGCCGGTGAGTAATTCCCCCTTGAAATATTCATGGGCAGCAGCAGAGGAGGTGGCGGCGGCGGCAGCAGAACTAGGGCCTGTGGGGCTCACGGAGAGTGTATAGGGACATGGTTCTGCCTCCTACACACAGCCCTCCTGCACCACCGGCCTGCACGGAAAAGCTCTCCCACCGGAGACCTCCAAGAGCCTTTAGATCTCCTTCTGCCAGCTGTCTGCTCTTCCCTCAACTCTGCTTTCACCTGTCTCTTTCTCGCTGTTTCATTTTGCACGTTCTTTAATATTTGCTCTCTTTTAGTTGCTCATTTAAGGGTGAATTCATGAATTTTAGCCAAATGTACAATGCAGTCAAACATATTTTCAACATCTTAAAAGAGTCATTTCGGGTGTCTGATTGACAGTCTGACTAAAGGAGGTCAGTTTACGGCAGTCTGCTGCCATTTAGAAACAAGCCTTAAAACTGAAAAATCTGTCATGAAAATTGCGTTCAGCAATGATTCATAGTTTTTTTTAGTGAACTGGGTTATAAAATAATACTCTTATTTTTGTATATTAGTTCCTACCTGTCATTCTGTACTTTTTGTCCCCTCAGAATTTATCTCTGTCTCTAAACACTGCCATTAGTGAGGTGTTCACAGTGTCATTGGTATTAAAAGCCTGAGGCACTTCATGCTAGGCAGATATAATGAGAGAATATATTTGAATTCTTTACTCATATCTAGACTGGTCGAGTCAGGCTCTGCTCTTGTACACATTTTTGGTTATGTTTCTTCTCTGCCCAGCTGATTCGGTCCATCAACTTCTATATCACTCACTAGAAATGGATTTTGACATACAGTTTTATCTTTTTCAACTTTACCTCATCAAATACTGGCTTGTTGTTGTTGATGTCGTTGATGCCAACGATGACCTGGGCGGAGCTGCTGAGGGGGAGTGACCCACCGGCTGCATTGTCATCAGTTGCTGTGACGTTGAGGACATATTGAGGCCCACGCAGTTTAGGAGGAGGACTACGCCGCAGTTTGATTATGCCTGTAAATAATTCAACAGAATGCTTTAGCTCATCTCACTGCCCTTGTGAAAGACAAGTGCGCTTACAGGGACAGTTCACCCAAAAATGAAAATTCTGTCATTAATTAGTCACCCTCATGTCGTTACAAACATGTCGTTCATCTTCGGTACACAAATTAAGATATTTTTGATGAAATCCAAGAGCTTTCTGACCCTGCATAGACAGCAATGCAACTGACACGTTCAAGGGCTGCCCTCAAATAAAGATTTTTCTGGTCGACTAGTAGTCGTTCATTTTAAGGATTAGTCGACTATTAGTCGCATGTTTAATAAACCATATAAATCATAACAATGAGTCCTTATTGCCTACATAGCCTAATAACCGCTCAAGCGCACACACAAAAAAGCTTGCCATAGCACACCAGCAGATATAATAATTATGAATGTTTCAGGGAAAAAACAGCAAGGAGACAGCATTAACGTTTTAATAATTTATTGATAAACTAGCGTTTCTTTGTTTTTGGCTTGACACTGTTGGCGACACTGACTTGTCATCGGCGCAGTAGTGGATGCGCCTACATGTTTCATATGGATTATATAATCTGAGAATATTTGTTTTCTATTTGAATTGGCTGATTTAAAAGTAGATATTTTCATGTCTGTAAGGCAAGTATTCCCATGAGTTTTGAAGTTTCACGCTCAAGTTCACAGAGACTGAGACGGCAGAATGCACATACTGTTTGCTTTCAGTATTTTCCAAAAGCGCAACGTTTTGTTGTTAATCTGAGTGTACGCAAATAAATGTAGAGTCTTTACAGATTCAAAGGATGAATTACTTTTATCTATATGACCAAAAATTAAGGAGGATTTTAAGAGCAAGCGACCGCATTGACACCTCCATCTGTCACGCAGTAGCGTGCTAGTATTCAGATATATCTGTCAAAAGAAAGAGTTGACTCAGAGCCACCCTAACGAGTCGTCATATTTTCAAATCTTTTGCCTGTTACTGACCTACATCACTCTGTAACATCAGCATAATACAGCCTGCCTGTGAAATACGAACACTCTGACTTGCCCACAAACACTTCCATGTTGAGAAGACACTGTGCTCTGCGCTGTCAAAGCAAGTTTGTTTTGTTTTCATTGCAGAAAGCCTTTTATCTTCGCTGGCTTCTAATTTTCTTTATTTGGACCAACAAGCGTCCCCGAACCACAACCTGTAAGTACGTTTGATACATTATGTTTACATTTTCAATTGAGTGCTCAAAATATCTAGGTTTTTGTGCTAATATGTGACCCTGGACCACAAAACCATACCGTAAGTATTAGTCATAAGTAGGGTTGCCAGGTTTTCACAACAAAACCCACCCAACTGCTACTCAAAACTAGCCCTAAACTAGCCCAATCACATTTTGAGGGGCGTCCCCCTTAAAAAATTGCATTCCGGGTGTAAAATACACGTTTTTTGTCGGGGTTGCCCTGGTAAATGACATTATTGGGGTGCTTCAACCCACCGACACCAGAAACAACCGCAGACTTGGCAACACAGATAGTAGTGCTTGTTAACTTGTTCAAGTACTCCTCTTTGTGCCAATCACAACAGTCTTAGCCAGCTGACCAATCAGAGCAGAGTAGGCTTATGGAAGGGAGGAGTTTACAGACCTTACACTCAGAACTGCTCGAACGAATAGTTTCGAAATCACTAAGAAATGACTCTATGTATAAATGTACATTCTAAAGAAAATTACAATGTTTTCTGACCTTAGATGCATTCATCCTGTTGTAGGACCTGCTCTTTAATATCTGTAAAGAATGACAATCGCCTTTGTGCATCAAGCTTAACAACATCGCAAAATAGGCTTCTAATGATGCACATTCACCAAACAACTGAGGAGTAGGGGGTTGTGCGCAAAAAAAAGTGTTGCTGCATCTTTGAAGTGACAACTCCACATAGCTTTTCTGAGTGCTGAAGCCATAGGCCATCTCTCTGCGCTGGCCTGTAATGGGTTGGGTGGTGGAACAGCCGTGCCGAGAGGCTGATAAGACAGGAGAGAGCTTTAGCATACTGCTGTTTTCCAGCTCTCAGGCATAAAAATGTGCTGGTAAACAAACGAAAAGCAAACACTGCAGACAAATGTAACCTTGAGACTGAAAGCGCACAGGCAGGCAGGCAGGCATGAAAACAGACAAACATTGCATTCACACACAAGTGCACACACACAAAAAAACAAGAGCTGTAGACCAAAAACAACACAAGGGGTGTTTGTTTTTCCTACAAATACCACAAACGTGAGTTGAATGATGGATTAAAAGCATATGCTGAGCAGACAGGAAGAGGAAACTCATTTTTTGATGGCTGTGGATGTTCTTGTTAAAGACAGCATCCCCAAGGCCTTGTACCGGATGCCTGGATGCTGTTACGAAAGCTTTGAGTTTGCATCCCACTTGACTTACCCTTCTGGTTGTCCAGCTCGAAATTGCTGTCTTCGTTACCCCCGGTGATGGCATACGTTACGCCATCCCCGTCAGGGTCTTTGGCGTGCACAATGGCTACTAGCGTCTCCGGGCCGGCGTCTTCCGAAAGAAAGGTTTTATATCTGCAGAAAGAGGGAGACAGCAAGAGATAGATAGACAGATCAGGCTCAGAACATCACAGACCCACCATCTGCTTCCCCTACACGGCCTCTGAAGCATATCCCAGGGCGCACACAAACAACCACGCGGTCCCTGCACTGAGAAGAACCAGAGCAAATCCTAACATAAACACACACACATACTGCAGCTCTAATGATGATACACCACCAGCAGCTCCTTTATGTGTCTCCCAAACTCCTACCAAGGGAGATGATGGTCTCAAATAGAGCCCTATGTGTGTGTGTGTGTGTGTAGACGGCTCGTTTGTTTCACTGTGATTGTTGTCTTTCTGCTGAATCGGACCAAATGTCTGCCTTTCCTTCTGGCTACATTCAATAAATGCCAGAGCCGTATTGCCTGACGCTCAGCTTTCGCGGGACCCTCTGGTGGTTCTGCTCTGATGAAATCCCATTGTGACGAAGAAAGAGTGTAAAACTATATTCTTAGGCAATCCAAAGAGATACTGGGTAAAAAGAGGGGGAGAAAAAATAGGAAACTAAAACTAAAATAGAACAGAGATAAGCAGCAATAAAAATAAGTCAAATTAATTTTTTGGCAACTCAGTTTACTATTTAATGTCTAGTTACATATTATTTAGGTCAGTCAAACAATTGCGATTAATCGCATACAAAATAAAAGTTTTAGTTTGCCTAATGTATGTGTATGTACTGTGTTTATTTATTATGTATATATAAATACAAACACATTCATGTATATATTTAAGAAATATTTACAAATATATGTATTTATTACCATTTTTATATAATTTATATTATATATATATATAAATAAAAATATTTTGTACATAAATAACATATTTCTCTTAAATACATACATTAATTTGTGACATAATACATACACATAGTACACACACATATATTAGGCAAACTCAAACTTTTATTTTGTATGTGATTAATCGTTTGACAGCCCTAATATTTTTATATATTATTTTATATATTATTTTTTTAATATTATTTATATATTATTTAAGTAGCTGTGAAATAAGTGTGATAATGTACAGTCACTGCAAAATTAAACATCTACTTAAATAAAAAAACTAACTAAAAATTTCAATTATTTAAATTTTGGAGTTCCTATATTTAAATATAATTTCTTTGTAAAATAAAAAATCATTTAAAATTAAAAAATAATAAATAAATAAATAGTTTGTGTTTAAATTAATTGTCATAAGACAGACTGGAGTGATTTGAAAGATCAACATTCAATTGCAAATATAATTATGCAAATATAATTTAGAAATTATAATTTATATATTTTTTATAAATAAATGAATGTTTGTGTTTAAATTATGTCATAAGAAAGACTGTGGAGTGATTTGAGAGATCAATATTTAATTATTTAAGTTTTGTAGTTCCTATATTCAAATATTATTTATTTTTTTAATAAAAAATCAGTTAAAATTAACTAAATAGTAAATACATAAATAGTCTGTGTTTAAAATAATTATGTCAGAAGAAAGAGACTGTGGAGTGATTTGAGAGATCAACAATCAATTGTAAATATGCAAATATTATTATGCCAATATAATTTATAAATTATTATTTATAATTAATTTTTTAATAAACAAACAAATAAATAATTGAATTGAATTGAATTGAATTGAATTGAACTGAATTTAATTCAATTTAATTGGGAAGAAAGTGGAGTGATTCGAGAGAGCAGTTGTCAGTTATATAGTTTAAATAGTGATTTTATGCAAATATTTGTTTGCAGAGTGTTGTGACTGACCAATCAGAATCAAGTATTCCAGAAAGCTTTGCAATCCAATGGAAAATGAAAGCAGACAGAAAAGAACCATACATAGTTTGTGAAAAGACAGGGGCTTCATCGTTGACGTTGGCCATGCGTATCCGGATGGAGGCTGTGCCTGTGCGAGGTGGCGTTCCTTTGTCCACGGCCACCACTGTACACTCGTACATGTGGTTGGGTCTCTCATAGTCCAGCCTCTTACTGGGGCTCACCACTCCTTGAGATGAGATGTCAAAGTCCACGCTCTGGATGAAGTAGGACAGTTCTGCATTTAGGCCTGTATCACAGTCCCGTGCCAGAACTAGAAAGAGAGAGAAAGAGGGACGAAAGAGCTGTGTTAAACATCAGGTCACGTTGACTAAAGGCAACAGCTAGCAATAACATAGCAGTAAATTGTGGTGAAGGCAACCTTGGCGCAGATCTGCTCTGGGTCAGACACTGAAAACAAATGTCAGTTGTTAATCATCTCGATGCTTTTCTCAGACAGTTGTGTTCTCATTAGGCCTGGAAAGTTCTGATATGGGGGCATTCACTATCAATTATGAGCTTTAATGTCACTATGACCAATGCTTGTGTGGTTTTGAAGATGGATTTGTGTGTGTATGTGTGTGTGTGTCCTAACCATGCGTGTACAAGTTTCCAGTGTCAAGTACGCTACCAGTCAAAAGTTTATTATTTAAAAAAAAAAAGTCTCTTCTGCTCACCAAGCCTGCATTTGTTTGATTCAAATACAGAAAAGAAGTTAATTTGAGAAATATGTTTACTATTTTAATTAACTGCTTTCTATTTTAAATATATTTTAAAATGTAATTTATTCCTGTGATAAAAGCTACATTTTCAACATCATTACTTCATTCTTCAGTGCCACATGATACTTCAGAAATCATTCTAATATGCTGATTTGCTGTTCAAGAAACATTTATTATTATTATTATTATCAGTATTTAAAACAGTTGAGTATTGTTTTCAGGATTCTTTGATGAATAGAAAGATCCAAAGATTTCCCATTTATCAGAAATAAAAAGCTTTTCTAACATTATACACTATACAATGAAAAAAAAAAAGGTTTTTGAGCAAATCAGAATATTAAAAAATGATTTGTGAAGGATCATGTGACTGGAGTAATGATGCAAAAAATAAAGCTTTGAAATCACAGGAATAAATTACATTTTAAAATATATTCAAATAGAAATCAATTATTTTGAATAGCAAAAATATTTCAAAATTTTACTGTTTTGCAATACTTTGGATCAAATAAAGCAAACAAAACAAAACAGTTTTTAATATTTTAAAATTATATTTAATGTAATTGACAGGAATAAATTATATTTTAATACGTTAACCGTTCTTTTAGTTTTAAATAATATTCACAAAATTACCATTTTTACTATATTTTTTATCAAATAAATGCAGTATTGCTGAAAGAATTTGTTCAAAAACATTTTAAAAATCTTAATTATTACATAAACTTTTGACTTTTGGTAGTATATACACATAAAAGATATAAATATATAAAACTCACAATACTGAAATTGTGAGTTTTGTGAGATTTATGCAGTTAGAACTCAGTATAACTCTGCAAAACCATCTTGTTTGAAGTTGTTGGACTTCGTGTGCTAAGTGCTTTTTAAATTACGTACGGTGTCATATTAATAGAGCCAATATTAATTAAAACTATGTAGCGGAGGCCAATTCTATATTTGATCAATTTAAGTGCCCATCTGTCAGTGGCACGGCGAAAAGCTGCTGTTGACTGAAGCAGATCAAAAGTAAAAGTGGAAGAAGGCTTTGCTGTCATTAGGCCCACAGCCAAAGTCAGGGTCCTGTATCATTATACTGCAGGCAAGCTGTCATCACACCCAGCCAGCCAGCCAGCACACTCATTTACTACAGCCACATGACGGCCCTCTAATCTCCAAGGCAAATAGCTAGCGCCCACAGATGTAGCGAAGTTCAGCAGAAACCCTCTTTCTCCCGCGGTTAAGCTGTGGACTTGTTGCGGCTATAGGAAGCAGGTGGGTAAGGGTGGGTGTCAGCGCCCCGCGCGTATAAACAAGTTTCGGAGCGGCCGTGAACGCGCGTGAAGTCATACGGCCAGGATTCAAACAGAAGGTTCATTAAAAATACAAGCCCTAATACACTGTCTCTTAGGGCTACCTATTACCATATTTAATGCATGCGAACGAGAGACCGGGGCTAAATTAAACATACCAGTTAGACGGCTTGGGAAAGAGAGAGAGAGAGAAAAAGGCTAGCAGGAAGGTGGGCTAAGGTTGGGCGAGTTTTAAGTGCGTTGCTTCGCCGTGCGCTAAATCCTCTCCGAGAAGTTTTCCGTGCGATAATTGGAGCGCGTTCTGCACTTCTCTTCCTGCTAGGCCCTATTAAAAGCCGGCACCCAATTTACAGTCTAATCCCGTTTTAAGGTAAACAACAATAATAATCTTCTCTCCCTTCTGCCAGGCTTTCGCACAGTCGACGATTGCGCCGTGTTTTTCTTTTTTTGCCGCTCACAACAGAACACATTTGATAAGCAAATAACAGCCCCAGCTGGTGTTTGTGTGAACCTGCTGCTTTTACATGTTGAGAGTGAGAGAAAGAGAGCGAGGGAGACGAAACGAGAAGAGAAAGACACAGAGAAGGGAAAAGAAAGTTATTTTGCGTACCGCAATAAAATAGAAGAGCCAACTGGAATCAGAGGCACGAAGCATTCTGTTTGCATACGGCGAACAGTGCGTGTTTTCACTGGGTGCAGCGATATGTAAACATAATTGAATTGCATAAATGCAGTTGGCATTCTAATTTTGTGCATCTGCCTCACAAAGCGTGCGGTCTGCCAGATCTGACTCACTTCTGTTGCTTGTTGCTTTGCTTTTCTCTCTTTTCTGCTTCTTTTCATCAGTGTCGTAGGCTTGTGCACAACAAGGTCTAAATTAAGAATAGTTAATCACTGAGAATTCTGCAGAGAAGGCGAGGAGCTCTTTGAAGCGATGGGCAGCGCTGGGGCATCGCAGGGGCATCGCAGAGCTTTTCGATCTCTGATGAGTTGAATTTCCTGTCCGCTGTGCACAAAGCTTCTTTTCGATACTAAGATAACTATGACATTGGAAATTGTTAATACAACTGGATCAGAGATGGAAAGTACACATGCATGTATTCAAATATAGTCAAACACATATGGCCAGTTTTACTGACCAGGACTTTTGTGCATACAGTTGAATCTCCAAAATGTTAATTATTTTACCAAAATAAGAGGGATCATACTAAAAAAAAAAAAAAGTGTATTTGAACCCTTTCCAACAATGATTGTATGATTTTGAGATCCGTGTTTTCACACTGAGGACATCCAAGGGACTGAACACTAGAAAAAGCGATGCATTAAGAGCCGGAACAGAATAAAGAAACATTTTTTCTTATTTTGCCTAAATATCGTATTTTTTTTCATTTAGCGCTGCCCTTCAGAAGCTACAGAAGATACTTACATGTTTCCAAAAGTTTTCACCCCCCAGCTCTTAATGCATTGTGTTTCCTTCTGGAGCATTTGAACCTTCTGTAATAGTTGCATATGTGAAAAGATGGATCTCAAAATCATATCATATTGTTCAAAAAGGTTCAAATACACAAAAATGCTGAAAAACCAAAGAATTTGTGGGATTTGAAGGATTTTTATGAAGAAAAGCAGGCAGTTTAACTGTTCAGGACAAACGATGGACTCATGTACAACTATCACTTGAAAAACACAGCTGAGGATCATTCAGGTAACAAGTATTAAGAATCAAGTGATCAAACAGAATAATTTTTTATAAATTCAACTATTATTTTCTCTTGTGGACTATATGAAACGTCTTTTATGTGAAATATCTTATTCAGGTCAGGACTAAATAAAAAATAACATGCATTTTGTATAAGCATGTTGCTATGTGGCCACCCAAAAAATCTAATAATTTAAAAACAATTAAATATAATGTTTAGCAAATCTCAAAAAGAATATTCATTTATCAAACTGAATATTATCATTTTATATGCCAATTTTCATTTCTAGCATTTAACTGATTTTAGTTTCTGGTGTTTTATTTTTAATTCATGTAGATAGTAAAGAATTTTAATATAAGTTATTTTTTGGTTACTGGCCATAACTTGAAAATAGCACTATTTTTCCATGATCAGTGCATCCCTAATTTTTGGATGGGTTAATATAACCTAGTTGCGAGCAGCACACATCTCTTTAACAAAATTTGAGGTCTCATTCAAGTCTGTAGGAAAAAAATGCCATGGGCTGAGTTACTAAAATATGAAGAAAAAGTTCACCCAAAAATGTAAATTCTGTCTAAGCCTAAATTAAATCTGTTCATCATATAAAGCAATCTTATCTCTTCACAAGACTTAAATTAAACTGCTCAAATTTACTTTTTGACCTTTTTAAGAACTTCTAAATTTTGGTTGCCTGCACTTTTAATGAAGAGACACAAAACTCTCAGGTTTCATTAAAAATAGAGGTCCTAGTTCATATTAGATGGCCTTAATAACTATGAACTTACATCAAAAAATAAGCACAACGTACTTATTGTGTTCATTCTATATTGCAAAACAGTTTTGCTGCTGTTGAGGTGTGATACGGGTAAGGCTAGGGACAGGTGTGGTGGTATAGGTAGGTTTAAGCGCAGGTTAAAGTGTAAGAGATGGGTCAATGTAATTACAGAGATTAATTGTACAGAACAGATGTAATTACATGCAGGTATTTTTTACAATGTAAAAACATGTAAATACTCAATAAGTGCATTGTATCAAATCATTAATTTAAATGTAAGTACAGTAGTAGTAGTAGTAGTTAAGGCCAAAATACAATAATTTGTGTTTTGAAGGTTAACCAAAGTCTTATGGATTTGGTTGGACATGAAGGTAAGTAAATCACGACAGATTTGTAATAATGAGGGATAGAGGTTTGTTCAAATCCCAAACACTATATGAGTAATAATAATAGTAATGCCTGCTTTAGCAAGCACCACTAATTAGAGCTTATGAATATTTATTCAGACAACTAATGCACTCAAGCCTTTTCTAAAACGCAACACGACATCTCATTCATGTTTTTTTTAAGCCTCTAAAACACCTTCAATTACAGCGATAAGATTGCAGATGGGGCCGGCACAGAGAGATAAACAGGTCCCATCCCATTAACGCTTGTATTTTAGAGGAGGAAGAGGTCAGGCATGCCTCTACTTCATAGCTGTCTTTCTCTATCAAACATGATTATCTGAAGAACACGGAGGCCACAGCAAAGATCTCACCTCTATTGCTCGGTCACAGTCTCCGACCTGTGGTTATAGAGCCCACAACGTCAGCAAAGGCACAAAATGGAGGGATGATGGTGTGACTAGCTTGACAGAGCTAGTCGGGAGGATGAGAGATTGGAGAGGAGAGGAAGACGGGGGCAGAAAAGCTTCTCTGCCTGGGAGCCACCGCGCTGGCTTTGATTACAATCCATTTACCACCCAGAAAGCGCTGCCATAATGAATTATTTCATAATTACAGGACTGAGTTGAAGAGACACTCGCCCCCGCAGAGCAAGCGGCAACAGCACCTGCCTCAAGAGCAGGACTGCCGGGGGAAAAACACGGACGGAGAGAAAGAAAGTGAGACGGACACAGAGACAAATGGAGAAACAGACACTCACCCTGCAGTAAGGATGTACCAGTAGGGGTGGTCTCAGGGACGTTGTCTCGACTGTAAATGGAGTGCATAAATTCTGGTGTGCAGTCATTCTCATCTGTAATGTGAACCACCACCTGCATAAGTACGAGAAAGAGACAAAGAAAGAAACATTACTATGTGGACAAGTATGACAACATGAGCCGTTAATCCCCTAATAAAGTCTCCTTCCAAACAGCTTCATCACTTCATAGTGAATGGATTTTAGTCAGGTCTTTAAAGCATCAAAATGAAAATCAAAGTTATAGACAATACTAGCAATACTAGATTTCACTGACGGTGAGTGCAGAGGCATTAGCCATCAATTTTTTGTCTTTTAGTAATTATTACTAATTATAATAACATTAATGGGTAATTAAAAATGTTTTCCACAATGCTGACAGATAAAATTTAAAAATATTATCTCTTTGATTGTGCTAAATGTTTTCAAAGGGCTCTACATAATCCTAGGCGAGGAATAAGAGTCTTATCTAGCGAAACGAACGGTCATTTAAATAAATAAATAAATAAATAAAATAAAAAATGATATACTGTTTAACCACAAATGCTCTTCTTGCACTAGCTCTGCATCCATGACTTCATGCATTATGTAGTCATGTTGGAAAGGTCAGGCCTGATTTATTTGGAAGTACCGACCCAGTGTTTACAAAGTGAACATGCAAAGAAAGTCAAACGCTCTTTACAAATAAGATAAAACAAACTCAAACGCTCTTTACAAATAAGACAAAACAACAATGTTAGACAATTTTGGAGTTGGGGAAAAAAATAAAGATGGAGTTTTTCACCATACCCTACCTTTTTGAACAGAAATACACAAACGAAGAACTAACCACGTGTGACCTTTCCAAATGTTATTACGAAATGCGTAGAGTTGTAGAAGTGCATCGCAGAGCTAGCGCAAGACAAGAATTTGTGGTTAAATAGTATATACTTTTTTTTTTTCTTTTTTTAGAAAATGACCTATCATTTCACCAAAAAAGACCCCTATTCCTAGTGCAAGATGAGCATTTGTGGTTAAAAGCATAATTTTTAAAATTGTTTTTAAGAAAACAACCAATCGTTTCACTAGACAAGACCCTTATCTCTAGTGCAAGATGAGCATCTGTGGTTAGAAAGCATAAAAATTGTCTTTTTTTTTTTTTTTTTTAGAAAACAACTAATTGTTTCATTAGATAAGAACCTTATTCCTAGTGCAAGATGAGCATTCGTGGTTGAAAAGTATAAAAACTGTAATTTTATTTAGAAAACAACCAATCATTTCACTAGATAAGACCCTTATTCATATTTTACATATTTGATCAACCAGCTTCTCTAGAAAATGGTTGACCTCAATATTTGCATGGAAGGTGAGCTTAAAAACAGGGACTGAAACCCTGCATGTGCACTTGGCTTTCTGGAGGCTTTCAGTTAAGAATGCAGGCATAAGAGAGAGGAATAACATTAAAAGGAGAGGCCGAAGCAAAACAGAACAGCTGTGGCAGAAGCCACTGAATGCAAATGGCTCAACCACCCCACAAACACACATCGAAACCCCAGTCAAACTCAGTGTGTAGACTTTAATGTAGCAGATCTCCGCTGAAGCTCAGATGATAGCTTATGGAAAGGCTGTATCTACATTCAGGCTTCTCTCTGTGCAGCGATTTGTGAGCATTCAGACAGAATACTGGCACAGGATTTGACTTTGACCGAACAGAGGCAGAGGGAAAGCAGGGTACGTGTTCTCAGTGGGAGCGTTAGTCATGGTGAGGGTGAGTCCCGCAGAACTGCTTATCTCAGAGGAACAGCACTGCCAAGAGGGAAAAGTTCCTTACACGTAACACACACAGCACTGTAGCTGACCATACAGCTCTGAAATCGTCAGGCCAGAGCCTAAAAACCAATGTAGCTCTGCATTACGGGTTTCTTTTTCTCTTCAGTTCTCCCTCTGGAATCTGCCCAATGGAGGAGAACGTTCTGTGCTTGTTTCATAGCTGCTGGAAGTTGAATATGGCAGTAATGAGTCTGATGTCTGCTGCTGGAGGAGAATCACTGCTAATAACAACAACAACAGGGGTCTAAAAGACATGAAGAGTCTTAATGTAGAGCTTCATCTTTATGAAATCATTTTTCACATGCTAAGAGGACAGATGCTCATTCGTTGCTTTTTTTTCACTTCTTCTTTCTACTAGTGTCCTCCCATCTCGTCTCTTATTTTCTCTGCTTCTTCTTTTTCCTCATCACAACCCATCTCATCTCTTTTCCTTTCATCTTCATCTTGTCTAGTCTATCCTCTTCTCCTGTTTATTGTTGACTCATTTTGTCTCTTTTCTTATCATCACATCTAGTCTCATTTAATTTTTTAGTCTCTTCTCATCTGGTTTCGTCTTGTCTCTTTTCTTCTCACCTTGCCTTGTTTAGTCTCTTCTTGTCTCTTCTCATCTTATTTGGTCTCATTTCATTTTTTCTAGTCTATTCTAGTTTCATCTCTTCTTATGACCTGTCCTTTTATCATGTCTCTTCTGGTCTCACCTTGTCTCATTTGACCTTTTCTAGTCTCTTTTTCTGCTGTCTCAACAACACATTTAGTCTCTTCTCATCTCATTTAATTTTCTCATCTTATTCCTCTTGTCTCATTCAATTTTTAGTCTTCTCTCTTCTGTCTTTTTCTTGTCTCTTTTATTCTCACCTTGTCTTGTTTAGTCTCTTCTCTTCTTGTCTCTTCTCATCTCATTTGGTCTCATTTCTTCACTTTTCATTTTTCATCTTGTCTCTTCTGATCTCTTGTCTCATATTACCTTTTCTAGTCTCTTTTTCTGCAATCTCATCTACACATTTAGTCTCTTCTTATTTCATCTCATTTAATTTTTTAGTCTCTTCTCTTTTGGTTTCGCCTTGTCTCTTTTCTTCTCACCTTGCCTTGTTTAGTCTCTTCTCATCTTGTCTCCTCTCATCTTATTTGGTCTAATTTTTTCACTTTTTATCTAATATCATCATAATTTCTTGTCTATTCTAGTCTCATCTCTTCTTGTGACCTGTCCTTTTATCTTGTCTCATCTCGTCTCATTTGACCTATTCTAGTCTCTTTTTCTGCTGTCTCATCAACACATTTAGTCTCTTCTTGTCTCATCTCATTTAATTTTCTCGTCTTATCCCTCGTCATTTAATTTTTCTGTCACTTCTTTTCTGGTTTCGCCTTGTCTCTTTTCTTCTCAGTTTCCCTTGTTTAGTCTCTTCTTTTCTTGTCTCCTCTCATCTTATTTGGTCTCATTTGTCTCTTCTGGTCTCATCTTGTCTCATTTTACCTTTTCTAGTCTGTTTTCCTGCTGTCTCATCTCAACAAATTTAGTCTCATCTCATTTTCTTCTCTTATCCCTTATCTGGTCTCACCTTGTCTTTTTCGTCTCTTCTTGTCTTATACTCTTACAATTAATTTACTTTTCATCTTGTTTCATTTAATCTTTTCTGGTATCTTCTGATCTGCTCTTATGTTGTATCTCATCTCTTTTTCTTTTCTAGCCTCGTCTCTTCTGGATTGCTTGTGTAATCTCTTTGTTCATTTAATCTTGTCCTGTCTAGTCTCTTCTGGCCTTGTCTCTTATCGTCTCCTCTTCTCTCATTTTGTTTCGTCTCATCTCTGTTCCAGCCTGTCCTACACATGGAGTCGTCTTCACAGATGGTATAATCATTTGGCAGGGGGCAGTGACTCCGACAATTATCTAAAATGTGCGAGTGTGTGTGTATGCGTGTGACTGGTGCTGGCACGGACACAGTTACACATCATTGTGTCTCAGCCAAGTCCATCAAGAGGACTCAATTAATGTAGAGGAACTTCTGCCAAACAAAGAAGATCAACATGGAACAACAACAGTGTGAGCAACACACACACACAAATGGATACATTTGCACCTCTAATAATGGCAACAACAACACAATGGGTGAAATACATCAAACATCTGTCATATTTCTTTGCCTTTGTCGCTTCACTTCATCTTACATATAAAGACACATGCACCGCTAAGTCTCATAAGTGGTAGCAGCCACAGCTGTGGCGTGTTTGATGGCCTCAGCGCCACACACAATCTCTCATTAGCGCTTTTGTGCTGATATGTGTTTGTTTTTGTTTGTGCTTGCGTATGCCTTCATGCATATGTGTGTGTGTTATTGTGAGTATCAAAGCATATGCACCTTTTACCTCTGAAAGAACCAGATGTGTCATGAAATCAAGCAAGGCCTCAATCTGAAGAATGACTGACAGCCTTAAATACAGCATCTTAATGTCAGGCTTAAAGGGATAGGTCACCCAAAAATGAAAATTCTGTCATTAATTACTCACTCTCATGTCGTTTCAAACCTGTAAGATCTTCGCTCATCTTTGTAACACAAATGACAATATTTTCAATGAAATCCGAGAGAACAAAGACTAGCATGGAAGAGAAGACATTGTTGAATAAAGTTATTTTTGTTTTCTTTGTGCACAAAAAGTATTCTCGTAGCTTCATAACATTGGACACATGGACTTTTTTAACAATGTCCTTACTACCTTTCTGGGCCTTGAACGTGATAGTTGCGTCGCTCTCGTATTTTATAAAAAAATATCTTAATTTGTGTTCCTGAAGATGAACAAGGTCTTTTGGGTTTGGAACGTAAATAATTAATGACAGAAATTTAATTTTTGCTAAACTATCCCTTTAAGACGGTTTATCTTATTAGATATGTGAGCAAGAACAACGTAAAGGAAAAGAACCAACAAAACAACTACATATAACAAGTTATATTTTACTTCTGTGCTAACTGTATTTTTGGACATACACTACTGGTCAAAGGTTTTTGAACAGTAAGATTTTTAATGTTTTTTAAAGAAGTCTATTCTGCTCACCAAGCCTGCATTTAATTGATCCAGCAAAACAGCAAAAGCAGTAAAATTTTGAAATATTTTTACTGTTTACTGTTTTCTATTTGAATATATTTTAAAATGTAATTTATTTGTGTGATCAAATCTAAATTTTCAGCATCATTACTCCAGACTTCACTGTCACATGATCCTTTAGAAATCATTCTAATATGCTGACTTGCTGTTCAAGAAACATTTACTATTATTTTTGTTATCAATATTTAAAACTGTTAAGTACATTTTTTTCAGGATTCTTTGATGAATAGAAAGATCCAAAGATCAGCATTTATCTGAAATAAATAGCTTTTGTAACATTATACACTATACCATTCAAAAGCTTCAGTATGATTTTTAAAGAAATGATAGAAATGAATACTTTTATTTAGCAAGGATGCTTTAAATTGATCAAAAGTGAGAATAAAGACATTTATAATGTTACAAAAGATTTCTATTTCAGATAAATGCTGTTCTTCTGAACTTTCTATTCATCAAAGAAACCTGAGAAAATCCCACTCAGCTGTTTTCAACATAATAATAATACATTTTTTGAGCAGAAAATCAGAATATTAGAATGATTTCTGAAGGATCATGTGACTGGAGTAATGATGCTCCAAATACAGCGTTGAAATCAAAGGAATAAATTACATTTTAAAATATATCAAATAGAAAACAGTTATTTTAAATAGTAAAAATATTTCAAAATGTTACTTTTTGCTGTGCTTTGGTGAGCAGAAGAGACTTAAAAAATCTAAAAACACAAAAAATCTTACTGTTTAAAAACTTTTATTAATAGTGCAAAAATGGTTGAAGACCAAGGGATGACCCCATTTAGATAAACATATGCTTACCTCTGCCATGTTGCTCAGTCCTGTATCTGGTTCGGAAGCTCTGACTTGCAAGTGATGGAGATGTTGTCCACTCTCAAAGTCCACAGTACGAGTCAGACTAAGCGCACCACTCTCTTGATTTATGCTGAACAGGTTGCTTGGGTTCACCAGCAGCATATAGGACAGAGTCTTCCTCTGGAACGAGATAGCCTGGACCACTGCCACCCTACAGAAACATAAAAGAAATAGAATCAGTGCACATGCCAGCATTTAATTTATACACTATGTATTCTATAAGAGGATGGAAACTACACTGTCATGGTATTCTCGTGAACAAGCAGCAGAAACTGACACGAAAGAGAAGAACTTGTTGAATAAAGTCATTACTTTAGTTTTCTTTGTTTTCTTCTCTCAAAAGCAACGGCCAGTTTTGCTAGTATCCCACCAAAAAAAGTGGCCCAAATACAAAGATCTGGCAACCTCTTGCCATACAAACACTGTCAGTTTAAACCAAGCTTTAGAATGGAGCTGCTTTTGTAGGCAGCAGACAGCAAGGCAACTCACAAGATTTTAGGAAAGGGCTAATGTCTCTACAGTTACAAATGGGAAATAATGCATGTCTGAGATATCTCAGTTGTTCTTTGTGGCTCGCGTCTCATGTCATCACCCCCTTCCACACTCTTTAACTTTAATATGTCTCTCTTTTTCTCTCTTTTTTTAACATGTCTCTCTTTCCATGATTAGCTGTCCTCTCCTCCTTCACACAGATTATTATGCTCAGTTCTGTGCCAGTGCCCGAAGGGAGAAGTTCAGACATTGCTCTTCATGTTTATCCAGAAGTTTCTTTTAATAAATATTTGAATTTGAACACGCTTTCAAATTCAGAGCCTGGGGACAAAATGATGCATCTGTGTTCCCCCCTCTGCCACAACCCCCTCTATTCACTTCGTCCCCCTCTCTCAACCTCCGCTATCCCTCCGGGCGAATTGTTTCATGCAACAGATGACACATAAAGCTTTGGAGTTGGCCACGTTCACACAATCCTTCTCTTACCCTCTAATGAGCAGCAAATTCTGAATCTTTTTACATGTAGACGCACACAAACACGCCTACTAACACACACAGCTTCCTGTACTCACGCTTGGCCCACCCCGGTGCTCTCTGGGATGTAGATCGTGTAGGTGGTGTTGGTGAACTGAGGGGGCCGGAAGCCGGCCAGTATGAAAACAGAGGCATGCGGACCCCTCCTGCCCCGCAAGTCCACGGCCTGGACGGTCAGTGTGTATTCCTTACTGGGGGTCAGAGGTCGCCCTGTGGTCTTTACTTCTCCTGTTGTTCGGTCCACTTCAAATGAATCTTCTCCACCTGTCACAAAATACACACCTATTTAATGGAGCAAACAAAATAAAATAAAATAAAATAAAATAAAATAAAATTCTAAGGGCAATATTTATCAAATATATTTTGATATTAAGATTTAGGTTTCTATTTTTTTAAATTATAAAACAAAATAAAAATAAAATAAAATTCAAACTATAAGGGCAATATTTCTAACATATATTTTAATATTAAGATCTAGGTTTCTATAATTTATTAGAATAAAATAAAATAAAATAAAATAAAATAAAATAAAATAAAATAAAATAAAATCCAAGGGAAATATTTATAAAATGTAGTTTAATATTAATATCTAGGTTTCTATAATTTATTAAACTAAAATAAAAATTAACATTTATAAAATTATATTTTAATTTTAAGATCTAGGATTCTATAAATTATTCAAACAAAATAAAAAATAAAATAAACCAAAATAAAAATTCTAAGGGCAATATTTATAAATCATATTTTAATATTACAATTTAGGTTTCTATTATTGTATTTTGTAATCTATATTTTTATGATTAATTATTTTTAAAATTATATTTATAAAGGATGTCATGGTCAGTGTTTTTATTGTTAACTAAAACTAAAACTATTAAAAATACTTTTGATTATGCTAAAATAAAAAAAAGAAAGAAAATGAAATAAAATTCTAGGGCCAATATTACAAAATGCATTTTAAAATTAAAATACACATTTCAGTAATTTTATCATGTAGTCAGGTTTTTTAATGATATATTATTTTCAATGCAAAAAAAAAAAAAAAAAAAAAAAAATTAGATGAAAAAATATAACCTTTAAAAACTTCTTAATGTTGCACTCACTGAAAAGTTGAAGTACTGAATTTAACAATTAAAACCTAAATTGAATAAAAATGTAACTAAAAATTTAAACAGGATCAAAGTCAAAATATGAGTACATATATTAATAGTAACTTGTGACTTGTGGCATGTAACCAATTTGCGAACATCGCCTAAAACTGTGATGTGGCACTTGTTTATAATCACATATTAAAAGAGCAACTCTTGTAAAGTTCAGCTCAAAGTGCAAGAACATTACAAAGACAAAGTCACAAAAGCCTTGGAGTCTTTTTACACACATTAAGAGTGTGGGACCCTTCTGCCAGCTGTGGTTCAGTGCATCTGTGTGTGTGTGAGAAGCAATATGCTCCCCTCCGTTCCTCCTTCAGGACAATTGCAAGACAAGAGCTCATTTTAACCGCTGTCCCCTTAAGCATGTCGTTATTTGGAAGCAGAGGAAGAGGAGGTGGATGAAGAACACAGCTGCTGAGGCGGAGCACGTCTCCCAGCTGCACCCGCTCCGCCTCGCCCTTTCTGCAGCTGCCGAATGCTCATCTGCTACGATCAGAGGTTCTGATCCAGAATCATGCTTGATTCTGTCCTTACAAACTCTCTTCAAATAATTAAAAAGTTATCAAGTTCAAGTTTTTTGAACGTTTCTAAAAAAAAATCTCTTATGCTCAAAAGGGCCGCATTTAATTGATTAAAAATACAGTAACATTGTAAAATATTATTACAATTTAATAGAGCTTTTTCAATTTTAATATATTTTAAAATATAATTTATTCTTGTGATGTCAAAACTGAATTTTCAGTTTCCAGCAGCAAAAGATCCTTCAGAAATCATTCTAATATGCTGATTTGGTGCTCAAAAACATTTCTTGTTATTATTAATAAAAACAGTTAAAATCAGTTGTGCTGATTCATTTAATATTTTTGTGAAATTATTGTTTTGATTTTTTTTTTTCAGAATGATTTTTTTTTATAAATACAAAGTTTAAAAGGACAGCATTTAAAACAAATCTTTTCTAAAATTGTAAATAAATTTAATCTGCATTTTTATGATTTATTATTTTTAAAATAATAAAATAAAATAAAATTCTAAGGGCAATATTCATAAAATACATTTTAATAATAAGATTCAGGTTTATATTGTTTTATTTGGTAATCTGTATTTTTATGATTTATTATTTTTTCAAATTATAAAATAACAAAAATAAAATACAAAGTTTAAAAATACAGCATTTATTTGAAACAAATCTTTTCTAAAATTGTAAATTAATTTAATCTGTATTTTTATGATTTATTATTTTTAAAATGATAAATTAACAAAAATAAAATAAAATAAAATAAAATAACAAAATACAAATTTTAAGGCAATATTTATAAAATATTTTTTAATATTAAGATCCAAGTTTTTATCATTTTATTTCGTAATCTGCATTTTTAAGATTTATTATTTTCAAAACTATGAAATAACAAAAATAAAACACAAAGTTGAAAAAAACAGCATTTATTTGAAACAAATCTTTTCTAAAATTGTAAATGAATTTAATCTGTACTTTTATGGTATAAAATAATATATATATATATATATATATATACACATATATATTATTTTATCTTTACAATGATCTTAATATATATATATATTTTATTTTATTTTATTTTTTTTTAAGATCAGTTTAAGTTTAAAAGAACAGTATTTATTTGAAACAATCTTTTCTAAAATTGTAAATGTTACTTTTGATCAGTGTGATCCAATAAAATATTTATCTTGCATTTATTTGCATTATGAATTATGATTAGTGTGTTGTATCTATTGTGAAGACTTTGTAAGGCGCCACATACAGCAGAGTGCCTGCAGTCCTTTAACTATGAAAATATTCATAATATAACATGGCCTTGATTTTGTTAAGGACAATTTTTCATTAAAATAGTATTAAGCAAATTGATTAAGTGCCACTGTGCAACATAACATGGCTGGAATGCTATACTGACCAATCAGCATCCAAGACCAGAACTGTCCGCTTTAAAAATCCTGTTTAATTTCTGCAGAATCAAGGTCTAAAATCTATGCCTGCCTAAAACATTACCACTTTTTGTCCTACAAGGACTAGTAATTCATTCTGTACGTGCAAATCTAGTCTAACTGACAATGAATGACATTCAACTAAAAGACAGATCAAAAACTTGGAGGAAGAACGCTGTAGGCAACGGCACCGAAAGACAGAGTTTATAAACATCTGAGTGTAATATCACCAGAGACAGAATATTTATAGCAGAGTCTAAATCCTTATGGACCAGAGAAGTAATTTTGTAATGTCACAACATATCAGATGATGAATGACTAGCCATTATGAGAGGTTATGATGTTTCTGAAGATGTCCTGGAGGTACAATAAAACCAGTATGGCACACCTTTCCCAACGCACACATATACGTGCAGATCAGAGCTGTGTGTTTAAATCACATTTAGTCTGTTTGCTTCTGACTAATTAGACTGAATTCCACAGCGAGGCTGTGTGTGAAGCATGCCTGAGATTCATTTAACCTTGGTTGGTCTCTGTGCACTAAATAAAATCACTTAAACACGAGTGAATAGCTATGGAAACGGCATGGATTATATTAGTGACTTAATGCTTTATGCTATTTCTATCACAGTGTTAACTAGCTGGCTAATGAAAAAGGCATGTCATTGCCATTGTTTCAAAATAAAAGCATCTCTATGGTGTCCATTATAATTTCATGGCAAACTCTCCAGAAAACTTAACAAAACTCCCTGTTAGCATATGCCTAAGTATTTGAATTTCTGTCACCTGAACTAAACATTGTAAGAGGTTAAAATTATTAGAATAGACATCAGTCTATTCAAACCCACCATCAACTAAAATGAAGTGAGCTGTTCCCATTGAGCCATCGCCACTTCGGGCCACAAGCTTGTAGACCACAGAGCCAGCACCAGTGTCAGGGCCCACAGCCGCCAGATAGGGGTAGGGGAACATGGCCCACTGCAGATCTGACAGATTGGGAAGAGTCAGAGTCAGCCGGCAATGGTACCATTCATCACCTACAGAGAGAGAAACAGACAAATATGTTGTGAGTTTACAAGGAGATCCATCACAAAGCAAAAGCACTTCTTTCACTTGTTTATGTTGGGATATTGTAGAAGTCTGAATTATTGTTATGCATTTTATGCATTACAGAACATAAAATAACAATGCAAGTCCACCTACAAAAAGTTAATTCAGTTATTTATCAGGAAAAAAAAATCTAATTAAAAAAAGATGCTCAAAATGAATGTTTTGTGTTATGCATTTTCTGCATTATAATACAGAAAATAACAATGGAAGTCCTACTAAAAGTATGGAAGCCCGTTTCTGTTCACTAATTGCAACTTTTTATCTCACAGTTCGGACTTTTTTTGCATTTGCATTTGCAAGTTTACATCTCACAATTACAACTTTCTTTCTCAGAATTGCATGATACAAACTCACAATTGCGAAAAACACCCCCCTCAGAATTATGCAATTTAAACTCGCAATTCTGAGAAATAAATGGAGAATTGCAAGATATAAACCCGCAATTCTGACTTTTTTCTCAAAATTGCGAGTTTATATCTCACAATTCTAACTTTCTTAGAGTTTATATCTTACAGTTCTCACTTTATTTTTCAGAATTGCTAGTTTATCTGAATTCTCATTTTATTTTTCAGAATTGTGAGTTCGTCTCACAATTCTGATTTTTTTTCCCAAAATTGCAAGTTGTTATCTCATAATTCTGATTTTATTTTCTTAGAGTTGCGAGTATATATCTCGCAATTCTCACTTTATGTCTCAGAATTGTGAGGTTGTCTCAATTCTCATTTTGTTTTTCAGAACTGTGAGTTTGTCTCAGTTATGACTTTTTTTCTCAAAATTGCAAGTTTATATCTCGCAATTCTGACTTTATTTCTCAGAATTGAGAGTTTATATATCACAATTCTAAAAAAAAAGTCAGAACTGTAAGATATAAACTCGCAATTCTGAGAAAATATCATTCTTTTTTCCTTCCTCAGAATTGGACTTTATAACTTTCAATTGCGAGTTTATATTTCACAATTCTGAGAAAAAAGTCAGAATTGCGAGTTCATATCCCGCAACTGCAAAAACAAAAAATGTAATATATACAAAAAAAGTCAGAATTGTGAGTTTATATCTCACAATTCTGACTTTACAACTCGCAATTGCAAATTTATATTTTACAATTCTGAGAAAAAAAGTCAAAATTGTGTGTTCATATCTTACAATTCTGACTTTTTTCTGAGTTTATATCTCGTAATTCTGACTACACACAGTTGCAAGTTATTAAGCCAGAATTGTGAGATATAAGCTATATAAGAATTCCCCTCATAATTGGACTTTATAACTTGCAATTACGAGTTTATGTCTCACAATTCTGAGAAAAAAGTCAGAATTGTGAGTTTATATCCCGAACTGTGAGAAAAAATACATACAAATTTGCATTTCTAATAAAAATAGTCAGAAATGTGAGTTTATATCTCACAATTGTGATTTCATAACTCACAATTGCGAGTTTATATCTCACAATTCTAAGAAAAAAAAATCAGATGTGCAAAAATGTATATCCCACAATTCTGACTTTATATATGCTATTCTGACTTCATAAAAAAAAAAATATATATATATATATATATATATATATATTTTTTTTTTTTTATTCAGTGAAGGAAACAGACTTCTGTAAAAAGTTAATTCAGGTATATATCAGGAAAAAATATAATTCTTGAGGAAGATGCCAATATTTTAAATGCATTTTATGCATTACAATACATTAAATAATGTAAGACTAATTAGAAAGTTCATGCAGCTATTTATGAGAAAATATAAGACTAATTTATGTTTTTTCAAAAAAAAAAAAAATCTAATACTATTCCTATAACTACTAATTACATATGGTAATTAAGATAAAATTAATAATTCTCTTAAATTAGAAATCACTTGAATATGGGAAGAAGCAGAAACTAATATGGTTTCAAAGGGAAATGAGACTAATTAAGAACTACTGGATATTAACAGTATAGCAACAAACTTAAACCCTCTCAGAACACCTTAGCAACAAAGAGCAATGATAAATATAACAAAAATAAACTAATCTACCCAACAATATGCCCTAATGAGAGAAATTCAAGGCCTGTCATCTTGATCATGATACTCTTCTTGTTTTAACTCTTTTATGGTCTTCTTTTTGGAGAATGCTCATAATGCTCATCACAATCTCAGCTAAAAATCCCAAACACATCTTCCAAGGCCGCATCTATAGCCTCCGAAAGCACGTCTTCTAATCTCAATACCAGCCAAAAGAGCAGGAGGGATAAAGAAAGCCTTCAGCCACCCTGAGTTCAGTGACGCCTCTCGGCTTCAGACTGTCATTCAGCCCGAGGACGCTCGGCTACAAGAGAGAAATGACATTTCTGTAGAACACGTCATCTCTGACTTCCCCTGTAGGTCCTGAGGAAGTCTGCTGTCAGAGACACGATCCGCTCTCTCAGACGGCCTCGGAAGATCAGACGGAGAAAGAAAGGACTTAACAGAACAGAAATATCTTTTTTGGGGTGTTTTTGTGTTCTCTTTTCTCTGTTGTTTGTCTGTTTGTTTGTTTCCAGACTTGCATCGTGTTGTTTTTGACATTTCACGCAAAAGCGAGACAAGAGTGAGAATAAGAAGAAACTTCACATCTAAGGACCTCGTCAAGAGGGAACATACTAGCGTTACCCTCACTTCCTGTGTTTCATAGCCATGCTTTGGAGTATGTCAAGAGAGACTGATCGAGGGAGATGCAAAGAAAAGACGAAAGGCACAACGAGAGCAAAAGAGATACAAGGGTCGGGGGTTTGGGTGTCTCGCTTCTATATTTTCACATCTCTGTGTTGTGATCATCTGTGGAGTCAGGATGTGTCGTGCAAATGGATGGACTGGAGCTCACGTTGAGCAGACAGTCAAACAGATAAAGCCACATCAATACAAGCAGAGCAAAAACACAAACCAACAAACCCCCACAGATCACTGCACATGCTAAAGTCAACAAAAAATGACATTCTCTATGCAAATACATGTAAATCCTGTCAAAGTTGCTGTTGGTGTAATCAAATTCTGTGGCTGTCCACTTGCTGCTGTGTTTCACTGACGTTTGATGATAACACAGATAAATTATCAGTGGTCTACATGACTGAACCTAGCAAGATGTATGCTAAATACATGCATAAATGTATCCAAATGAAGGGACATTGGCTTTAGCAACACGGCAAGAAACAGAATAGTAATGCCTTACTGAATAACATTTGATTACAGGATTACAATATACAGGAACTGTATATTTTAGTGAAAGGACAATACTTAATGAATTAAGTATTATAAAAAATATACTGTTGATGCAAATAAATTATGCTGATCAAGCACTAGTATTTTTTATATGTAGATAAAATTTACTGGAAATAATCCATCCATGTGAACATACAACCATAACAACACACTTAAATGCAAGATCAAAACAAGTCTCTAAAACATGATAAATTCATAATACATTAACTCAGTAGCTAACACTTAAGTGTACAGTGTAATAAATTTAAACAAAAAGTAGCGTATAAAATAATAAATAATAATTAAAATAATAACTTATATATAATATGTAATATAACAAAATTTTCAAGACTGGTTATTAATTACATATTAATATAATAATTATTGAATTTTTTAAATAATAATATATAAATAATTAAATTAATAATATATGTAATTTATATATTTATATATATATATATATACACATAATTTTAAAGATTGTTTATTAATTAAATATTAATATAATAATAATTGAATTTTGTATGTAATGTAAATATTAATGTAAGTTTTTAATGCAAATTTTAATGTAAAATTATTTACTTTAAAATGTTAAATAATAATAATAATAAATAAATAATTATATATATTTTAATGTAAAATTATTTACTTTAAAATGTCAGATAATAATAATATATAAATAAGTATATAAATTATATGAATTATATATTACTCTGCCATTCAAAACTTCAGTATAATTTTTAAATGTTTTTTAAAGACATTTTCTGCCCATCAAGGCTGTGTTTATTTGATTAAAAATACAGAAAAACTGTAAGATTGTGAAATATTATTGCAGTTTAAACTAGTGGTTTCTAATTTAATATACTTTAAAACAGAATTTTTTCCTGTGATGCAAAGCTGAATTTTCAGCATCATTACGTCAGTCCTCAGCGTCACATGATCCTTCAGAAATCATTCTAATATGCTGAATTATTATTAATGTTGGAAACAGTTGTGCTGCTTAATATTTTTTGGAACCTATGTTACTTTTTCAGAATTTTTGAAGAATAAAACATTAAAAAGAACAACATTAATTTAGAAAAGAAGCTTACTGTAACAGTATACAGTACCGTTTAAATTTTGGGGTCAGTAATTTTTTTCACTAAAAAAGTGAAGATTTCTTTTTTAAATAAATGCTTTTAAACTTTTTGTTCATTCAAAGTACTGAATCATGTCAATGGACACTGTCTCAAAATGGGGGATGGTATTGAGGGTTTTCGGCCAAATTATGCTTGGCAGACGAGGCAAACGTAGGTGACTTCCTGCAGTGCGAGAGGCCAAACAGACACTTTAACTCTGTCCGGTACTGTTTGTGTACTTTATGAGCTCCACATTTTCATGTGTCTCCAAAGATCTGCGTTCTCCACGTGGACACACAGACCTTATAAGTGACCCTTCCTACCTCACACAGAGCTCTGTGTGCAGCCCACCACTGGAGTGGCCTAAAGACCCAACAGATGTGGATCAATCCCCAACATCCAACACCCACACCTGAGAGGCTAATGGGCCACAGGCTCAGTCAACAAACCTCCAGCGGGGAGAGGGCAGTTCAAGGGACGCCTGAGGAACCCTGGCGAGGCTTTCAACAAAGGGATCTCTACCCAACTCCTCCAAAACAGCTGTCGCAGTATCACCACATCCTGAAGATAGATAAACACCCCTTGGATGGGGAAAATGAGGAAGGAAAGTGAATGGTAACAAAATGCCTTTTAGCTATGATAGAAATAACAAGGCTGTCTGGTAATGAAAGAGATTTTGCTACCCGTTTCCTGACTGGGCATCTTGCTCTTTGTTTCAAAAGAACAATATGGAATCCCAACTGGGATCTCGTTCGCATGCACCCTTTGCATAAAACACAATGAAACAACTGCTTGATCTTTTCGGCATCGCAGTTTGCTAGCTCAGATAACGTGAGAAAAAATCTGAGGAGAAAGCGCAAAGGCCTTAGTGCGTTTGTTTACGCCTCGCTAATCCAAGCTAAGCCCGGATGGCGGTGAAGCAAAGCGTTGGATATAATATGCTCCGTGTATAAATAGCTGGTGAATTTCATCTAAGTCCACCCAAAGCTCTGTACTAATTTGAATATCAATACAGAAGATGTCACGGGTTGTTACGGTAAAAAAAACAAGACGAAGAGCGGATAAAAAAAGAGGGACGGAAACGGTGCGTGCTGTTTGTGTTGTGTTTTCGGCCTAATTTGGTGTACGGTAATTTGGCGAGAGGATGTAACAGAAGCCAATGCCGACTGAGGAAAATTAGATTCCATTCAAAGAGACTTAAATGGTCGTCAGCCGCATCGAACATGTGCAGCTTTTCTTTTGTTACCATGTTTGTCTGCATCTAAAAGAGCAAGTCAAAGGCACTGGAGGATAGGAAGAATACGACGCACTGCCGTTGAGCGGATATGAAGCGATGAATCAGTGCTGATTCACCATAAGCGCAAGAAAAAATGACAGAGGAAAAACTGCATTGCTTTGAGTTTGCTTTTTCATAATTTAACAGATTAAAGTTATGCTTCACTCATAGAAGGTTTTAGTCTGAAATTTTGGACAATAAAGCACAGAAAATTTGGTTTGGAAGAATTTGGAAGAAGCAAAAGCAAAAAGCTTCATTTGCTCTCAAATTAAAGGAATGGTTCATCCAAAAATAACAAACCTGCCATTGTTTACTCACTCTCATGTCGTTCCAACCCTGTATGACTTTCGTCTTCAGAACAAATATGAATAAAATCATTAATAATTTGAAAATCAATAAAGTCTGTTTGTGTCAAGCTAAAGAAAATATAAAAATAAAAACATAAAACCCATGTTAATATTACACAAATATTATTTAATCATCTTTGTTAATATTAGGTAATAAAAATACAGTCGTTCAATGCTTGGTCATGTTAGTTGCATGTTGCATCACAGTGCATTAACTAATAGTAACAAACACAACTTGTGATTTTAATAATGCATTAGTAAATGCTGAAATGTGACCCTGGACCACAAGACCAGTCTTAAGTAGCACAGATATATTTGTAGCAATAGCCAAAAATGAGTGCTGTCAGGCGATTAATCGCAATTAATCGCATTCCAAAATAAAAGTTTTTGCTTACATAATATATGTGTGTGTACTGTGTGTATTTATTATGTATATATAAACAGACACATGCATGTATATATTTAAGAAAAATGTTATGTTTACATATTAAAAAAAAAAAAAAAAATATATATATATATATGTTACAGGTCCCAGGCAGTTGGGAAGACTGTAAGCAGTAATCAACTTAGTAGGAAATGAGAGAGACGAGAGTTAGTTGTTGCTTTCACGGTCCTCTTTGTTGTCTTTTATTACACATATACATTTGTACTTCAGAGTCAGTAAAACACTTTGTATCACAAAATAGTTCATAAACATGTTGGAAAACAAATAATACACACTGTATAGAGACTTAAATCAAATCACATCAAGTCAAAGAAATAACGATATGAAACCTTAACCATAACAATGTATAGAAATGTATAGAAATGCTTATACAAAACTGACTGAGCTAGTGTCTCAGATAAGTTAAACAACTCAGGTAAGTAGTTCAAGCAAATAATACTCAATCAAATACTCAAGTGAAAACATAAATAATCTTTTATATGACATAAACATCTTAAAATTAATAAATAATCAGTTGAAACAAATTATTTGTTCATTAAAATGTGTAAATTACAGTTTGATATGACATTTAATTAGTTTAACTAACCTTAGTAGGAAATGAGAGAGACGAGAGTTAGTTGTTGCTTTCACGGTCCTCTTTGTTGTCTGAGGATGTGCTGTAGTCGTCACGGTAACTCAACTCTCTCTTAACTGCCATTCCGAATTCAGAAAATGCAGCTAAACTCTTTATTGTAAGCTCATTACAATACATTTAAGTAATTTAAATAAACCTTATATACACATATAAATAGAGATAAACAGGAAAAAAATGGAATATGTACAAATAATTTAATTTGTGACCCAAACTATATGTTGTGGGGTGGTCACACTCTCCCCAACAAAAAAGCTAATGCCTCCATATTTTGTTTAAATAACCTTATTGGTTCCTTTTTATCTTTCAGTAGGCAAATATGGGGTTATTTAATGGTGTCAGTGTCTGATATGGTATAAAAAGAGCAGGTATGTAGAATGTTGGTGTTGGATAAGAGTAGTATTGTGAATAACTGCTTGCTGGCATGGCTGATGTCCCACTAAACCCTAAAGTATTAACTGATGTGTGTGTCTGTAATGATGGCTGACCTAAATGTGAGTAGGTGAGTCTCTGCACTGGTCTTCGATTTCTTGTAGATCTTGTGGGTTCTATTGAAAGGGGATTTTGTGTAGTTGTGTGTGGGTTAGTTAGGATAACAGGAGTGCCTCTGTCTTCATGGATGCTCTTCGGTATGAATGCCTCCTCATCTACAGGTAAGTATTCTTCATCAGCTTGTGTTTCTACAGGTAAGTATTCCTTATCTATGCTCTCTGATACAAATGGCTCCTCATCTACAGGTAAGTATTCTTCGTCTGCTTGTGTTTCTGTTGGTTGTTCTTTTTGCTTGCTTTCTCTCTTTCCACTTACAGGTCCTCCGAGACTTGGAAGTGTAAGTTCTTCTGATTCTCTTCTCTCTTTTGACCACATAGGTTGTAGATTTTCAGCACATTTCTGTATATTTTCTGGCATCCTTATCCAGTAGTGTGTATTTTCATCCTCAGAGTCAGTCGTATCACTGTTTAATGAAGTGTCTCTCTTTGATTTAGACCTTGTCTTTCTTGTCATTCTGTTCTTCCCCTTTTCTGCTGCAGGTGGCATCTCTGATACAGGTGACAGAACAGGTAAGTCATTTACAAGGTGAAGCAGATTTCTATGCAGAGTACGGATTTTGGATGGGTCATTCTCTGGACAAAGTCTATAAACTGGAGTGTCATTTAGTTGTTCTTTAATGACGTATATTTGCTTCTCCCAGTAAGACTTAAGTTTTTCTGGTCCCCCTTTTCTCATCATATTCTGGACCAGCACTCTGTCTCCAGGATGCAGAGTGATTCCCTTCAACCGACGATCATAATATTTTTTTCCTTTTTCACTTGACAGTCTACTGTTTTCACTTGCAATTCTGTATGCCTCCTTCATTCGCGCAGCCCATCTGTCAGCATATCTTGTCTGAGACTCATCTGTTTCTTCTAAATTCAGTCCAAACAGTAGATCGACTGGCAAACGAGGAGATCGACCAAACATTAAGTAGAAGGGTGAGAATCCAGTTGCCTCATGTCTTGTGCAGTTATATGCATGGACAACACGTGGTAGATGCTCTTTCCAATTCTCCTTTTCCTTTTCTTGGAGTGTTCTCAGCATTTGTAGAAGAGTCCTATTGAATCGCTCAGCTGGGTTGCCTTGGGGGTGATAGGGTGTGGTCCTTGAATGTCCAACTCCAGAGAGTCTACTCAAGGTCTTGAACAGCTCATTCTCAAACTCTCTTCCTTGGTCATGATGCAGCTTATTTGGATATCCAAATCGTGGAATAAAATCATTGAATATCTTTTCGGCTGCTGTTCTTCCAGACTTGTTCTTGGTTGCATAAGCTTGAGCATATCTGGTAAAGTGATCAACAACAACTAGTATGTACTCAAAACCCCTTTACTTTTCTCCAAGTGGAGATAATCTATGGAAACGAGTTCAAGAGGAAAAGTGGTTGTGATGCTTCCCATTGGAGCCCTCTCATGGGTAACAGGCTTCTTTTGCTTAATACACGAACATCTTCTGGTAACATAATTTTCAATGTCAACTTTCATATGTGGCCAGTAAAATCTCTCCCTTGCCAGATGTATCACCCTTTCTGTACCCACATGACCCATATCATCATGAAGATGCTTCAGGACCTTCTTCTTAAATTCAGCAGGTAAGACCAGTTGTTTCTGATGAGTGGTCTTGCGATACAACAAGCCATTGTCGATGTGCAGTTTTTTCCACTCATGTAGTAACTTCTTGGCTGGACCATGCAACCCTCTTCTGACTTCAGTGGTGAGAGTTTGATTGTTTTCTTTAAGTTTGATTATTTCCCTAATAGCAGGATCTTCTTTCTGTGCTCTCTGTAACTCACTGTGATTTATTGTTGACAGAAAACCATGGTGAGAGAATTCTGGGCATGTGTTTGTAATGTCAGAGTTCTGAGTTGTATTGAGAGAAGCTATCCAGGCTACATCCCTTTTCTTTGCTACCTGGCTCCCTTCCCAGGTTGCATGAACTGCATCAACTGACATTTCCTCTGAACATGAGGCTACATACTGCTCTATGTCCAGAGGACAACGAGAAAGAGTGTCAGCATCTATATTTTCCTTTCCTGGTCGGTACTTGATGTCAAAGTTGTAATCGGACAATTCTCCCACCCAACGATGACCCACAGCATTTAGCTTGGCGGTGCTCATCACATAGGTCAGGGGGTTGTTATCAGTGTATACAGTGAAGTGAGATGCATAAAACAGATAATCACGGAATTTCTCACATATAGCCCACTTCAAAGCTAGGAATTCAAGCTTGCCAGAGTGAAGATTGTAATTTTTCTCTGCTGGGGTAAGAGTTCTAGATCCATATGCAATGACCCTTAACTTTCCGTTCTGCCATTGATAGAGAACTGCGCCTAAACCCTTCTCAGATGCATCAGTATGGAGAGTGAATGGAGAGTTGAAATCAGGATAAGCCAGGACAGGTGGATGGGTAAGAATGTCAATCAGTGTTCCCAGGGTATTCTTGTGTTCTTCAGTCCAGACCACTGGTGTTTTAGAAGGAAGCTGGTTACTTTTCCCTTTGGTTTTGTTGCTTCTTTCCATCACTCCATGTGCATTATTGCTCTTTATTTGCAGAAGATCATAGATGGGTTTGGCAATTCTAGAGAAGTCCTGAATGTATGTTCTGTAATAACTTAAGAATCCCAGCAATCTTCGTACTTCTCCAATGGTGCTTGGTGACTTTTCTCTTAGTGACAAAATGGCATTGAGGTCCTTGGGGTCAATGCGGACACCTTCACCAGAAACGAGTCGTCCCACATAGCGAACCTCTCTTTTGAAGAATTCACATTTATTCGGTCTGAGTTTCACTCCATGTTGTTGTAGTGCTTTTAATACCCTTCTAAGTCCTTCAAGGTGATCTTCAAAGGTCTTTGCATAACAGAGAATGTCATCGAGATAAGGTATGCAGCAATCATCTCGAAGGGAGTCCAGCATCTCTTCCATGCTTCTCTGAAATGCAGCAGGCGCATTGGTCAGCCCAAAAGGAATCCTTACCCATTCATATAACCCCCACGGTGTAATGAAAGCCGTCAAATGTCTGGATCCCTCAGCCATAAACCCTTGATGGTATGCCTTTCCTTGATCTAGAATGGAAAACCAGCTGTAACCCCCTAAAGTATCTGTTATGTCTTGTATACGAGGCAAAGGGTGTCTGTCCGGTACTGTCTTCTTATTAAGTGAACGATAGTCAATGCAAAGTCTAAGTGAACCATCTTTCTTTCTCACACATACAACAGGAGCAGAGTATGATGACTTGGACTTAACAATCCAACCTCTAGCCAACAAGTCTTGAATGTACTCCTTGACTTCCTGATAGAGTGGTTTAGGTACAGAGGCATATGTTCTTTGCACAGGTATGTCATCCTTTAATGTAATTGCCATCTGCAGGCTAGGAATGCATCCGATGTCATCATCGTCACGTGCAAAAGCTGCTGACTCTTCATAAAGCAATTCTTTTACCTGCTCTTGCTGTTCTTTATTGAGGTGGCTAAGATTAACTGGAGGATGCCAAAGTGTTGTAGAATTTCTTCCTTCATCCTTGGTACCAGCCAGAGAGTCCATACTGTTTACTTCCACCGACAAAGGTTGAAAATCAGCTTGATCAGTTTCGATTACTTTTCTGACTGTCTGAATGCTCCCTAGTGTGGTCTTTCGAGGCAGTGTGATGCTATGCATAGTTTGATTGCCAACAGGTATTTGAACATATGGTTTCTGTGGATTTTGAATTTTCAAAAGTCCCTCGCCAACAATCAACTGGTCCAACTGTGGACACTCCATGACAGGTTCGAACAGCACCATCGGACTGGTGTCATTGAAGTTGTCTGGAACACGGCACTTAACATGAGTGACACAACCTGAGTGGATAACAACATCTTGAGGTCCAACATTTATTGGGACCTGGATATCCAAATCTAGCTCGTTTGAAGTTTCCTGGTATTGAATGAGATTTATAAGAACATTGGCCTTATCTTCTTCAATTTCCATTGCTGTGCTGAGGAGGTTGACTAGAGTAAACAAGGCTTGGGTTCTATTTTCACCACCTCTTATAATTTCTTGTACAACATTAAACCCCAGAATGGGTCTGTCTAAGCCAATCCTGCTTACGAGAAAGGGAACATGTATAGCCAGTCTAGGGTCTTCATTCCCTAGAAGGTTAAGGGTAATCTCCACCCAACCATGAAAGGGTATTAGGTCCTTTTTTACATCTCTGACCTCCAGTTCCTGTGGGTCAATAATCTCGGTGAGTGGGCGAAGCTTTGTGTGAGGTAAGTACATTTCTTTCCAATGATAATCCATAATGCTGACCTGGGCTCCTGTGTCTAATAAAACACTGACAGGACAACCATTCATTGTACATTTCAACAGACACTTTTCTCCTACAAGCTGAGCAACTCTCATTTGATTGGACTGATTTGATAAATATGGAGAAGTGATGTTGTAGATTTGTTTTGACAAAGTTGAAGTAACTGTAGAGTCTTGTGACATTTCATACTGGGACGGATACTTTACTTCGATCACTGGTTGTCCCTGTGCAGTGATCGTTCCCGGTTTCCCTGGTTTCTTGACGTCCGAAGGCAGCCTCCTGCTCTGTGTCTCTCTGCACCGCACGTAAAACAATGGCTGCAAGTGGTCACATTTTTATCTATGCATTCGTGGCACCTTGACTGTCGCTGTCTTTGAAGAGGGTGTCTACTCGAAGAGAATTGTGTTTGGGGTCTTGACTTGTATTGATGCTGTGATTGATACTGGGTCTGAGACTGCACCCGTGTATCTGGATTGTACAGTGGCATGGTAGATGGTAGGAATGGTGTCGGATGCTGAAAGTCGAAAGTAGGCTGTTGAGGTGATTGCTGATGTCTTTGAGGTTGTAACTCACTGTACTCGTGCCATGAATTAGGAAAATTTGGCATTCCAGACCGCTTCAAGGAGTCCACTGCAGTAGTTAAAGCTTCTATTTGTTCCTTCAGCTGCTGAATGGTCTTATCTTTAGTTGTCTCATCCACTCTCACCATTTCTTTAGCCCCACTGTCAGACTCAAATTGTGCGCTGTGTGCATGGACCACCTTATGACGAGTAGACTGTCCCAGCCGGCGTTGTCTGTCACTTTCATCACTTGTAATTCTTATTATATGCCTCAGCAGGGTTTCATCAGAGACATTGGAATCTGAAAGGAATGGTCTCAGCTCTCGCCGAATGTCACTGTGCTTTAAGCCGATGCCTTGTGAAACAGTATGGATAAATACACTCTGAACTGTGCGGTCATCGTATTTGATGTCTGAATTCACTTGTCTAGAACAGAACAGTATTTTCTGTTTTAAGCTGATCATGCGGTACAGGAACTGTTGTGGTGTCTCATGGTCATGTTGCTTGGCAGTCATAAGTTCCTGAAAAAGTTCAGTACTGCTGCTTTCACCTAGATGAGACTGGAGAAAACTCTTCAATTCTGCTACAGTCACGTCATCCTTGGTTATTAACATATCTTTAAAATTTCCAGGTTTGATCATACGGAGCACCCCTCTAATAATTTCGCTTTCAGTGTAGCCTTCCTTAATGCCTTCATCTATTTGCTTGCACAGATTGCTGAATCTTATGTCAGACACACTGTCTCCTATTTGTCCCCCATGGATCTTGAATTCTCGACGCTGCAACATTGCAATGTCTCTGATGGAGACCATGGTGTCAGGTGCAGAGTGAGATGGGCTGTGGTCATTAAATTCCTGCCTTTGAATGCTGGAATATACAGGATTATTATTGTATGGAAAATGTGTGTGTGACGTGACTGTGGGTGTAGGTAGTGTGGCAGGTTTAGCTTTACTGGCTAAAAGCTTTCTACCTAACTCCTCATAGTTTGATAGCATCCTCTGATACTCCTCCTCTGATGTGTCTGTGTTATGAGGTGCAACAGATGGCTGAGTAACCTTTTCAGTTCTAATAGCACGTTGCTCTACAATTTCATCAATACCATCATTTAAATTCATTAACACAGTCATCCCTTGGTCAGGTAGCCTAGATAATTCACAACTATGCATGTAAGTAACAATATAATTAATGTAGCTCTCTTCTTCACCATCCTTTAATTGTGTGACATCTGCATCTGGTGCTGGGTGAATGTCTTTTGCCAACTGGAAGAGTTCACCTTTGTTCAAAGTGTAGACTTTCTTCTTGATGTTCCAGATAAGTCTCTTTCTTTCTTCGTCGGACATGATGCACTCTCAGGTAGATCTGGTTGTGTTGTGATGCTCTTGGTCAGGATGATGCTAGTCACCTGCTCCCCTTAGCCTCTCACACACACGTTGCTCCCCTCCTGAAGAATGTGCTTTGCTGTCCCTTGGTTCAAAATCACCGGACCAGGCGTCTTCAAAGTAGCGCTGATCCCGGACGAGCCCCCAAAATCTGTTACAGGTCCCAGGCAGTTGGGAAGACTGTAAGCAGTAATCAACTTAGTAGGAAATGAGAGAGACGAGAGTTAGTTGTTGCTTTCACGGTCCTCTTTGTTGTCTTTTATTACACATATACATTTGTACTTCAGAGTCAGTAAAACACTTTGTATCACAAAATAGTTCATAAACATGTTGGAAAACAAATAATACACACTGTATAGAGACTTAAATCAAATCACATCAAGTCAAAGAAATAACGATATGAAACCTTAACCATAACAATGTATAGAAATGTATAGAAATGCTTATACAAAACTGACTGAGCTAGTGTCTCAGATAAGTTAAACAACTCAGGTAAGTAGTTCAAGCAAATAATACTCAATCAAATACTCAAGTGAAAACATAAATAATCTTTTATATGACATAAACATCTTAAAATTAATAAATAATCAGTTGAAACAAATTATTTGTTCATTAAAATGTGTAAATTACAGTTTGATATGACATTTAATTAGTTTAACTAACCTTAGTAGGAAATGAGAGAGACGAGAGTTAGTTGTTGCTTTCACGGTCCTCTTTGTTGTCTGAGGATGTGCTGTAGTCGTCACGGTAACTCAACTCTCTCTTAACTGCCATTCCGAATTCAGAAAATGCAGCTAAACTCTTTATTGTAAGCTCATTACAATACATTTAAGTAATTTAAATAAACCTTATATACACATATAAATAGAGATAAACAGGAAAAAAATGGAATATGTACAAATAATTTAATTTGTGACCCAAACTATATGTTGTGGGGTGGTCACATATATATATATATATATATATATATATATGATAAAGTATATCAATTAATTTTTTTTAGAAAACAACTAATCGTTTTGCTTCCTCGGCTAGGATCGTTTAGAGCCCTTTGAAGCTGAATTTAAACTGCATTTCGGAAGTTTAAACTCACAGGCATCACAGAAGCCCACTATATGGAGAGAACTCCTAAAATGTTTTCTTTACGACTGAAGAAAGAAAGACATGAACATCTTGGATGGAAAGGGGGCGAATAAATTATCTGCACATTTTTGTCAGTGCCAATAGCCTCGTGGGTAGTGCGCCGACATATAGCGCCGTTGCACTGCCTGTGTCCCAAGTTCGAAACCCAGCTTGTGGACCCTTCCTGATCCCACCTCCCTCTCTCTCCAACTTTGTTTCCTTTCCAACTACCCTGTCCTATCTAAATAAAGGCAAAAAAATTATAATAATAATTATCCATACATTTTTGATCTGGAAGTAAACTTCTCCTTTAAAAATACTTCATCATTTTGAAATTTGTGCCATTGTTGGTCTGTTAGAGAAGGACTACATCAGCACCAAACCAAAGACTCTGAGAAGCCAGAAACCATGCGTCTCTCCTCACTCTGAACCCTTCCTGATACCGTGTCCCTGAAGTGCGTCTTGCAGCCAGATACCTCCCTACAGGACCACCTGAACAGATGATCTGGAATTACACACACACACACACAGCATAGGGAAAGACTCGCAGGTGTCTTGGTGAATGACAGCGTAGGCCAAGTTGTCATAGTGACTGGGAAGGTGCAGGTGTCCCCCTGAGTCAAGTCTCCGCTTTGCAGGGTTAAGTCTTTGTGACATGCAAACAGCACGCCGGTGAGCTCGCGTAATTGCCTTGTCCTTGCTGGGCTGGCAGAAGCAGTTTTTGCGTTGCGGTCTAAAAAGAGAGCTCTTTTCATGCTCAATTAAACACTCAACGATGTATATCTCATTGTTGTTCTGATGACATGCTTTTCCAGGGATGTAATTAAGTTTTCAAATCAGGGCCTTTGTCTTTCTCTCTCTCTCTGTCACCCTCACTCATGAACTGCACATTGAAATTCCTCCGGGTGAGACGTCTCAAAGAGTGAGGGGTATGCAAAAAGGAAACTGTTTTTAATTTGATCAGTTGTGGCTATCTACATGAAACTTCAGCAGACACACACCACCAAGCTGCTCCACCTCATCCAGAAACAATCCAAAACCGATTGTTTTGGTGCAGATCAATGCACGATCGCCATCTTCAAATATGCACTGAATGAACAAGAAAAGCACATCAGGTTCTGAAACAAATGTTCCAAATGAGCCAGGAGTGAAAACGACGTCTCACACTGAGCAGGGTGAAAGGACTCCAGCTTGAGGACCCAAACACACACACAAAGGGAGAGAGAGTATGACCGTTAGTGTAGGTGTGTAAGTGTGCATACTAATCTGTAGGCAGTGACAGAGGGCAGTGTGTGACACAGACAGGGCCTCATTATTGAAGTACTGTGTGTGTTTGTAGACTGTGGGGGTTGTTCTGACCCAGCCAGAGCAAGAAAGCACAGTGCATCCTAATTAATGATCTTGCATTGTGGCCCACTTTTAGTCAAACACACACGCACACACACACACACACACATATATACTGCACAAATATCTTGCAAAGACACTGAAAGAAGAAAAATGTGAGATCAACAATTAGTTATTGTTTTTCGGATTATTAGCCATTAAAAGCAGGACTGAACTCTTGGGGACACATATGAGTCATTCTATAATTATGGGTACATGTCATGACTATCTTTTCACTTCAAGCAATGATCGCTTTTATATCAGGGGACATTTCTAATTAATTTAATACAAAAATCCAACAGTTTCGGTATATATTTCTTTGTGTTTATATTTGTCCAAAATAATCATTAAATTATGAGAAAGCATTTTAAAAAATATTTTGCTCATGCAGCTACATTAAATCATTCATTTTGTGTATGTCTGAGAAATCAGTGTCAGCAGTGTTACTTCCTATAAAACCCCCTATAAAACAGCAACGGTTTGTTCCAAAGTCACAAGTCCAACATCCCCTGATGTAATTTCCTTTTTTGGAGGAAAATTTGAAGACAGTGTGGTAGGTCATAACTTCTCCTCTTCAATATTTTATCTATATTATTGTCTGCACATAGAGTAGATTAATTGACTGTCAACTGTGTTATCAACATGTTCTGGTGAACTTGCGTCACATTTTTTATTTATAAATATGTAGAGAAAAAAAAAAAAAAACATTAAATTCATCAAAGTCATGTACTAACTAGTAGACCATGGTCAGCAGTTTGCACAAGGCCTTAAAATGGCCAAACTGTGTTACTTTATCAGCTGTGTTATGTGTGTGGGGTTTTTTTGTGAAAAGTCTTTTAAATGTTAACTAAACCATCAGAAAAAGATGTGGATATCTCTGGAGATGAAAGTCTTGGGTAAGGATGGTGAATAGCACTAAATTTAGCATACTGTGGATTTATGTTAAAGAAAAGTTCCATCCTTCATGATAGCATCCCACAGAATGCCCATTATAAAGCCCCAAATTCATATTTTTAAATTAGTCAGACAGATAACCTCAGCAGTTTGCACAAGGCCCTAAAATAGCCAAAATGTGTTACCTGTCAATTGTGTTACTCATTAACTGTAACACAGTTGACATGGATTAACACGGTTGACAATGCTGGCAATTTAGTGTCAATTTATGCTCACACTGAGTGTTGTTGATAAAAAAAAAAATATTCACAAACTATTGTCATTACACAGAAATTACATAGGAATTGCCTAAAATCATGATTTTCATTATAATGGATAAACTTAACTGATCTAACAACGGCCACACTTTCTATGATTTCAGTATTCATAATATTATATACACATTATATTCACATTTGTCAAGGGTTATAAAGCATTCAGAATTCCTCATTATTGACTTAAACATTTATAATATTACAGATTTGACATATGCCTATTTCTGCTTGGTCATGACTGACTAAAAAGTTTTTATCTTAAAGAAAGTTTTCTCTTTTTCTTCTAATGTGTCCTGTCAGCTGTGTTACTCTTGTTGTGTTATGTGTGGTTTTTATGTCAAAAGTCTTTTAAACTTTAAACTGAGAACTAATCCATCAGAAAAAAGATGGGGACATCTCTGGAGATGAAAGTCTTGGGATTGTGGATTGTGGATCTAAGGACTGTGAATAACACTAAATTTAGCATACTGTGGATGTATGTTAAAGAAAAGTTCCATACTTCATGATAGCATCCCACAGAATGCCCATTATGAAACCCCAGATTCATATTTTTAAATCAGTTAACCTCAAACATTGAATAGATTCAAAGACCTTCAAACCAATTTCACCTGACACAGCATTCGTCCGTAACACAGTTGACAAAATAATGAATCAAATGTTAATTTTCATTAACATTTTTAAAAAGTCATTAGAGTTTATGCTTGCCAAATAATTAATTTAGCACATTAAGGGGATATATTATTCAACTACCTAGTTTATTTATCAAAAAAGTATACTCATTTCCTGACTTTTTGGCTGACACGAAATGTACCCCTAAATATAGAATAACTCATATATGTGACCCTGGACCACATAAGTCGCTGGGGTATATTTGTAGCAATACCCAAAAATACACTGTATGGGCCAAAACTATAGATTTTTATTTTATGCCAAAAATCATTAGGAAATTATGTAAAGAACATGTTCCATTAAGATATTTTGTAAATTTCCTACTGTAAATCTATCAAAACGTAATTTTTGATTAGTAATATGCATTGTTAAGAACTTCATTTGGACAACTCTAAAGGTGATTTTCTCAATATTTAGATTTTTTTTTGCATCCTCAGATTCCAGATACTCAAGTAATTGTATCTCAGCCGAATATTTTCCTATCATAACAAACCATCAATCATTGGAAAGCTTATTTATTCAGCTTTCAGACAATGTATTAATCTCAATTTTGGAAAAATGACCCTTATGACTGGTTTTGCGGTCCAGGGTCACATATCTGGTTGGTTATATCAGGCGATCTGATTTAAAAAGTCAAAAGCGTCTAGTAATACTAGTAATAACAAAGCCACATCTCTCCGAAACATGTTTTAACAAGAAGAAATCTACCACAAAGCCAGTTTTAACGTGCTGCTTCTCTCCTCCGCTCTCATTTAGACACAGTTGTTGAAAAAGAAACACAATTCACACACACGCTTCCACGCATCATACACATTCACAAAGTTTCCTGCAGGTTAATTAAGCCCATTTTTCACCGCTGATGAGAGCACGCAGAGAGAGAGATGAGGGGAGGAACTAAACACATATAATTATGTTTCCTCTGTTCTGTTGATTTCAAACCGACATCTGTGTGGGATGTTCTTACACACACACACGCACACACACACACACATGCACTGTCCTTGTCTCTCACTGACAAATGCAACTGCTCTATTCTCTTCTATGTTATATCAAAGCTCAGGCATGTTGTATATTTCATACACTGTCATCTAAAATACAAGCAATACTGCACCAGGGGGAAAAAGGAAAACAGACTTTCAAAAAAAGGAGAGAGAGAGCAGTGGAGCTGTTACACAGAGGAGAGAAACCACTCAGATAAATGCAACAACACGACTAAGAGATAGATCCTCCATCTTAGTGATGTGTTTTCTCTCTCACTCTCACTCCCCTTTTTTCCTCTTGCTGTTTATTTCCTTTTCATTTCAGCGGCTGAGATCTGATTGAAAGCCCCGAGGCTGTTTGTGGACACACGTCCTCACTCCACAGTGAAATACAGCGGGAGCCGCCGTGCAGGACAGCACAGCGCTGACCTAAACCACAAAAACATACACAAACACACATGCGCCACTCTAAACCGGTCGCCAACTGTTTTTCCTTTCTGTGTAAACTGAAATCAGACCCACACAACCATCTTCTTGAATTTTCTCTCCATCAACATTCTTTAGTTGGTCAAATGGCTCATTGGAGATTAAGCAAACTTGGTGTAATGTTCAGATTAGCATATTGGTCTCTAGGTACTTTAAAAAATCTGTTGAACATATTTAGGTGCCCTAAAAAATTGAATAATCCAGCCAAAACCATCAACCCACAAATTTTTGGTTTTTCAGAATTTTGGTGGATTTGAACCTTTCCAACAATGACTATATGATTTTGAGATCCATCTTTTCACACTGAGGACAACTGAGGGACTCATATGCAACTACAGAAGGTTCAAACACTCACTGGTGCTCCAGAAGGAAAAACGATGCATTAAAAGCCAGGGGTGTAAACTTTTGAACAGAATGAAGATGTCTACATTTTTCTTATTTTGCCTAAATATCATATTTCTTTCATCTAGTACTGCCCTTCAGAAGCTACAGAAGATGTTTCTCAGAAGACAAAATAAGTTACATTTACCCTGATCTTCAAATTTAAAAAGTTTTCACCCCTCGGCTCTTAATGCATTGTTTTACCGCAAACTTTATATAATTGCAATGATTACAGATTAAGAGTTGGGGGCATTTTACCCTTGAGAATGCAATTTTAACCAGGTGACCCCTCCAAAACGTAATTGGGCTAGTCTTCGACAAGATTTGAGTAGCAAGTGGGTGGGTTCTATTGTGGAAACCTGGCAAAACTAGAAAAAATTCTACTTTGCTGTCGTTTATATGGGTTTCAAAATATGTTAACAGGTTTGTTGCTGGTGTTCGGCACAGTTAAACCATGTCAGACTAGCTTGGACCAGTTACCACACAGCTGTACCACCTTAAGCTGGCATGACCTGGTTTTCCGAGTTCAAAGTGATGTCTAATTTCATAATCTTGTTCTGTAGATGATTAGAGTGTTTCAGCAAGTCATCCGGGATGCTGGGATTAAGATGCTGTCTGACCACAGAGATAGTAAAAGGCTTAGAAACATGGAAGGCAAGCACCTCTCTCTGACCACTCGTGGGCGAATCAAAGCCCAGTCAGCACAACACAGAAACTCAATTAGAGGCTCTGCATGTGTGTGCAAAGGGTTACGGCTGCTGAGTCCTAAGGTGAGATAATGACCGCGATCAGCACCAGCACACACCTCTCAAAGGAAACCTGCCAGTGCGGCACACGCTCTCTCTCACTCTCCTGGATGGAGTGGAGCCGTTATATCAAAGGATGTCTCATTACCTCTGATCTGCTCCAACTCAGACCCGGAGTCATTAAAGGGCGAGAGAACTCCTCTCTATGTCCCCTCACACATGCTACGTGGCACGTTTGGGCAGTGTGAAACCAAAAAGAGTAGAGGGCGAAGAGGCCCTGAGAGGAGGTGGAGAAGCAAGTTAACTTTGTGTTTGTTGCGTTAACTGATCAGCTCAGTCAAGTCTTTACCATCCCACTATTTTAATAATTTCGGAGCCTTGAACGTATCAGTTGCATTGCTGTCTATGCAGGGTCAGAAAGCTGTTGGTTTTCATCAAAAATATCTTAATTTGTATTTGAAGATGAACGAAGGACTCATGGGTTATAAGTAATTGATAACAGAATTGTAATTTTTGTTTCAACGATCCCTTTAATTATAAAAAAGTGGTATGTCATGATATATTTACAACACACTAAAATAATTAAAAGAACAGTGCCACTGCTTTAGGGGGTGCACCCCACACTTTGAAGACCACTGGGCTAAAGCGATACAGCAAGGGCATCTGTTTACCACAACACACCATCAATATGTGATCAAAGGCTCGTGCCCTCCGACTAGAGGTACTTTTAGTTTGGGGTTGCTCACATACATCATCTCACACATCAAGGTATTTTTTCCCACATGGCATAGAGGTGCTCAGCAGAACTCAGCCGGATCTATGAGATACCTGATCCTGGATCCATCTTTCCACTCTCCCCTTTACTACAAGGAATTAAATCGATCGCTTGGGCTGTGAGGAGTAGACAAACCACAAGCAGCGCCTTTCCCTTTGATGCTGCTGCTGAAACTTCAGTTTCATTTCGCCTCTGCAGAAACTCAATTACCTCGGAGGAGTCTGACAGGCTTTACTGGAGAGGGGACCATGGGAAACATTTTCAAATTGATGTTAGTAGAACTGCAGGCACCCTTCCACCGTTGAGATCTGCTGCTTCTCTCCCTCTCAATACATCTACAAGTGACTTTACAAACTACGACCTACAAGTCTTCTGCTTCATTTGCTGTTTCTGCTCCTTAATTAGAATGGGCCAAACTGTGTTTAGTGGTGACCATGTAGGAAAAGTCATATTAAATGAGTCATTCTGTTCAGCACAAAGGCAGACTCTGCCCTGTCACTGCTAGGGTTTAGCAAGACACATCTCTTTCCATATGTTCTCAAAGCAAGTGCGATTTTCTATACACACTTCCTCTGACAAAAATATCCACAGGAAAGAAAACTCACTTGTAAGATCTTGTTAACATTTGAAATGCTTCTCCTAGAAAGAGACGAAATTAAATACAGACTTCTAATATTTTCAGATAGGGCTGGGCAACAAATTGATAACAATAATTATCGTTAAACGATAAAAGAGTTCGATAAATGTTTGATATAATGTTTATGCAGCAAAGGCGGAACAAAAGGGCACCACTCGGATCGTTTATCCGCTTGGATCAAAGTTCAAACGGTGGCACTGCACGAACTTAGAGCACATGTGTTCACTCTTTGATGAGTCTCGGTTACTAAACAGTGCTGTGAGATCCAGTGTGAAGTTTTCACATTCAGTGAAGAACACAAACGACTCGGTTTAAAGCCAGATGAAATAGCGCTGACAAACAGGAGAAACACTGTGTGCAACAATACAGTCAGACGGCTTTTTAATCTACAAATCGCCATCCTTTACCATAGATTTACTGTAGTAGCACTAAGTGCACAGTGGTACTGTGTCAGAAATGTGGGTATATTTGTGTCAAATTTTATTATATTATTAATGTAGACATGTATTAAATGTATTACAGGATTAATGGAATATAATTACAGTATTTTTTGTATGGAGCAATGGTTAATTAAAACAAACAAACAAAAAACCCTCAAACAGAATAATTAAATTTCACCATATAAAAATGACGTGGCTACAATTTTTACAGATATTAACCCATCCTAACCCAAGCTATCAAATGTGTATTTCTATGAGACAATGAAGGTTTTATTATTAATATTATCAGGCAACACAAACCCGTTTCCTGAAACAATATTACTCATTTTAAACTGCAGAACTAAGAATTGTTGTTTTTCTATTCGTTTGGTTTTTACAACTTTTACATTGTAGCAAAACATCTGCCTGTAAACTTGAAATAAATACAAATTTGACGTTTATCATGACAGTTATCAATATCAACTGATATGAAAAAAAAAAGATATTTTGGGAAAATAAGAAAAATGTACACATCTACATTCTGTTCAAAAGTTTTCACCCCCAGCTCTTAATGCATTGTGCTTGGTTCTGAAGCATCAGTGAGCGTTTGAACCTTCTGTAATAGTTGCATATGAGTCCCTCAGTTGTCCTCAGTGTGAAAGCATGTATCTCCAAAATCATACAGTCATTGTTAAAAAAGGTTTAAATACACAAAAATGCTGAAAAACCAAAGAATTTGTGTGACCTGAAGGATTTTTTTGAAGAACAGTAGGCAGTTTAACTGTTTAGAACAAACAAGGGACTCATGAAAAACTATCACTAAACAAAGAAATTCAGTACATTCACAGTATTAAGAATCAAGTGAATGTAAATTTTTGAATGGGGTAATTTTTATAAATTTAACTTATTTTCTCTTGACTATATGTAAATGCCTTTTATGTGAAATATTTTATTCATGTCACTACTAAATAAAACAACATGCATTTTATATGATCCCTCTTTTTTTCGTAAAATAACATTTTGCAGATTCTGCAAGGTGTATGTACACTTTTGATTTCAACTGTATGTCATGTGATTGACTGAAAGCTGCTCTGAAACTATGTGTATTGTCAACAGTAGTACATAAATAAATTTGCCTTTATTAATTTGATGAAACATAGTTTTACAAGAAACACAGAACAAAACATTACTCAATCTCTCTGATCTCCTGAGCTCTGAAAGAACAACGTTTGATCAAATAACAATTCCTCTGGGATATATATTTACAGTGTATCTCATCAAAAACCTCCAGACTAGCAATAAGAATTGTCACACTGTAAGCTCCACGTACTTGTGAAATAGTCTCTTAGGATGCTCCTAAACACTCCTTTGGGTACGGCAGACAGTACCTGCAGCTTATTCAGAAAAATAAATCAATCTGTTCTTCAGGGAGCTTCATTTCTTTTGTAATGTAAGACAGGTGTGGTGGAAGGGAAGACTCAGTCCATGTGGAGCACTTAAACAATGAATGGCAAAGACAAAGTGAGCGGAGGAACGGTTAAAAGAAAAAACAGATACATTCTTGTTGAGCTTAATATTCCAAACCGCATGTAATAATACAACTGTTTTTTGAGCCCTATAAACCACCTCAAAGAAAGACATATGAAAAATGGAGACAGAGAGAGTGTAGACTCAAGAAGTTAGTGCATAGCACTTCCCATTTTTTGCTTTGCACCCTCAGGACACACTCTCAATAATTTACCAGTCCTCACATATACAATAACGGGTCCCTGAATAAAGACTATTTTCAATGTGGTTTTCATCATCAAGCAAACGTCTCGGATCCACATTTCATAAGCTCTGTGGAAATAGACCAATCTAAAACATGGAAACTGTCACTTAAATTATGAATATCTGAGAACTTTTGTTCAGCATTAAAAAATAAAGCCCTGAAAAATTGATGCGAGGGCTCATATCATATTTATGATTTATGCCAGGAAATTTCTTTAAAAAAGCTACAATCAGAGATTCTGTGCAGTGTGTGTGTGGTTTCATCACGTCGATATCATGAAGCCTGAAGAAGAAAGGGGAGATCTGAACCTAAATGGATACTGGATCTTCTCAGGTTTGGACTAAATGGACAATGAGAAGCTCACTGAACATCCCATGCATTATGTAACACATTATTACATGGCTACTGATACATTTCTAAATGAGAATGCACCAGCATTAAAATTCTAGATAATTAAATTTTCACGGCCAATAGCCGATAAACGGCGGACACTAAAACCACTTGCAAAATTAAGCTTCTGTAGTTAGAAACTGTTGCATTCACATTACTTGTGTAGCGTATGCAAGTCCTCAAGCTAATGTCTCTGTCTGTCACTCCATCTGCCTGTCCACCTCTCTCTACATTTGTAAGCAAAGATTCATTAAATTTCCAGCAGGGCTGCCGTCCATTAGGCTCAGTCTCAGGATAAAGCTTGTTAACGGCTCCACGTTCTGCCGTGTTAAACACAGGCCGTACACAAAGCGTTCTGCGCAGGCACATGCAAATGCATGTTAAGTCATGCAAATGAGGAGCATAATTGCTGTTCTTTGTTGAAATGTGCATTTCAGGCCCTGGCGTCTCCATAGACAACAACAGAAGAGAGAGAGAGAGTGAGAAGGAGATTTGCTCTTCATTATTCATTAGCGTATCATATGTCTGGCTAGATTTATGATGCTCCAACGGGATGAGAACAAACAAAGTGGATCCTTCCGTCACTCATGCATGGCGCACTACAAGAATAAAAATGATGGAAAACATGTAAAGTGCAGGATTTGCGCCAATACATCATTGCATTTTAACAAAAGCAATTATAGACACAGATAATGACCTACAAGCCCTCAGAAACCAAAGGAGGGCTTGTGTGTTCTTAAGAAAGCTCATTTCCTCAAGGCTGAATGTGCTTGTGTTTGTCGTTAACCCCTGTTGAGGCTACACTCTTTTCTTTGAATGGAGAAGTCAGCGTATGCTGGTCTGCTCAAGCTTAGTGGCAAATCCTGAAAAACTTCCAGCCATTCATCCGGCCCCCGGAATCCCTGCAGGGAAATCGCGGAGCTCCACCGCCAACATTCCCATGTCCCATTCAGGTAAAATGCTCCCCTCTACGTCTAGATTTTCCACTCAAGTGATTCTGTGAAGAAGTGGCACACAGAGCTGGATGGGACCCTGGCAGACCCGCTGGGCTAGACTACAAAAAGCAGACGCACACATGGGCACATGAATGCCAATGTTTTCAAACACTAAAAGATGAAGAGAAAACAGAACCGCCCGCATTTGGAAGAGATGAAAGGTACCTACAGCTGCGCCGAAAATTAGGTTTGGGGTTGCCCTGTCTGACCATCTGATAGGGGGGGTTTGCCCATGTACCCAGACAAACACATGTGCTCAACCATTGTAAACTAATACTATATTTAAAAAAAAAAAAATGTAATTAAAATATAAGATTAAAAAATAAACTTAAACAAACTTGTGCAAAACCCAGAAATGTTGCCTTGGCATCTAATTGAATTAAACTAATTCAGTACTAAGTAAAAGTATTAAAATTAGTAAAATTATGACTGAAATAAAATAAGTGAAATAAAACTGAAATAAATTAAAATAAAATAATAAATATATTTGATTAAACACAAACTCAAAAAAATAGAAATGTTGCAGCTGAAAAACTGAAATGAATACATTTAAGCTGAAGCACTAAAATTACTAAACCTAACACTAAAGTAAGAAAAAAACAACAACAAAATGACAAATGCAGATGACAAAATTCCTAAAATTTATACTAAAATTAAAATATATTACTAAATATTAAAACAGAATATAAATAATACTAAAAAATAAGTATTAGACGAAAAACTAAAATAAAACTAAAATGTAAAAAAAACATTCGATAACTGAAATAAAGCTGAAATTAATTGAAATAAAAAATAAATATATTTGATTAAACACTTAAACTAAAAAAAAAAAACTTGAACTAGAAATGTTGCAGCTAAACCGAAATTAAGTTTAAACTGAAGCACTAAAATTACTAAACCTAACAGTAAAGTAAGAAAACAAAATATAACATATAATAAAAAATAAGTAATAAAATGACAAATGCAGATAACAAAATTCCTAAAATGTATACTAAAATTAAAAAGAATAAAATCCAATTTAAAATATTAATAAATACTATATCAGAATATAAATAATACTAAAATAAGACTGTACCCAACCCCCCTCACTAAACACACAAACAACGCGGCTCAATCTGCATCCCTGAAGAGCAAAGACATGGCTCTGTGATCAAAGTGGAAGATTTGTCTTTTTGTTTGCATAAAAGGCTACCAAAATCGGCTAAATAAAGAACCCTAAGCCGCCCGTGTATTTGGGGAGGGGTGTGGATTTCAAAAAGCGAACAACTTGCGAAGAGATGCCGAACAATGACTGTGAGAATCTGTAAATCTGGCCTAATCTCACTGAGCAGCCACAATGGCTTCATGGGAAACCAGAAGTCGTCAAAGTCTACCTCAGATTTCTGAGAAGGTTTCACTCTCTCCTTTGTTTCGTTCTCTTATAAGCGCATGAAGTGTGACTTCGAGACTTTGGGATCTGTGGAGACAGAGGATTAGATGCTGGTGTTGAGTTCTCACTCTGGGATCTGAAGTATGATTAAGGAAGCCTCCATCTCTGCTCCCGTCACCTCTTCTCTGCTCCCTATGCATCCGTTTCTTCTCTCTCCCCACTCAGTTCTTTTTTACATTCCTCTCACTTTGGCTCCGAGATATCTGACAAAAACTGCAGAGCTTTATGAAATTCAAGTCCTGGCGAGGCTCTAATCGAAAGCGCGAGTCTCCCTTCGCTTGTTTAAAAGATCTCACTGCTGGGAGGCAGCTAGATAAGAAGCAACCACTCACACCAGCTCTCCAATCGGATTTCCAGTGATAAAGTTGTTTACCTCACTCCTCTGCTCTTTTCTCCTCTCACGCTCTGACTGAAGCTGTCTAGCCTCTGAGATGCTACGGGGAAACAGCAGCAGAGGAAGTTTCTCTTAAAACAAAGACTTCACAAAGTTGTCCACAGGCTACACGTTTGTTTGAAATGATAGATGGTGCGGAAAAGCATCTCTGGAGAGGACGGATGGGTAATGGAGGTCTTGTTGTGGACGTGGAGTAGGGGCGGAAAAGAAGATGCACGTTGGACGTCATCTCAAATTCACTTGTTGCTTTGCTTTTGACATCCATGGAACCTTTCTATTCCACAAGTTTCTTTAATAGTGAAAAATGGTTCTTTGGATCACCAAAATGTTCTTTTATGAACTGTTCCATGCAAGATTCTTTGAGGAACCCAAATGTTTCTTCTATGGCATTGCTCTGAAAACCCTGTTTTGGAACTTTTAATTTTTTAAGTGTAATATACTCTTTTCAACAGTGATTATGAAACATAATGAAAGTTTAATGTATTGTAAATCCAGTTTCTGATCAGGGAAATGATTTTTCACATTTGCCTGTTTATTTTTAAGCACCTTAATTGCATAAAATATGCCAATACACACTCTAACTAATGTAAGTTGTAATTAAACCTTTAAATTCTATGCAATGTTCCAACACCTAGAGTCATTTGCTGTGTGCCGATTACATAAACGTGGGTGATGAGCCAATTACAGTGTGTAATCTAACTAGAACCTGCTGCCATGTCGTGAGGTCTATCTCATCCAGCTCATACGCATATGACTGTGACTAAGCTTGCACACACATATCACATTCACACATATGCACACGCACACACACAAAATTGCAAGGAATACAATACAGCATGAATGTCACGTGTTAAATTGACACATGATCATCTGAGTCTCAAACACAAGTTGACTAGAAATTGTATGGTTTATCAATACTTCCCACCATGTGAGCGGTTCTTCTGATCATCAGAACTTGACAAACCTCAGTTGAATGAAACACATACACTACCAGTCAAAAGTTTTTGAACAGTAATATTTTTTATGTTTTTATGTCTCTTCTGCTCACTAAGCCTGGATTTATTTGATCCAAAGTGCAGCAAAAACAGTAAAAAACACACTAATTTGACCAAGAAGATCATTATATCTCAAATGTATTGTGTTTTATTGCACTGTGTCATGGATGTTTTTTCTTCATTCTAGCATTTTATTCCATTTTTGCATGTTTTAACAAAATCACAGCTTGGACTGAAAATTACACAATAAAATAATCTGCATATTTGCTGATATTTGCCTTGATCTTTCTTTATTTTCTCATCTCATGAATGCTATTCACTGACACTGTCATCTTTTTGTAAAACTACGGAAAAAAATGTAAAAAGTGTGAAAGATATTATTTAATTGTGTATATCTAGGATACATTCATTGAAATTACACTCAGCAAGACAAAAAATGTGGCCAATTTATTTCAAAATGCTTAAAATCCATCTAAAAAGTAGATGGCATGGTAAAAACCTTCCCAGACAGTTGCAATGTGACCTTCACATAAATAAGAGGAAAAAAAGCATTCTATTGCTTTAAATAAAAGTCCACCCCTGGGACATAAAAGTTGAAGAAACACCCATTTAAAAAATATTTATGAATCCTTCCAGAAGCAAGGTTAGAATGTTTAGTTATGCACTATTTGAGCAGGACATCAATAGGAGGAAGTGGATGAAGAAAGAGAGGAAGAGACAGAGGAAGTGTGTTTGTGTCAATAATGAGAAGCAGAGAGACAGCAATTATGCTAATGAAGCTTCCTCCTGGAACTGGCCACTTGCCGCATTAACGACAACCTTACTAATGGGCGGCATTAATAAGATGCTATCCTACTGGCTATCCAGGGTAAATATCTCAATCTCTGTGTGAATGGACATTAGAGGGGACAATGAAGTCACACATTCATGTGGAGCTCAATGAATCATGCAGAGGAGTGCTATCGCTCCACAGGATCTTTATTTCGAAACGCCTGTATGCTTGAGGGCGAGTCGCTGTGAATAATGTTTCTACCTGCATAAACGACCTCACACCTATTTGTCAATATCCAAATAGGTACAGTCCATTTAACACACAACATTAAATATACAAAACTCATGTTTTGTCTGGATTTGTAAAAAGACATAATTTCGATCTTTTACCAACATGATCTTCATTCATGTATGCAACAATACCAAACACTGAGTGTACAGAAATGTCTCACGGCCTTGTCTTCATTTACGTCAAATCAAATATGCCGTCTAGTCTGACAAAGGTCTATTATGGGTCTATTATCTCAAATACTGATGTCTAAATCTACTTCATTGTATTATTTACAGTATGAGCCAAGCTAATGTATTCAACAGAAGCTGACTGCTTTCAGAAACATACTAGTGACAATGAGAAAATAAAGGAAAAAAAAGGATGAGGGAGAAAGTGGGAGTGGGAGAGAAACAGAGACTAATGCTGTAGAAAAGGTCTCTGGGTCCCTGCAACGAGACCATTAAAAGCTCTCCTAAGTTTTACAGTTTGTCCTATTAATATTGAACACCTCCATCAAGGACGTTACAGTACTAACAAAAAGCTTTGTGATAATTAAAATGAACCTCCAGTCGTTTTCGACCTCTAAATTATCCCTGCAAAACCTGAAGAAAATCCCTTAAAAATTAAGGCTGCCAATCGATTGAAAATTAAAATCAAATAATTACAGGTATCTAACCAAAGTATTCAGTTAATCTCCAATTAAAAATAATATCAGATATTAATGAATCAATCGATCAATCAATAAAAAAATATGTGGATAAATAAATAAATAGAATATATCTGAATAAATAAATAATAAATAACCCTGCAAATTCCTCATTAAAAGGAGGATTTAACAAACGCCTGGTTCTCCTTCATGGCTAAACTGTTTGTTCACACAATTTTTCCAAAGCTAATAGCAAATTGAACTGTTCAGTATTACACACCTGCTCTACATATTCCTCTAGCAAGGGGAATATATTTGCCTATCGTTTTAAGAATAAATGTATTAGGCCTTTAACTTTTGCCAGAAAAAACTCGCAGACGGCACACTTCATTTAACATGTATTAAAGGGGGGAGAGAGAGCAGCGTGTTATTTATCTTCATTCTACAGAGAGCGGGATTAGTCAGGATTGATGTGCGTTTGCCTTCGGGAGCACTGGCAGCACAACAAGCTTTGAATAATAGCAAAAACCAGCAGGAAGAGCGAGTGATTCACCAGCGAGTGAAGACCATGTGCTGGGGAGGGAGGAAGCGAGGGGAGGTGGGATGTTTCTTTACGGAGCGGGATGCATCGAACTAAGGGGGAAGCTTTCACTTCAGCCCAGGGTCTGGGTCTGGGCCTGAGGAGGATTTCAGGAGGAGCCACTGGGCTTGCATCAGCCACTTCGCCCCACGGACCAACTCTGAAGAGCTAATTCTCCTCAACTCTGTCTATTCCTTTCTCTGCTTATTCATCACACAGTATGGTGATTGGCAAGTGTGCTCTGCACCCGTCTGCCTTTGTTTCCTTTCATTAAACACACTCATCCTGCTTTTGCAGAGGCTGGTGGATTCAATAATGAATACACCAAGTGTTTCTCTAGCATGATTGCAGGAGGGATCAATAGCGCTTCAGACATATAAAGTAGAGAGAGATTATAACCATCCCTCCAGTCACAGGTAACATCACCAATCAAGCTCCACGGCACTCAGTGTTTCCATCAAGGACATTTACTTGATTATGCCATGCTAACACTTTGAATCTGCCACTATCAAACTAGTGCTAGTTTCTCCAAAATACTTTCCACTTTACTAAATTATTCATCTTTATTATTTATTTAATTATTTATATCACTGACACGAAAGGCTAAATTTCTTTCTTTATCATATAGCTGGCTCACCGCAATCGTGCTAGGCCTCTCTGATGACTACAATTGCTTTTGTTTCTCTAATGCAGCTATCTGTCTCATTCTCTGTTCTACCAATTAAGGCGGAGGCCCTTTGATCCGGCCATTACCGCGTGAAACAATTAGTCAGCACCGAGAAACAATTCAGGTGAGAATTGATCTGCCAGACACAGCTACAAAGTAGAAACAAGGTCTTTAATTCTTTTAATTAAACCGAGGGCAAAACCTTTTTTGTGTTCTCGTTATCGATATTGCGGAGCTTGGCGGTACTGGAGCAAGGCTAAGTGGGGTTGACTCTAAAGACCATCAGCATATTCCCTCACTGACATTGAGGTTACGTACAGGTAATGACCCTGGAGGAGACAGCTGAAATTAACCAAGGAGTGAGTAAGGGAGAAGGGAGGTGATAAAGCTGGAGAGAGGATACAGCTTACTACTCAATGACAGCAGCATACTCCGATGCTCTGCATAAGTGCCTCCTGAAAGAAAAACAAGCTAGTTAGCTAGTTTAGCTGGTAACCAGCTTAAATAACCTTTTTAACCATCTTACTACCAGTATAATGAAAGTTTTGGACACTTTCATGCTACTTTTGGCTGGTCACTTCAAAGCTGATCTGCAACAACAACCAGATTAAGTAGCTTGCACCAGTACCGCCAGTTAGGAGTTTAAGATGGTCCAAAATTGGTCTAAGCATTATTTTTCAGCATGTTCATATACTTGACAACCAACAGAGGTCAATGTAAACACTTTTAACCATGAGAAAAATGTGGTATTGTCAATAGGCGTTTACAATAAGCAATTTGCAGCAACAAATCAGCTGAAAGATTTACATTTTTAATGAGTTGGGATTTCAATTGAATTTTGAATTGAAGCAGTAAACAGGATCCTAAATTGCAATTCTAATTTGAATATAAGGAAGGATAATTAAAATTGATCAAACAAAAAAATTACATCATGGATAGATGTATGGATGGATGAAAAGACAGATGGATGGATGGATGGAAGAAAAGACAGACGGATGGATGGATGGATGTATGGATGGATGAAAAGACAGATGGATGGATGGATGGAAGAAAAGACAGACGGATGGATGGATGGATGGATGGATGGATGGATGGATGTATGGATGGATGAAAAGACAGACGGATGGATGGATGAAAAGGTATAGACAGAGAAGGATGGATGGAAAGACAGAGAGAGATGGACAGATGGATGGATGGATGGATGAAAAGACAGAGAGATGGATGGATGGATGGATGAAAAACAGACAGAGACAGACAGATGGACAGATGGATGGATGAAAAGGTAGAGACAGACAGGAGGACGGATGGATAGATTGATGGATGAAAAGACAGACAGAGAGAGATGGACAGATGGACGGATGGATGGTGAAAAGACAGAGAGATACGGATGGATGGATGAAAAGACAGACAGAGAGAGATGGATGGATGGTTGAATAAATGGATGAAAAGACAGACAGAGAGAGATGGATGGATGGTTGAATAAATGGATGAAAAGACAAACAGAGACAGATAGATGGATGGACAGATGGACGGATGGATGGATGGATGGATGGATGAAAAAATAGAGACAGACAGATGGACAGATGAATGGATGAAAAGGTAGAGACAGACAGAAGGACGGATGGATAGATTGATGGATAAAAAGACAGACAGAGAGAGATGGACAGATGAATGATGGATGGATGGATGGATGGACGGATGGATGAAAATACAGACAGAGAGAGATAAACAGATGGATGGATGAAAAGACAGACAGAGAGAGATGGATGGATAGATGGATCCATTTAGATGGATGGATGAAAAGGCAGACAAAGACAGACGGACGGATGAATGATGGATGGATGGATGAAAAGACAAAGACAGACAGACAATTGATGGATGGATGGATGGATGGATGGATGGATGGATGAAAAGACAAAGAAAGACGGATGGATGGATGAAAAGACAAAGCAAGACAGACGGATGGATGAAAAGACAGACGGATGGATGGATGCAAAGACAGAGACAGATAGATGAATGGATATACAGAAGGTTGGAAAGATAGACAGATGAATGGATAGACGAAGGGAAGGATGTACTGACAGAAAGATAGATAATAAATAACTATTGTTAAACAGACTGGTAGAATACTTCATTCACTTCCCAGAATGTATTACTATTAGTGTTGAATTTCTTTTAATTGCAATTAAGTAACTTCACAAATCATGACATTATGATATTGGCTCATTCAGTAAACTGACTTTGGGATTCCCATGGTCTCGTCAAATGGGGTTTGACACAATCATCCCCTCATCTTGTCTTCAGCCTCACAGGCCGTCATGGGGCAGCAATGGACACAGAAGACTGTCACGGTGCATTAGCATTCATCTACTGCCCTCCTGGCCTGGATTTGCCCCTCTGCAGGAAGGTGAGGAGCTTTTATGCTGCTCCTGTCAGTCTGTGGAGCCTCTCTGTCCTGTTCAGCCACAGCAGATCTCTCATCTCCTAGTCATGGACATTAACCTCCAGCTTCATGCCTGTTTCTCACCCTAAAGAGTGAGTGACGTCCTGGGGCCGGAGGCTTTCAGTGCCCAGGACTCAGACAGTCAGCGCAATGATGATGAAGCGCAGAAAGAAGGGAAAAGAAAATAGGAAGGACAATGGAATGCTGGACAGAAAGAGGTGGACGGAAAACACGCGAGTCTGTTGCATCTGAAAATAAAGATAATCTGCTTTATTTAATTAATTTTTCGAAAGCAGAACAGGAAAGCATGCTTTCAAATGACCCTACATGTTGTAGGCCTATGTGTAATCCTGCAAGAAAAACACTTTCCGTCCATCTGCTGTGATTCCAGACCAGCTGTGTGGCACATTGATGGGCAAGAGATTTTAAAGCAAATCCCAGAGGTGCCAGCCTCACCCTGGCAAACCGGATTACAGAGATTTGATTGGATTTGCCCTCATCCTGTTGAAACACCATTAATGCAACTCCAGATTTAATTCACCCCCTCTCAAATTAGACAAGGTTTTCATCTAAAGCCTTCCTTCTTACTAAAAAGCCAAAACTGGATATCCACAACAGCAATCTGTAGCTTTCTTTTACGAGAATATATTAAAATGATTATCTCACTACGTGCCTTTCTCCTGCTTTGACAGTTTGTTTACAGATATTCCACTGCTCGATATTATTCGGTTCCACACGCATCAATGTCTGAAGCAGACAAGAATAGATTGGAATCGTCTGTCCCGAATACATTTCTCTGCCTATTTCAATAACAGCTCTCGCTGACGGCTTTTTTCCCTCTCTAGGCCGAGTGTTTGCTAAAAAGATCAATTTAACAGTCACTTGAAAGAATATTTTATCTAATTTAAAGCAGATTGCAGGCCCATGCTTGTCTGTGCTTATTGATCTGAGGAAAAAGAAAGCGGCAAGGTGGAAAGGGCAACTAAGATGCTCAGCTACACAGAACGTGATGGTACACTAATGTATTCACACAGCTTTCCTTTGAAGTATACTTTACAAATTAAAAGGTTCTTTTATAAATAAAAAAAAAAATAATATAAATGCTTCAAACATTGTAAATGCATTGATTGTAAACTGGTTGCAATCAATAAATTCTCATTAAAGTGTTTTCAAATATTATACAATTGAGGTTTTACATACACCTTGCAGAATCTGCAAAATGTTAATAATTTTATCAAAATAAAAAAGATCATACAAAATGTATGTTATTTTTTTATTTAGTACTGACTTGAATTAGATATTTCACATAAAAGACATTTACATATAGTCAACAAGAGAAAATAATAGTTACATTTATAAAAAATGACCCCGTTTAAAAGTTTACACACACTTGATTCTTAATACTTGTTACCTGAATGATTCTCAGCTGTGTTTTTTTAAGTGATAGTTGTTCATGAGTCCCTTGTTTGTCCTGAACGGTTAAACTGCCAGCTGTTCTTCAGAAAAATCCTTCAGGTCCCACAAATTAAATTTTTTCAGCATTGTTGTGTATTTGAACCCTTTCCAACAATTACTGTATGATTTTGAGATCCATCTTTTCACACTGAGGACAACTGAGGAACTCATATGCAACTATTACAGAAGGTTCAAATGCTCACTGATGCTCCAGATGAAAAAACAATGCATTAAGAGCTGGGGGTGTAAACTTTTGAACAAAATGAATATGTGTACATGATGTGTACACAAGTTATTTTGTTTAAATACAGCTACAGAAGCTACAGATGATACTTACATGTTTCCCAGAAGACAAAATAAGTTAAATTTACCCTGCTCTTCAAATTCAAAACGTTTTCACCCCCTGTTCAGGACAAACAAGGGACTCATGAACAACTATCAGTAAACAAAAAAAATCACAGCTGTGGATTATTCAGGTTACAACACAATGTTAAGAATCAAGTGTATGTAAACTTTTGAATGTGGTCATTTTTATAAATTCAACTATTATTTTCTCTTGTGGACTATAAGTAAACATCTTTTGTGTGAAATATCTTATTCAGGTCAGTAAAAAAAAAGCATTTTGTATGATCCCTCTTATTTTGGTAAAATAATTAACATGTTGCAGATTCTGCAAGGTGTATGTAAACTTTTGACTATGTATATATGTATATAAAACATATATTTCACATTTTTCACACGTTTTATGTATCATATTTGATACACAAGACTTTTACAAAAAAAACACTGGTACTATAAATGATGGGATTTTCTAAGGAAGCTGAAGCAGAACGGCATCCCTATAGAAAATGGTCATCAGCATGTTCTGGATTCACACATACAAGTGTTTAAGAAGAGAGAGAAGGATGGAAGTAAGGCAGGACAATAGTACAGCGAATACCAGGACCAGAGCCCATAATGAGACATGGCCGTTAACCTGATTACTGTTATCAGCAATAAGACTAATTATTTCCTCTACCTCTTAAACATACAGAGTTAATCCTGTTACAAGGCCTGGTATTTTGGGTCTCTGCTTAATTGTCACTGGAAGGGGGTTGAAGGGGGGGTGTTACCAAACAGCAGCTGTAATTATTTGGGACAGTATTTATTTATTTATTTCCCCCCTGGAGCAGATAGCGGAAGAGCATAAGCAGCTTTCCTCCCTAATTTTCTGTATTAAATCAATTAAACATGCAATCATAAATCCTTGTGTTTCAATGACACATGCTGCTGTGGATAACAGGGGGTGCTGACTCGTGCTAGACGTGTTTTTAGAAGAGAGAGAGACTAGTTTTTGTTTGTTTGGGCTTTTTTGGCAATTTTTTGGCAGTATGATTGAATTCAAGCTTACGGATGGTTTACCAAGTAGACTAACTGTCTCTGTCTCTCTATGGCAAGGTCTGCCAAAAATATGGTGTGAAGGGGCGAATAAAAGATGTAAAGAAGCTCTACACAGGCAGCATCTTAAAACAGAACCTCAAATGAATTTACAATTCAATTCCATCAGCAACCTCAACACAAATAGCAAGATTTTCTCGAATTTGATTTTGTCACAACGCATTCTAGGATTTCCTTATGCATGTAGGATACAGAGCAGATGACATCAATTAGGACAACTGACCCTTCGCAGGGATTTGATTGACAGGCAATCTGACAAATTATAATGCTGAATCTGCCATTTTGTCTGACAAACAAACCAGACAGGAGAGTATATAAATGTTGGTGGAATTAAACCTAAAAATGGTGTGAACTGATATCTTTCTGCAGTTGAAACAATACTTTCTGATATCAATTCATGTTTATTTTGTGCTATAATAACTAGTAAATAAGAGGTGGTTGTTTCACGTCCTGTTTGGTGCTACACCTGTCATGATATAAAGAGGTACAAAGCAGAGGCCAGTGTCCTCTGGATGAAAATAAAAAATATTTTTACACTGTACATTCAAATAAATTTTAACCTAAAAAAAACACAATTTGTTTTAAAAGGCAGCATAACATGTGAAACAGCTGACTTATGATGCCTTAAAATGCTGTCTAGGCATGCAGCTTTCCAAGTTTTGGAACAAACCCAGAAAGAGTGATTTGGAAGGTTTGTTTGTTTTCCCAACTCTCTCTGTTGACAGCAATGGCAGTCGCATCTTATTTTAATGAACCCGTCTGTTTTCCTTATGGGGTTAGTCCACCGAGTGCACTTACACTACTGTGTCTCACACTACAGCACACCTGGCTTTAACTTTTGGACACACACACATATTTTACCCAAATGACTGCCCTCTACCCTAAGGGCCTGACCACAGTCTTGATCTCTTACCCTTTCTTCTCTTACTGGGCTCAAATAACAAACCACTGCTTTGAGTGGCTTTTGATAATTAAAGCAGGGCTCTTTAATAAAGTTCACATGGCAGTTAATGTGCCCTCAGCGGGATACAGGCGGCGACCGTCTGCCCGCTCTACTGATGTGTGCACGTGTTTGTATGTAAGAGGATTGGATCAGACACTCGCTGGCCTTTGCTCGTATTAGTTTGACTCTGTGATGCTCAAACAGAAGCCCAGCTGCAAATCGGTAGATTTGAGGTAAAGAGGAAGGTCAGCAAGATGGGTCAGAGCTGCGATGTCCAACTGTGCAACTTCAGATGGATCAGTTTCAGGTTTTATTTCACTTTTTATTGTGCTTCTGTTGGATGTTTTGGGGATTTCTGATTGACTAGTGTCCTAAATCTGTCTGCTGAAGATGGCTGATCTTCGCGTAGATCAGGAATCTAAACACATGTATTGTCTTTCTCTCCCTCTGTCTCCTTCTCTTCTCCACGCTCTGGTTTAGGCGAAATGCTGCAGGGTTTTGTGTGTGTTCTGTGTTCAAACTGAGGTTTCTGCTTAAGTAAACCTCTCTAACAGGCCAGATAGTTCTGAGGGTACTGGGCTGAAAGCTGTGTAATCTTTTTGAACTTAAAATACTTTCCCCTATCTTAGATTAATTTGCAAAGACAACTATAAAGCAAGCTGTAGGCTTACACTGTGGCTCTGTAGCAAAAAAAAAAAAAAAATTCACACCAACCCATGTTTAGGAAACCTGTTTGAAAACAGTCATTATTTCACCCTAAAGACAACTTATAATGTTAGCCACAGTTTTTCACCCAAAATACACTACAAGTCAAAAGTTTTCAAACATTATTTGATCCAAAGTACAGCAAAATCAGTAAAATTTTGAAATGTTTTTACTATTTAAAATAACTGTTCTCTATTTGAATATATTTTAAAATGTAATTTATTCCTGTGATTAAAGCTAAATTTTCGGCATCATTATAGGAGAAATTATAGAAATTAATACTTTGTTTAATTTTTTTTTTAATTTATTAATATTTAGGAAGATTGCTTTGACTTTGATTGAATGACATTTATAATGTTACAAAAGATTTGCTGTTCTTGTAAATGCTGTTCTTCTGAGCTTTCTATTCATCAAAGAAACCTGAACAAATTCAGTTCTACTCAGGTGTTTTCAACATAATAAAAATAATAATAATAATAATAAAATGTTTTTTTGAGCAGCAAATAAGAATATTAGAATGATTTCTGAAGCATCATATCGCTGGAGTAATTACGCTAAAAATTTAGCTTTGAAATCACAAAAACAAATTACATTTTAAAATAAATTACAATAGAAACCAGTTATTTTAAATAGTAAAAATATTTCACAATTTACTGTTTTTGCTGCACTTTGGATCAAATAAATGCAGGATTGGTGAGCAAAAGAGACTTCTTTAAAAAACATTAAAATCTTACTGTTTAAAAACTTTGACTAGTAGTGTAGATTTACATGCCCACTTTTTAACATAAATTACCTTTATGTTCAACTAACTGCACATAAAAATAAATAAACACATCTTGGCAAGTAGATTAACTGATCAAAAGTAATGTAATGTATATGTATAATGTTACAAAAGATTTGTAATTTAAATAATCAGCATACTAGATCAGCATGCTTATTTTTATATTATTAATATTTAAAATTGTAATAATATTTCACAATATTGCTGTTTTTGCTATATTTTTGATCAAATATATGTAGTCTTAATGAGTACTTTAAAATATAAAAGTATAGAAATATAGAATACAAAATTAAATTTTCAATAAATATGTCAATGGAAAGTTCTCTCCATCATATACAATGTGTGAACCTCATATACAATCATAGATGTGTGAACCTGTGTGTATGTGTATAGTGCTTGTGGTAATGCTCTCGTGTTTGCTTTGTCACAACAGCACAAATTTTCAATTCTGAGAATCTGATTGGGTGAGACAGGAGCCACATCATAGCTTGAGGACATTTGACCTCTAACCCTCTATGTCTCTTCCTTTCTTTTTCTCTCTACACTCCAGGATGTGTCCAGGCCCTGCAGTGCATCATGGGAAGTGGCAGAAACAGCACAGAATCTGAAAGAGCCTGTTAGGCCATAACGCGTGTGTGTGTGTGTCTGTGTAAAATGAGAGCAGAAAGCCTGTTTCTTCAAGGTCTCCATCAGTGTGTGCAAGTCTCTCTGGGCGGCACGACAGCCACGCCAGCTGGCCTCAAGTTCAGAGCGTCTGGAACGCTCCAGACGCCTCTACACTGAGAGATAAGCCACAGCTCCAGGGAAGGAGAGAACGGGACCTCCATCATCCCCTAAAACCACACACACCAACACATACTTCAAATATGCATTGTGCTTTCCTGCCTTCAGACATGAACCTAACATACAAACACACAAAAACACTGAAGTAGGAAGGACAGACGTGATGGACTTCATGTAGCCTCACAGAGACTTCAGATGGTTGCTACACATTTCCAGTGTGTTTATGTCATGCATGTTTTTTTTAGTCAAGCCAAGTCAGAACTGTCTGCAGTGCAAAACAAACTTCTGTGGAAAATGTTCCCACCACTGTGAATTGAGGTTTAACCTCACATGCTCAGAACATGATTCAGACTTTGATCTTTCAGCATCCTGTCATGTGTCCCACTTCACACACATTTCAACACCGACAAACACAATTTTGTGCTCAAAACCAGCTCACCTAGATGCTGAGAGATGCAAAGCAACCATACACACCTGTGAAACACAGCTGTCGATAATATTTAAAAGAATCTGGTCTGTTAAGTCAAAGGCTGACCTTCACTGATCCAATAAAGTGTGCCATTGAACAGAACTGAGAAGAAAAGTAACCATATTTCCTTTTGCAACCTGCCACATAATTTGAGGTTTGTCAAATTTTAATACTTATAGGGGTTAGAGGTTTTCCAGGGACTATTCACATTTACTTCAAATTAAAATCTAGCCCCATTCACACACAAAAGCGAAGCAGGATTTAGATCTCTATTCACAAACTGAAATGCATTTTAACTCCCTGCTGTAACTGTTTCAAACCAGAGATGAGACACATCTCGGTTTTATTTCTCTGGAAATGGCGGCTTTGATTTTTCCACACTGTTCTGATGACAGCTCCAATCTCTGTTTGTTTAGCTCTTTGAACAAAGCCTGAGTGTCCTTCATCCTGGCTGCCAGCACCTGCGGTTTCTATGCCGCCTCTGTTTACTTAGCCTGGGAAATGGACTTTGAATACAGCACACAAATTCCTATGATGCATGTTCCTGATGACTGGCTTTCCGTAGCAGATTGCCAAGGCTGGTTGGGTTGGTGCAATATTCGGTTGAGAAGTTTGAGGTGAAATGAAGATATCATTCATAGAAAATAACAAAAGAAACTGCGAAAGAAATGCATTTTTATGGTATTTACAATAAAAGCCAATTTGTTTTTGTTTCAAAGATTTTAAAAGGTATACATTTAAAACTTAAAGGATTAGTTCACTTGCAGAATAAAAATTTCCTGATGTTTTACTCACCCCTATGTCATTCAAGATGTTCATGTCTTTCTTTCTTCAGTTGAAAAGAAATTTAGGTTTTTGAGGAAAACATTCCAGAATTTTTCACCATATAGTGGATTCAATTGGTGGCCAACAGGTTGAAGGTCCAAATTATAGCTTCAATGCAGCTTCAAAGGTCTCTACATGATCCCACCAAAGAATAAGGGTTGTATCTAGTGAAATGATCATTTTTTTCCACGAAAAATTTAAAATTATATTCTTTTTAACCACAAATGCTCATCTTGCACTAGATCTGAACATGCGTGTTTTCACACATTATGTAATCAAGTTGAAAAGGTCACGTGTGGTTAGTTTTTTGTTTTATTTTAGTTTAAAAAGGTAAGGTAAGGCAAAAAATTCCATCTAATTTTCTCCTCCAACTTTAAAATCATCCAACATCATTGTTTTACCTTTTTCTGTAAAGTGACTTTCTTTGCACGTTCGCTTTGTAAATACTGGGTCAGTACTTCTGCCTACGTCATGTGTGACCTTTCCAACGTGATTAGTTGAACTACTGCAAAACAACCACTTGTGGTTAAAAAGTATATAAATTGTATTTTTTTAGAAAATGACAGACCGTTTTGCTAGATAAGACCCTTATTCCAGCTGCGTTGAAACTACAATTTGGACCTACAACTCGTTGGCCTCCACTGAGGTCCACTATATGGAGAAAAATCCTGGAATGTTTTCCTCAAAAACCTTCATTTCTTTTCGACTGCAGAAAGCAAGACACTGGGCCCTATCATACACCCGGCGCAATATGGTGCCAGGCGCGACGCAATTGATTTTTGCTAGTTTCAGCTTCACGCAGTTAACATTTTCACGTCCAGCGCCACGTTGTTTAAATAGCAAATGCATTTGTGCCCATTTGTGTGCCCGTGGGCGTGCTGGTCTGAAAACGAGATGTGTTCAGGCGCATTGTTGGCACGTTGCTATTTTGAGGCAACTGAAATAGACTGCACCACTGACCAACTAAAACCTGGTCTAAAGTCAATGGCGCAATATTTTTATTGTTATTTAAAGGAACCGTATGTAAGAAATTTATTTCAGTTAATCATAAAATGGCCCTGACATGTCACTAGACATTAATAAATCATGTTCATTTCAAATCCTTATATCACTGACAACAGTGGTCCGGCCAGGATATTGTCATTTAAAAGTGAAAGTTGCAGCCCTCAACTGATGTTGATGTTGTCATGTTGTGTTTTGGTCTGAGGCGCCACCCTCCAGCTATCTACCAATCACGAAGTCAGTAGAGTTTCGTCATCCGGGTTGCCAGCTCTGCTCTAGTTACAGCTGCAGCTACGAACGTGTCAGATAAAACATGTATAAAGTTACAAAACCTAAAAGACCTCGTTATGAATCCGAAGTACGTCGTGACAAAGTCCGAAATAAAACAAGGATTTGTATAGGAGATGCCTTTGACAGATGGAGACGTCTGAAAACGGAGAAGAATTTTAAGACAGATGCCAACGTTGCTAATATAAATAGTAGAATGTCATGTAATCTTTCACATCACATATTTCAGCGTTATGGACGTGTAAATTTCCTTTGGCATGGAATTGACCCTCGACTTTTGGATGCTATATTCTACCATGTTTGTTGGTATAGGCTAAAAGCCCTGTGCTTCCGTACACAGTGGATTTTAAATCATAAAAAGCTTTATATCGCACCACTAGCACGGTATGAAAACAATCTATGTTCCGACTGAAATGTGGTATTACAGTACATCTTTACGAAATATTTGGCTAATCGCCTTTAGTAAATTTTTGCGACACATAATTACTTTGCAAAACATCTCTCGTGAAGCATAAACATAAGTAACAGAAGAAAAAAAAACTTATTGTGTAGGACTCGTCACTTGCCATTGCAATCTCCTTGTAGCAGCCTACGTTCCTGCGGAATCCTGCAGCTCAGCTGGCAACCTCGAGTCAGGGGGGAGGGGGAGGGGATACGCCGTTCTGCAGTATTTTGAAAGTGATTGCAGTACCAGTTTTGGCCACAATCCTACATACGGTTCCTTTAAAGAGCGCGTTAGTAATATGCGCCTATAGGCAGGTGCACAATTAAGGATTACAATGTAAAAGATTATTATTGTGTACATAAATATAAAAATGTCTACATGTCATATTGGATAGTCAGTTGCTTTCTTATGCAAGCTGTTTTTTGGTTTCGCTTTAGAAAACGATCACCTTCAGCAAGGAGGGGAGAGTTTTGAACGGGGGTGCACAGTAACTCATTTGAGAGGGCTCGGTCCATTAATGCCCCCCCTTTGCACCGGCCCTGCTCTCTGGAAAAGCATTCAGCCTTTGTTCTCGCAAATTCCGCCATGGAAATAGCGAATCCGCCATGGCGCGAGCGCAGCTGACTCTTAAAGGGAGATGAGACTCTGGTTAGTTTAATGCACGTTACACCCAAAAAACACCCACGACTCATTAAGAGAATATGGACAACGTTTTTAGACCAGGAGACCATTTTTAAAATAGTAAAAGTGGATTCGGACAAGCCCCAAGTGCACCTGCACAGTGCGCTTTTAGACTATGCACTTAGATCCCTAAAATAGGGCTCATTAACATCTTGGATGACATGGGGTGAGTAAATTATACATTTTTTTTTTTTCTGGAAGTGAACTAATCCTTTAAAAACTCAATGAGTCTTAACAAAAAAATGCTTAAAAACGATTTCAAAACAATGAAAATCAAAACCATTTTCTATGAAAACAAGGTTAATTAAGGTTATTAATAAATATTGAAATAAAATAATATTTATAATTTTTCAATAAAAAAAATAAACCTCTAATCAAAAGTACTGATTAAAAAAATAATTTTTTTTTGCAGTGTAGGCAATGCTCATCAAAGTGCTTATGACCTATTGTAAGAGACAGAATAAAACAATAGTCTCATACATATAAGTTTCATGTCTAGCGGAATTTGAAGGGCTGTGCAAATGTAGACTGAGAAAAATCCATTACTATCAACCACTGGCAAGGACAGAACAGGCTGTCTTTTGTCCTTTGCTCGCCCTCTTTGTTCTCCTCATTTTAACAATGCATCCATATTTTAAGAGACAAGGTATGCAATGACATTAATAAATAAGTAGCTTGCCACTTCTGATGCCTGTTCACAGCCAACGTTTCTGTGTCCTTGCACCCTTGGAACAAATACCCACTTGTTCATATCTTCTTTCCATCTCTGATTCGATCTTGTCCCTGCTTCTCTTTACATTTTTTTCACAAAATAGCTGACATGCTCGGTTGTTACATCCAGGCTGGCGCAGCTGTCGCACCACCTCAGTTCAACCCAGGTTATAACGCTACCGCCACTGGAGTCGGCTAGGCTAAAACGCATTAGCTCCAACGATAGGTCACTGACGTGAAGGGATGCCCCCCTGAGGGGTGGCAGGTCAGGTGGAAGGAGGGCGACGCTGGTTACCAATCACCTGACAGTGGGAGCGCAACGCACCTTGCCCTGTCTCACCCCTCGGGGGTTTTCTTGTCTACCTGTCAGCGAAGATTTGGGCCTGTCGCCTGCCATCTCACACCCACTTTCATACTCGACCACTGTTGCCCCCCGGGGGGACATCAAGGCTTGTCGGTGCACCATGTAGTACCAGATAAAGTCCAAAACTTAACCAGAACGGGCACTGGCTTTCAGACGTAAACGGGAAGCCTCTAAATTGCCTAGATCTACATTACGGTGAAAAAAACAGGAGGTGAATTTGCTTGTAAAGCACAGACCTGCAGGAAATAGCTGACAGAGGGGAAAATACACAATTTAAATCTTTGAGAGAAAAGGAACGGATAGGACGAACGGATGCAACCAAATGTCAGAGTGAAATATGACATCAATTAGCACAGCGTGGTGCGTAATAGGAGTCGAAATGGTGAACTCGGAGAACAAGAGCGGCTTCGAAGAAGGACGATTATGATAAATGCTGTGGTCTTTAAAGTGCTGACGACATCAACGGTCAAGACGAGTGGCTTGGGGAAGCTTGGTCCAGAAACCACGGCTGTGTCCAAAATCACATAGGTACTGCTTTTGACTAAGTAATTACTTTGCGACCATTAAAAAAGTATAGTCTGAATGCGTGTAGCATGAATGTAATTTGGGCTTACTACATTTCTCATGTTGTCACTGTCACGCATCGCAGAGGATTTGTCGTCAAAAATATTTACATTTTTATATTTTTTAGAAAATGACTAATCGTTTTGCTAGGCAAGACCCTTATTTCTTGGCTGGGATTGTGTAGAGCCTTTTGAAGCTGAATTGAAACTGCAGTTTGGATCTTCAACCCACTGATCTCCATTATAGAGAAAAATCCTGGAATGTTTTCCTCAAAAACCTTAATGTATTTTTGACTGAAGAAAGAAAGACATGAACATCTTGGATGACATGGGGGTGAGTAAATTATCAGGAGATTTTTATCCAGGAAGTAAGCTAATCTTTTAATAAACAGCTCATACTCAAACTCAATTGGTTAAGGACTTGAAATCAACTCGACTCAACAAGTGGCCGTGGACCCAACACTACTACATAGTAAGGAAGTATGCGATTTTGGATGCAGCCCAGGCCTTTAAAACAACTTGTTTGGGATGAGATGTGCTGAAAGCGGATTCGTATCACTCAGCGCCACAGAGAATAGAGCTCATTCACACATACTCAGCCTGCCTCTAAAGTGCTTTGCTTTACAAGCAGACGGGTGACCCTGTTGACCCTTGGCTCGGGTGCTGATATGGGGCCCTCTTTGAAGAACAAGCGCACATCCCATCCCTCCTTTTTTCATTATCCTCCTAGTTTCAGCTCAGTCAAGTGCGGTACAGCATGTTAAAAAAAAAACAAGAGCGGGATGGAATGAGAACGGCTGGCAACTGGGTGTAATTTAATGAAGCCGAGAGAGAATGTTTACTCCGCTCACTCGGAATGTCCTTTCACTGCTCTTTATAATTACAGATGAAATAAGCTGCCTCAAATAAGGAATTTCTTTTACTTCAGGGTTATTTTGCTATGCATTAAAAAAGGCGTTCCGCTGCATTATCTTGTGGAACGAAGAATGCAGCGAGAAAGATAATTGAGGGGCTTGAGGTTAGAGTGACAAGAGGCGAAAGCAAATGAAAAATAGTGATTGAATGAGGAAGTAAATGAATGAGATGCTACTTTATGCCAATACATGCAAGTGCTTTTGTTTGCATGAAGAATGTGTACACATTAGTGTGTATATTTGTGACACTGTGGGCACATCAAGTCGCTGTAATGCGATCAGTGTATCCAGCAGTGAGAGAGGCTCTGTATTTGGTCAGAGCGGATCTCTCTTTCATCAAGGGAGCGTACATGCTCAGGCAAGGCACCGTGACCAAAGCTTCTTTGCCTTGTTTAGGACAAGGCTATACCTTACACTAATGCAACCCTACCAAATTCCCAAAACTTAACACGTACACAATCAACATTTTCTTTTAGTATGCTGCTCATATTTCTCAACAGAAATAAACCCATCTTGCTGAAAAGACCAACATGATTACATGATTTATTTAGGTTTTAGTGTTTTATTTTATATTTATTTAGACAAAACAGTATTGAATTTTAATATTTGCCATTTATCAGTTATTGGACATTAAATTGAAATATTACAGACTTTTTGGTATCAGCCATAATTTTAATATTGGTGCATCCTGGTGTCTAAATTGACTTATAGCGCTTAAAATGATGAATTTGTTTTAGTAATGATTTTATTAGACAAAATAAATCTGAATTTATATATAATAAAATATCAGCTTATTGTATCAGCCATCATTTAAAGATAATAGGTGAAGACAGACATATAAGGTGGAGTTTGTGCATGTACTTTAACACAGTTTTTTTTATTTAGATGGTTAATGACCATTCTAATCAATGACAAAACAATCCTGATGTGTTAGATTGTATAGATTGTTTTTCCTTCATTTAATTGAGTAACTGAGTTAACTGAATTTAGAGCTGCCTGTTGGTTTACCATTTAATTATGGACTGAATTAATTGAGTTTTGAGTTCAGTGAACCTTTTCATAAGAGTCATATGCTCAGTAACTGCTCTGACCAATCAATTCAACATTTAGCAAGTGACTCTTTTAGTGAATCATTCAAAAGACCCATGAACTGAAGAATCACGTTAAATTAATAAAATGAATCCTTCACCAAGTAAATCACTCAGAGAACTTACTGATCGCATGAGTAGGCTCTATTAAAGAATTGTTCCGAACGACTCATAAACTCAGAAGTAGGTTTGAATCAGTCTAATGAATCTTTCACTGTTCACTCTTGAGTTTTGAATTCAGTGAACCTACTTATAAGAGTCATATTCTCAGTAACTGCTCTGACCAATCCATTCAGCATTTAGCAAATGACTCTTTTAGTAAATCATTTAAAAGACTCATGAACTGAAGATTCACATTAAATTAGTAAAACAAATCCTTCATCAAGTGTATCAGTCAGAGAAGTTACTAATCACAGTTAATAATACTTTTAATAAATTGTTCCAAATGACAAAAACTCAGAAGTTGGGAATCAGTCTTATGAACCTCTCACTGAATTAATTGGTAAACGTTTGAGTTTTGAGTTTAATGAACCTTTTCATTAGTGTTATATGCTCAGTATGATGAATTTGTTTTAATAACGATTTTATTAGACAAAATAAAGCTGAATTTAAATATAATAAAATACCACCTTATTGTATCAGCCATCATTTAAAGACATTAGGTGAAGACAGACATATAAGGTAGAGTCTGGGCATGTATTTTTACACTGTATTTCTTTATTTAGATGGTAAATGACAATTCTAATCAATGACAAAACAATCCTGATGTGTTAGATTGTATTGATTGCTGTTACTTCATTTAATTGAGTTAACTGAATTTAGAGCTGCCTGTTGGTTTACCATTTAATTATGGACACCTGAGAACACTAACAGGCAACAAATAAAGAGTGCCAAATGGGAAGCGATGCATCCAAATCTCAACACATGCTTGCTCTTTCAGCAAGGCTGCTTCTTCATTCTTAAGTAAAACTTTAGAATGCAACTCTGTACTTAAGTGGAGCTGCATGGTTCAATGTTCAACACAAAACCCAAAGGAAAGGAGACAGGAAGCTGGCACGGAGTCTTCAGTGAGGCCTACACTGAACGAAGCATTAGGAGACACATTGAGACGACGGAGCCTCCCAGGCCTGAACCTGTCTGAGTCGACTCGCTCACTGAAGAGCAGATGAGAGATGGGAGCTGTCATGGGCTGACGCGGGCAGCGTGTTGTTCGGCGGGTTTTGGGGAGGGGGGCGCTCCAGGGCCTTCGCTCTCTCTGCTGTGACGGGATTTTTGGAGCACTTTTTAGAAGTGCGGAGAAGGGGTTTGATCTGCCAGCTCTTTGGACACTACACAAGTACCGACTGACGAGTCGTCCTGTGAAATGGAGATGTGTGAGCAAGTGCCCCTCGCTATGTTGTTGCTGGGGTTTGAAAGTGTGCTCTGTCAGAACAAGAGAAAAGCATACAAGTCTCTATAGAAGTGGTTCCCAAACAAGTTGAAGTCTCTTCAACACAGCACATTTTGCATGTCTTATTTGTCTGACGGATTCATTTCAGGTCTTGGAGCATATAGGAATGAGCTGATGACCTGACTCAAGTGTATTTGATTTAGGAGACATGCAAAATGGGCACTGTTGAGAGGGCTCCAGGAACATCACTGGCAACCACAGCTTTACAGCATGGAATATTGTGAAAGCGAATAAGCAGCACAAACAGCACAAGCAGCACAAACCCTACTTTCTACAATATCCATAACGCAACATACATGTTGCATGGGCCATCAACCCAAAACCTGAAAACCATTTCTCACACATGGACATGACAAACAGGTCACGTCCAACGTTCACCAAATAACCTGCTCATAAGGGTCTGTAACCAATTAATTCAGTGAAAGATTCATTAGACTGATTCAAACCAATTTCTGAGTTTGTGAGTCATTTGAAATCATTCATTAAAAGAACCTGCTCATGCGAGTCTTTTGAACGATTCACTAAAAGAGTAGTTTGCTAAATGCTGAATGAATTGGTCAGAGAAGTTACTGAGTACTCTTATGAAAAGGTCACCTGAACTCAAAACTCAAACATTTACCAATTAATTGAGTGAATGATTCATTAGACTGATTCTAACCTACTTCTGAGTCTGTCAGTCATTTGAAACGATTCATTAAAAGAACCTGCTCATGCGATCAGTAACTTCTCTAACTGATTTACTTGATAAAGATTTGTTTTACTAATTTAATGTTATTCTTCAGTTTACAAGGCTTTTGAATGATTCACTAAAAGAGTCATTTGCTAAATGCTGAATGGATTGGTCAGAGCAATTACTAAGTACACTGAACTCAAACGTTTATCTATTAATTCAGTGAAAGATTCATTACACTGACTCAAACCTACTTCTAAGTCTGTGAGTCATTTGGAATGATTCTTTAAAAGTACCTCATGCGATCAGTAACTTCTCTGACTGATTTACTTGATGAAGGATTCATTATGCTAATTTAATGGGATTCTCCAGTTCATGAGACCTTTGAATGATTTACTAAAAGAGTCAAATGCTAAATGGATTGGTTAGAGCAGTTACTCAAAACTCAAGAGTTAACCAATTAATTCAGTGACTCATTAGACTGATGAAAACTTCTGAGTATGTGAGTCATTTGGAACGATTCATTAAAAAACCTGCATATGTGATAAGTAACTTCTCTGACTGATTTACTTGATGAAGGATTCGTTATTCTAATTTAATGTGACTCTTTAGTTTTCAGAGTCTTTTGAATTATTCACTAAAAGATTCATCCGTTAAATCCTAAATGGACTGGTTAGAGCAGTTACTGAGTGTATGGCTATTATAAAAGAGGTTCTCTGAACTCAAAACTCAAAAATTTACCAATAAATTCAGTGAAAGATTCAATAGACTGATTCAAACCTGCTTCTGAGTTTGTGAGTCATTTGGAATGATTCATTAAAAGAACATGCTCATGCGTCAGTGCATGAGTTTTTTTAAATGATTCCCTAAATGCTGGATGGATTGGTCAGAGCAGTTACTCAGCATATGACTGTTATGAATAGGTTAATTGAACTCAAAACTCAAGTATTAACCATTTGAATCAGTCTAAAAACGAATCACATTCAGAGTGGTTAGTGAATTTTATGAGCAGGTTCTTTTAATTAATTTTTCATAAAGACTCACAAATTCAGGAGTTAATAAACTAACGGCTCACTAAAACAGTCAAACAAATCCATCACTGAATGAACTGGTCAAAGTAATTACTGAAGCAACATCTCAAATTGAAAAGTGACCTTCACACATTCCAGTCCTACACGATGGAGTACAATCAAAAGTTGGTTTCTACTCAAGCAAAACTAGCAAGTGCAAAAGTGAAAACACAAGTAGTAACTATGGTCCTGGTTGAGTGGAAAGACAGCAGTCTGAAGGGTTTAAGAAGGTGAGCACAGTGGGAGTACTGGACTCCCTGGCCTGGCAGACTCTGGACAAACTCCATATAGCCCAGATGAAGGCAGCTGGATGCCCGGGCTGAGGCCCAGGGAGAGCTCGCTCCAGCCTCATCCTCTACCCATCACAGGGCTAGAGAGTCCAGATGGACTCCGGCAAGGGAAATCAGTGCTTCATCTGCTTTGGATGCAACTAGAAAAACCTCTGTCGTAAACAGCGCCCCATGGGAAGACCGCCCAGTGCCGAATCCAACAGCTAGTCCAAACTCCACTTGCATTTCACTAGGACATTGAGGACATGCATTCTCTATAAAGTTTCACATAAAATGCTCTAAATTTATGGAAAACCCAAGGACATGTTCACTTTTTCTATCGGTGTGACATATTTACCAGAGTTTATGAGCCAGACAAAGTGAGAAGAGTGATAACTTGAGTCGGAGCCACTCTGGAATCAGTACTGAAAAGCTGTAAAGAACAGACAGACAGCTAAAGACAAAGAGAATCAGAACATGTAAGTGATTGCAAGGACTTCTCAATCCAGATGATACACTTTAAAAACAAACTTGAAGTAGCATTTCTGACGTTCCTGTATGCAGGTGGAGCATCAGTAAGAAGACAAACCACATTCTTTGCTGAGGGATCCAGGGACGTGGAGTCTGTGGGAAATAAACAAACCAAGATATATAAAACACCAGTGGAGTGCAAACCACATGAAGAGAACCTGCATCTCCCCTACACCCAACGATGTTGGGCCACACTCTTACACTTCCTGTTAAGCCTGCTGTGACAGATGGTTGATGAGCGTATTTAATCCAGAATGCTACATTTAATAAGCACATAACTAATGACTTATTGTGTTCTCAGGGTCCAAAAATATATACTGCCAAAAGTGAGTGAACTGAGAAAATTTGCCAGCCATAAATATTTCTCAACAGTCTTGAAACTCCGATGTTTCATTAAAGAACAGTTTGGTATCCATTATCGGACAATACATACTTAAAGAAGTTATGATGTTCGTGTCTTTCTTTCTTCAGTCGATAAGAAATTATGCTTCTTGAGGAAAAAAAATCAGGAATTATCTCCATATAATGGACTTCAATGGTGCCCCCAAGTTTGAACTTCCAAAATGCAGTTTAAGTGGAGCTTCAAATGGCTCTAAATGATCCCAGCTGAGGAAGAAGGGTCTTATCTAGCAAAATGATGGGTCATTTTCGAAACAAATTGACAATTTATATACTTTTTAACCTCAAGCGCTTGTCTTGTCTAAGTCTGCGTGAACTCTGTTTTTTTTTCTGGTTCAATACGTTCAAGACAGTTAGGGTATGTCAAAAACTCCCATCTCGTTTTCTTCCCCAACTTCAAAATCATCCTACATCGCTGCAGAAGTACTGACCCAGTGTTTACAAAGCAAACATACAAATAAGATCAAACGCCCTTCACAAAAAAATGGTAAAACAGCGATGTATGGCAATTTGGACGTTGAAGAAGAAAACGAGACGGGAGTTTTTCAACATACCCTAACTGTTTTGACCCAGATTACACAGACGCATCACAGAGACAAGACAAGACAAGCATTTGAGGTTAAAAAGTATATAAATTGTCAATTTGTTTTGAAAATGACAGATCGTTTTGCTAGATAAGACCCTTCTTCCTCAGCTGGTTTAGAGCCATTTGAAGCTGCATTTAAACTGCATTTTGGAAGTTCAAACTTGGGGGCACCACTGAAGTCCACATGGAGAAAATACCTAAAATTTTTTCCTTAAGAAACATAATTTCTTATTGACTAAAGAAAGAAAGACATGAACATCTTGGATGACAAGGGGGTGAGTAAATTATCTATAAATTTTTGTTTTAATATTAGCTCATACAGTGCACATATAAAATAAAAAACTGCAAATTTCAACCATTCAATCATTACTATTGTCCTAAAACACATTTTTTTCTCACATTTCATGCATGTTGAGTGTTCATTTTAAATGCTGTGTGTAATGCTTTCAAGTTGTTTATTCAAGCATAATGGCTGAACAAATCTCTTGCTAACCGTGATACATCCACACCTTAGTGCCTCTCTCCCCCGAGGAGGTTGAGTTATTATCAAAGCAGTCTGGAAATAAAGGCAAGAAGCATCTGAGACGAGAATAAACAACATGACTGAGTTGTGGGGTGATCTTTCGAGCTGCCTCGCCCATCAAAGTGAAGAGTTGGACACGGTGGGCGTAGCGTTTCCCCGGTTCAAGAGTTCAACTGTGTAAAATTCAGTCCTGGGAACCTCCATCTCATGCTACAGTGGGCACAGTCGCAAAGTTCCCTGGCAATTTAATCCTGTCTTGCTGAACAGGAGGGCTTCGAAGATCAGCCAAGGTCGGGGAGACACGTCACACGTCATTCATCTGAAATTTATGACTAAACCGTGACATAATCACTTGGAGTCATGGGAAAACAGAACGAAAAATGGTCTTTTGGCTGTTTCTGCCACCCTGCTTGCTCACCCTGCCACCAATTTCTATAGTCCTTAACTAAGTGAGGCATTTGCTAACTGTGTAAGATGACACAGTCTTTTATGTGAGCCCTTAGAGGCCAGGTAGTATCTGCGGATTCTCTGTCTCTCTTTCTGTCTCTGTCAGGACTCTCCCAGCAGAAACACACCAGGCAGAAAACATCAAAGGAGTCCCTCACACTCGCTAGGAGCACAACTTCAAAGCTTGGACTTGTTACTCACTGCAAATATGTGTGTTCAGCTAAAGCTCGCCCAAGATAACAGCCCCAAATACACTGTGGCAATTTCATACTGGATTCAGGCACCACTGCAACCTGAGAATTGATTTCTGTGGCGTAATTAAAAGCGAGCTTTCAGGACGGGGGAGGAAATTGTTTCAAATATACAGTCTCCTTTGAGTTGCATCCTCATTGAAATGCACCTGGAGAACTTTGAGTTTCTGCTGAATGCTCAAGGAGAACTTTTGATTCATGCGAAGCTTGCAAAAACACACGGTGTTAACATTCACACAGGGTGAACTGAAGTTGACAGCTCTAAATACAGGTCTAAATGGGGACTGGTCCCTATCTAAACCTGTATTCAGTGAGAGACAAAGTGAAAAATATGCATCTAAAGCTCTTATAAGTAGCAACAGCCAACAATACATTGTATGGGTCAAAATTATCGATTTTTCTCCTGGTAAAATTCAAATTCAAGGGTCTTGGCAACACTGCTGCAAAAACCCCTATTGGAACCTTTATTTAATTGAGTTAAATATCATATACAGAATCATAATGTGCCCAAAATATAAGATTTTACACTATTTCAATTTTGGAAAATACAGATAGGCTTATGATTCCTTTGATGTAATGGCCGATATTACAAATCTATACTAGTTTTGAAAAGAAAAAAATCAAACAATAATGAATAAAAGAAATGTTTTAGCTACATAAAGTGCAAATAAATAAAATCTTTCCTTCTTTATTTCTAGATTACAAAAATGAAATAAAATCACAAAATAAATAAATAAATAAATAAATATATAAAAGGTGAAAATAATAAAATAAAACAAATAAATAAATACTTAAAACTACTGAAATAAGTACTTAAAACTCTTAAAAAATATATAAAATAAAATAAAACAATAAAAATAAAATTAAATGAAATAAAATAAAATAAAAATAAAATATTACTAAAATTAAAAAAAACTAAAAATAAAATAAAATTACTTAATAAAATTAATTAAAATACCGCCTATAATTCTTTTGATGTAATGGGTGATATTGCAAATCTATACTACTTTGTTAAAAAAATGAAAGAAACAAGACATTTAAAACACTAATGAATAAAATAAATGTTTCAGCTACATAAAGTGCTTATAAATAATAAAATCTTTCCTTCTTTAAGTTATTTCTAGATTATCTAAATCTTAAAATTAAGTTAAACAGAACAGAAAATATATGGTGGATCCTGATTCTATCCACTGAGAATTAATTGGATTGTGAAAAGTACATAAATGGAACTGAATAAGGTATGTCGTACAAACCTAAGACTACAAAGACACTGTTTAGAATAGCATGCGCTGATGAATCAATCCCAACATGACCACGAATATGTACCTAACTAAATACTTTAAGGTCAGTTTTGATTTCCTGTTAGCTTAGATGTAAAAACTGCCAAAAAGACACAAAGAAAGGATATTTTGTGAAGAAATAAACTGAAATCAGCGCCATTCATCAGGCCTCTGTATGCCGACTTTTCTCTTTTTCATGTCTTGGTAACACAGCAGTGTGAAAAGGTGTTTGGGGCTGAAAATAAGCATAGCAGATATTTCTGACTCCAACACGCCAGCACCTCTTTGTTCCCTTTCCTCTCCCTGATCCCAGAAAAAAACAACAACACAGACGTGCGACGCACAACACAATTTACACATCCACATCAGTGCGCACAGCAGGGGCAAACACAGGCACACTGCTTAAACAGGGCAGTGCTTTTAACCCCTCAGGGTGTGCGTGTGTGTTTGTGGGGTAGAAAACATACACACACACGATTACACAGATGTTCATCACATCACATGCAGACGTTACATTTAGACAGAGCAAGTGTGTGTGTGTGTGTGTGTGCTTAATGGGGGAAGGTTTCCTTTTTAAGTAGAGAGCTTTAACACCTTGCAATGCTGGGTTTACAGTCTACCACCTCATTACAAAAACAATTGCAGTCTTGACGTGCCACACTCCGCACCATGATCGACACACTGTGTGAGATTTTTAGCTTTTTCCTCACCTTCTTAAAATACTCAAAACATTTCATTTTCAAACCATCCACACCTTTTAATGGCAGCTGACGTACTTCACCCTAGAGAACAGAGGTGAGATGTCTGAAAACTCTCACATTCTCAGCTTAAGAGGATCTATTTTTTAACTTTTTCTCTCATCACAGATAATAAAAACATGACTGAAATCTTGCCCACCATTGCTACAGAGGTTGCTATGGGGCTTTGAGTTTTTCTCGATGTGCTACTAGGTGATTGTTAGTTCAAAAACAATGAATGCAATATAATGTAGGTCTATTTTGCAATTTTATAACATAACATAAAAATCTTTTGCTGTGACCATGCAGAGTTAAAATCTTAATTTTTGCATAAAAGATGAAAACTTGGCCACGTTTACTGTAATATTAAAAACATTAATAGGCATTACTATGCATGCCTGCCCATCATGCTCTTATAAATGATATAGTAATTTACAGGATTTAAACATTCATGAGGATCTTGAATAATTCATCATTGTTTATACGAGTATATGTGAGATTATTCAGCAATGAGTGCATATGGCAAAAAGTGTTAGATTAAGTTAAACAGCATCTGTGAACTTTGTTTGTCTTGGCTTGCTACTGTCATATTCTTTTGGCAGTAAACTACAACTTAGTCTCCTTGTGGAGTTAGTCAGTGGATGAGAGGAAAGGTACGAGATAAATGAGAAAGAGAAAGATAACTCATGAAAATATGATTGACTGAACCAGTTTTGAAGCCAATGTAAAAATATAAACTATGCATGTATTTAAAAATAAGATAATACAATAAGATAGAATAAAAAATAAAATAAATAAAAATAATAAAATAAAATAATAAATAAATAAAAATAAAATAATAAAGATTGAATTAACTAATTAAATAAAATGTACAAAATTTAAATAAAATAATGATAAAATTAAATAAATTAAAATAATACAATAAAATAAAAACGAATTTAAATAATAAAATATAATAAATTAAATAAATTAATTAAAAATAAAATAAAAAAACAATAAATTACAATAATACAAATTAAATAATAAAATAAATTAAAATAATAAAATAAAGTAATAAAAATTAAATTAAAAAATAAAATTAATACATAAAATAAAATAAAGATAAAATAAAATAATAAAAAATTAATTAAATTAATTAAATAACAAAATAAATAAAATAACAACAATAAAATAAAACAATACACATTTAATTTAATAATAAAATAATAAAAATCCAATAAATTAAAATAATAAAATCAAATAAATTAAAATAAAATATTAAAATGAAATAAAATAATAAAAAGTGCAAAACTACTTAAAGACCTACAGATAAAAAAAATGACCCCACAGCTCCTAAAAAGACAGTGTTTCAGATTTCCCCTGCAGGAAGGGTGACCCGTTGCATCTCTGACACCCACAGCCCCCTTCCCCCCAGACACTCTGAGCCAGAGGTCAGTGACAAGCGGCCTCCAAACAGACAGTGACCATGTGGAGAGCATTCAGCCAGTGTTTCCAGATCCTGCACTCTCTGTCCACCATGGGATACAAAGACCTACTTCCATAAATCTTGGATTTTATGCACTCTTCTAACTTAACAAATTATCAGATTGCAAAAAGACCCTTATGATGGTCTACTCAAAGGAGAATCCTTGACCCTATAATGAATCTCATTCAAACACTGCATTACTGATGAGAAGCATTCATTCAATGATAATGCAAGCAAATGCAAGGCTCAAAAGAAAAAAAAGTAAGGTTTGTGAATTTACGGCTGGATAATTTCAAGCTTGTTGCAAGTTTTAATGAAAAACGGTAAATCTAAGATTGAAAAATGTTTATTTTATTTTATTGCCAGTGAAAATACTGGCAGAGATACTAAAAACGTCCCAACTATAAATATAAAATTTGAGGTGCTCTGTATGACAAAGATTTCAACGAACTGAACTAATCATAAAAGTGACAAGTCAGCTGCAACAAATTCAAACAATTATCTCCTGTAGTCACTTTCCTTCTATATCCCCTTTCACTTTATCAGGGCTAAGAACCTCAGAAGCTGTGCCATGCGATTTAGCCTCTAGCCTGGGCAGCACAAAAGGTAAACAGGTCACAGGGAACTCCTGTGAAGCTCAAGTGAGGACAAAACCTTTCCTGATATTCTGAGCACGGAAGAAAGACGGTTAAAACTTCACACAGTCTGCTCATTAAGGGGACCTTCTGTTTAACTGAGTTTCCTCTGCCTGTTCATAAATCAACAAACACTCCACAAGCTGCAGCCGAAGCCTTAATACCCTGTGTGGTGAACAGGCGTCTTAAATAGCCTATAAGACTCACACAAAACAGACCCCTGCAGTCACCTCCATTAATCTTTGAAATCGCATCTGCTCAGTGCAAAATATGTGCATACATGTTTCCAACGACAGGGTGTTGCTGCCCGACCTGGAACCAACTCAAGTTTGGAGCAAATCAGTCTAGCAAGACTGATGCAATATTATTCGCTATAACTTCTGACCGCTGCATTAAAAGCAGGTTGTGGTATCATAAAGATTGTAATTAATTTCTCTGGATGTTAAATATGTTTTCAGAACTTGTAGGGAAAAGTGCCAAAGGATCTTCTGACATAAGGCCACTTAAATTGAGACTGAAAGCTGTTGGTCTTCAGTGCTTTGTTTTAAGCAGTAAGCTGGAACGTGTTGTTTAAGATCATAAATAGTAAATGAGATCAAACCTTTAATAATTAATTCTTTCTGCTAAGGTGCTGGACTGTAAAATGATGTAACAACAGCATCAAATAGAGAAATTAGGCAGCCAAAACTAGCAAGACGGTGTGATATAGTCAGGAACAGCCTTTGGTTACGTTTTTGTTGTGCGATATTTGCCCGTGGATGCGGAAATGCCTTGTGGACATGTTGCCCTCGTTTCTGGAGGAGCGTTCGGTTCTGACTGTCGTTTGGACTCGGCTTTGAATCTGATGTGGCTCAGAGCAACACAATGCAGCTTTCATGTTTCCAATCAAATCCTGGTTATGCAATCTGGCTCCGCGGGACGTGCCGGAGATCGCGTGCACATAAAATGTCAGAATGCTGACCGGACGGCATAATGTTCTGGTAAGGGCAGCTCTTCCTGTCTGCGCTGGGCAGATTTCATGAGCTGATGGGAGCGGGATGCTGTTGTTAGCACTCCATTATGGAGAGATGATCGGAGAAACATCTGTTTTGTGAGGGAAACAGAGAGTTCTTCCAAAGTGGCTTTAAAGTTTTAAGCTTTGTGGTTTGGTAGGAGAGCATAATAGCACACAACCCCTCTTAAGAAGTAAAATATGATGAGCCAAATCACGTCAAGGATAAGGCTTCATGGGCATATGGAGAGAGAACGAAGGAATGAAGACACTGTCGCCAGACAGTGAAATGAACTGAAAATACTAGAGAAAAAATTAGGGTCTCCAAGAATGAGCATTGCAAACTGTGCCTGTCAACAACCTAAAAGCAAATTAAACTGCAGTTTAACGTAGGTTCAGTTTATACAGTTGAGGTCAAAAGTTTGCATCCCCCTTTTAGAATCATTAAAAATGTAAATTATTTTACCATAATAAGAGGGATCATACAAAATGCATGTTATTGTTTATTTAGTACTGACCTGAATAAGACATTTCACATAAAAGATGTTTACATATAGTCCACAAGAGAAAAAATAACAGTTGATGACCTGGTTCAAAAGTTTTTACACCCCCTTGATTTTTAATACTGTGTTGTTACTTGAATGATCCACAGCTTTGTTTTTTTTTGTTTAGTGATAGTTTTCTGTGAGTCCCTGAACAGTTAAACTGCCTGCTGTTCTTCAGAAAAATTCTTCAGGTCCCACAAATTCTTTGGCTTTCCAGGATTTTTGTGTATTTGAACCCTTTCCAACATAGCTTTTCACACTGAGGACAACTGAGGGACTCATATGCAACTATTACAAAAGGTTAAAATGCTCACTGATGCTTCAGAAGGAAACACGATGCATTAAGAGCCAGGGAAATGTCACATTTTTAAAAATTCAACTTTTGTTTTCTTGTGGACTACATGTAAACATCTTCTATGTGAAATATCTGATTCGGGTCAGTTTTAAATAAACACTAACATGCATTTTGAATGATCCCTCTTTTTTTGGTAAAATAATTAACATTCATTTTTAATGATTCTGAAAGGGGGATGCAAACTTTTGACCTCAACTGTATTATATTACAAGAAGCTCAGTTATGAAAAAAGAACAGAGTATCCTCAAAAAATCAAATAACACTTGACCCATATGTGACTAGGATCTAAAGTTGCACACATCAAATGTAACTACACAACGTTTGGGATCTGAATCTCTCCTATTTTGCAGTTCAAGACCTGTTTCAAAGCAAAATGCCAGTTTTGTCCTAAAATAAAGCCAACAGACAAGATGTTCTTTAAAAATGGGGCCCTGAAGTTAAATGCCCTCCATTAAGTTTTCACCTGATGGGAATGTCAGAGGTAAATTACCCAAACCTGTCTTCCCACACAGTGAAGTTTTAGCTTCCAAAAGCACTAACCTACTGGGCCTCAGAGCATGAAGTGTGAGCACGAAACAGAGTAAGGTTGTCTCCCAAAACTTTACCCTAAGGATGTCTGCTTATGTATTTCCTTCATAACAGGAAAACTAGCCACAGTGATTGACATTATTACTAGTGTCTGTTAAAGGGATAGTTCACCTAAAAATGAAAATTCTGCCATTAATTACTCACTCTCATGTTGTTCCAAACCCACAAGACCTTTGTTCATCTTTGGAACACAAATGAAGATATTTTTAATGAAATCTGAGAGCTGTCTCACCCTGGATAGACAGCAACGCAACAACCACGTTCGAGGCCCAGAAAGGTAGTAAGGACATCGTTAAAATAGTCCATGTGACGTTAGTGGTTCAAATAAAATTTTATGAAGCTACGAGAATACTTTTTTTGTGAGCTTTATTCAACAATTATACATAATCGACCAATCATCGACCAATCGTGGTGTGTAAGAAGGTGGGATCTACAGAGAATGGTCAAAGCGACGCACATACGCGTACATTTTAGATGTGTCGGTTTGTTCTTTCATTTGACTTGAAGCGCGCCACACAGACCAATTGTTGTATGATATCAAAGTACTGTGAGAGCAATTCGAAAGCAAAAGGAGCCATCTGCTTTCTATAGCTATCACGGATGTCATACAACAATCAGTCTGCGCAGCGCAAACAGCCAAATCCTGGATATTTTAGGCAATACAAAATTCCTGGCCAGGACGTGCCCTGTAAAAATGGCATGTATGGTCACCCTAATGTGCGTCAAAGACTAACACGGAAGAAAAGAAAGTGTAGAATGAAGTTGTTATTTTTGTTTTCTTCGCAGACAAAAAGTATTCTTTTGGCTTCATAACATTACTGATGTCACATGGACTATTTTATTGATGTCCTTACTACCTTTCTGGGCCTTGAACGTAGTAGTTGCGTTGCTGTCTATGCAGGAGAAGCAAAAATCAGAAAGTCAGAAAGCTCTCAGATTTCATCAAAAATATCTTAATTTGTTTTCGGAAGACGTACAAAGGTCTCACATCTAGAGTTATGATTATGAACTCCTAACCCAAAATACTAAACCCTCAGAGCATAACTTGCAATTGTCATTTGTGTGTTTTGTGTCATTGGACTTACAGTTTTGAACTTATAATGGATAATATAACTAGCAAAAAATATTCCATTATGTATATTACAGAAAAGTATTTTCATTCACTTTTCTTGCCTTTTCACTTGCATTTCCACTGAGACCTGTTTGTCATTAAAAAAGAAAGAAAACTGAAGCATATTCATTGTTTTAATTCACTCTTGGAATAAAATGCTTTTCTTTTTAAAATAGCTCATTTGGGTGCTACTTTTGATATACGTTTCCTGCTAAGATATTAAAACTGAAAAAATATCAAACATTTCTGTTTATTTATCCCCTTCTCAATCTCATATAATGACATTCATGTGCCAAAAAACAAACCAAACAAATCCCAAGAATACAGCTCACTGTGTGCAATCAATAGGTCGCTCCTTAAATCCTACGTGGGCATTTATTTTCCCCCACAAAGTCATTTTTTACTAAGATTCATGTAGTCAACTCAATATCCATTTCACAAAGTGTCACGTGAAACTGAATAAATGATGCCTTTTGAGAGTCACACCTCACCAAGTGAGCGATAGTTCTATAAAACTATACCCATGGGGCCGAGCGTCAGCGCTGAAGGGTATGTGTTTATTTTACAAGACTAGTTTACCCGCAGACGTCTCCGGGACGGCCTTCAATTGAACGCGAAATCTCAAACTAACTGTGTTTGTTTGTTGATTTTCTGCCGTGTACAGACCTAAGAACTCTCTGCGTATTTGCTTAATTGATTTCTGCAGCTTTTAAATCTTTAAACGAGTCCCTCTTTCTGTCAGTTTATTTTCGCTCTTTGAAGTTGGCATTTCAAAAGAGGGAGCTGCAAAGCAATATGCAAATGACGATCTAGGACTGCGCCGCGGCCCCGTGTGAAATCGACAGTAACACTGGAGAGATTTTCGACTGCGTGCTTACATAATATTGATTTCCCATCACAGTTTATTGGCTTGTGAACCTTCCAACACATGTTGATGTGTTTTCCTCATCAAAATTATCTGTCTCCTCTGACATCCAGAGCTGCACATAAAGCTACGTGCTTCCACTAGCTTTACTCCAAGAACACTGGCCAGGAACAGCTGGTGTCGGACTCCTGGAGACTACGGGATGTGCAAGTGTGTGGCGCAGGTGTTTCTCCAGTTGTGGGCTAAAAGCCTCGCAGGCCCAGGTGTTCATTCACAACATGCTGCATATTTGGGTCACAGTACTGGGACGGGAAGAAAGGGAGGAATACAGATCAGGATAATTCTTTGCCACCAGGTCTCAAACCAAATGCAAGCCAAGCTTGAACATATTTAATGATCTAATTAGGTCTCCATGTATTTAAAGGGACAGTTCACCAAAAATATACATTCTGTCATCATTATTCTCCAAATCACTATTTTAATAGCTTAAATGAGAAAATGATAACAGAATTTTAATTTTTAGTGAACCATACCTTTAACAGCGTATGCAAAGGGTCCGTTTTCCTTGGGTTGCATTCAGCTTGTGTTGTAGTGGTGACATCAGACAGTTGCCAAGATTCAGCAGACGCATGCAAACCATAGAAAGAAGAGAGAGAGGGAGAGAGAGAGAGACAGATGCTCGCCGCAAACAGAGTTCACATAATTACTGTGTGTCAGGGCTTTGGAGAGCTCTCATTTCCACCGTACAAAGGAAGAGAATACAGGAAGAAAACATGCTGATCCCACAAACTGTATCGAAATGCTTGGCACACAAACCGGTCGGCGGATACAATTTTCATGTTAATGGCTCTAACTGTCAAATGACTTTAACAAATTATCTGCACTCCTTTCATATCAACTTCATGCAATGGAATAACGAAGATTGTTATTTCTAGACAGAGTGCACGACTCACTGAGTCACCAACATTTTTCACAATACCCCCAGTAAGTGTCACAACACTTTCACATTGTTCTTGCAATTTATTAAAGCTAATTTAATAATTTTTTACGAGACAATTCTCATTTTTTAATTTTATTGTCTTTTAAATTACTTTTTAATTTTGTATTTATTTACTTTGGAATTTTATCATTTAGATTTTTTCTAATTTATATTATTTATACAATCACACAAACCACCAGTCACTCTACGCTTACTTTTCTCTTTAAAATTTCTAATTAAAACAACAGAATAAGAACAAGTAGAATAAGTTAACAATCAAATAAAATCAATATTAACAAAATTAATTTGTAAGAACACAAAAGAAGAACACAAAAGTGACTTGTAGGTGTATTTTCATACGTTTAATGAGGCTCAGAGGTGGCATGAGTGCAATCAAATTCATAAATTCATGTTGAGATTATTGTTTTAAATATAAAATTTTGAATATAGAAATACTACATGATTTAAATAACTGAGAATATACTTTAAAAATAAAAATAAAACTGCCAGCAGGTGGCAGCAAGTCACTGATTTAATTACTGAATCATTCATTTGATTCATTTGAACGGCTGATTCATTCAGGAATATAGCAAGTGACTCTCTTTATGAATGGGAAATTGAATCATTGACTCACTAGATTCGTTTAAAAAAAAAACACGTTCATTCATAAACACCGCTGTGTTTGAATGAAGATGCGCAGCGGCTCAGTTGTGACTTGTTTCAGACTATTTTTGATGACGAAATAGAGCAAAATCAGGCAAAAATGTTATAGGCAGACAATGTAAGTCACTATATTATTACTATAATATTAGCTTCTTTTTGATTTAACTGTTGTATTCAATCAATATCTCATTTACAAACTCCCTTAGAAATCATTAAAAGCTGTCACTCATTTTAGTTAATCACGATCTCATAAAGTTCCATTATAATCAACGAAGCTCTCTACACTGCACAGTGAATCTCTTATTTACACTCTCTTTACACACGTTTATGAAAGGATTTGTGAGACATGTCTGTGATGCATTACAAAATGCTGCAAAAACACATAGAAAGCTTTGAAGCTCCCCTCAGCGCAAACTGAGGGTGATTCGGGTCACTCGCACATGGTGCTCCTAAATAAATGCGACTGAATTGGTCACACTGTAGAGCCCTGCCAATTGAGAAACCCTGGTCTAAATAAAAGTGGCAAAAAACAAGCTGCACCATTCTCAGGTGGACAATCACAAAGGCAAACATCTCACCTTATATTTCCAAGGGCTATTACACAATGATAAGCACTGTGCAATTCTTTCCAGTGGCTGCACTTTCCACACAAAAGGGAACAGTTCGTCCTCATTGATCTCTTAATGGGAGCGTGTTCAGCTAGATTGAAAGACGAATCAAAACCACTCATTGGCAGAATGGGATTTTTTATCTCTTTTTTTTTTCCCCCCAGCTTACTGATATCAGTTCAATCAGCCGAAACTCTGATCGCCAACTTTGATAAATAAATTTGTGACTGAAATCCCTCAGCGGAAGCTTTAAATTGAATGCACTTCAAGAGCAATTTCTTTTGCCATGAAAGTGAGGGATTTCCAAAAGGGTGGGAGGAAAAGAGGAGTGACAGCGTTCTTCTCCAGGAATTAAAATAAATCCAAGCCAGCGTGACCAATTTAACAATTAAGATCAAAAACCGAGGCTGAAACGGGAGCCCCGTGTGGCTGAGGCTTGGTGCAGTTTACCACGGGGCGAGAGGACTGGGGTTTCGGATGACCTTGCCCTAATTCATCGTTAAAAAACACCATGGCTCTGGGCCACTCTACATATCCTGTCAATAAACTATTATAGCACAACGGACAGGCAGCCTGCCATGCTGGCACAAAGTTCGATTAACTCTGAGGACAGGGTACGGACAGAGAGATCAAAACAGGAACAAACAACAAACAGCCCAAGTACTTAGTACACTGGAGAGAGACCAGAAAAGGAAAGTAAAAAAAAAATTTACATTTCTGAATTTACACATTGTTATTTATTTACTTATTTCCCCTTACCATGATCTAAACTGACTTGTAGCATAAAATATTCGTCTTTCCTCCAGTAGCAGACTTGACAAAAAACTACAGCTTTTGACTTTACATCCAATCTCACAAGCCAAAAACCATATAAACATATGCGTGCAATGCACACACACACTCAATACACAATACACACAAATCCTCTTTTCTCACCAGCCCTGTCCAGCCCTCAGTAACACTGATTCAAACGGACCCAGACAGCTCTCCAGGGCTTCATTTACAACCAAAAAAGATCATTCTGTAAAGCTTTGGCTTCCTCACAATAGTATATCCTGCAGCGGTCTCTGAACTTCTCTGAATGCGCGCACACACAACAGCATGAATTTAAAGGCACAATTAAAATCACTTTGTCTCAAACAGCCGCCCATCACCCCATGCACAACATGTGATCTTCAGAATAACTCAGCGCAGGGTGAAATCTCCTGTGCACATTGCTATAATAGTCCTTCTCTGGAGCAGGGGATCATGATCAGGTCCTTAGGCTAACCACAGCAGATGGGAAAAGGACTAATTGTACAAAGCAAACGAACGGGTGAGAAACGGGTGGTCTGAGATGCCTCTGAGCGTTTGAATTCCTTCTGCTGGTTGAATGTGTCACTGAAGGGCATGGGGGACAAGATTCCGGAAAGCAACTTTCGCCAGAATTATAATCTAAAGACTTATAGGGATTGCTGAAAAATTTAAAGTGTTATGTTTAGTTAAAAGGTGTCTAGCAGGGGATTAGAGTGGGTCATTGTTCTCTTGTGGGTTTACTGTCAGCGCATAAGTGATGAAGAGGTAATTAATGGACCACTACAGATAAACAAACCTCCTCAAACTGACAGCACGCCTAAGTGAGCATCTCTTCAGATGACTAATGAGTGACATTTCTAATCACCTGCCCAGGGCAGCCATCACAACTGTCTGCAATGTTCCTATTTCTCATTCTACAGTAAATCTTACAAATAATAACAACACCCTATCATTTATTGTTCCAATTCGGTGTAATGGGCTTATTACAGAAACAATCCCCCAGGAGTAACCTGAGGTTAAATGCTTTGCAATGGTGATGGTTCATGACTCAGTTCTTGTAAGGACCAAGATAACAACCTGCCAGTTACCAGCACTCTCTGGTTTACAGTATGTGGGGCTCTATGATTTCCACGATGCAGAAAATGCAGACAGAATCACAGAATCCAGTCATAAAAATGGAATTTACTGTATAACGTGGAATGTCACGGAATTTGCCAAATTTTGGATGAATAAATTAAAAGTAGGTCAGTTCACTTATATTAAAACACAATATGGACTAGTGTTTTTGCATATTAAGCCACAAAAATACTATCTAAACAAGAATCCTGCATGTTCTGTGTGAATGAATGGCACAGACACGCAATTTAGTTTACTACACATACTGAAGCACACACGACGCTCGCTGTGTTTTCAGCCTCTGTCGCCTCAATATATGAGTACATGAACACCTAAACAATTTCTAGAATTTCTAGTCACATTATTAGCATCATACTGTATTTTTTAAGGAATATTTACCAGAAAAATTATAAAAAAATAAATAAAATAATAATAAGTATTTTTATATAAAATCAATTAATTAGAGATGCTTGTCATTATTACAATTTAATGAAACCAATTACCAATTTGAGAAAAATTCATAGGGCCTTAACAATTTTTGTTAAACTTTTAATAAATTGCTGTTAAATTGTATAGGTTTTATGATTTTGATTAATCAGACATGCTTTTTGATTAATATTTTTTTATTTAACCATTAAATTAGAGTCTAGAAAAGTTAAAATGGAAAAACTGGAATCCAGAAATATTACAATGGAAACAGAATGGAATTTTAAAAAAAAATGGAATTTGGGATTTTTTAAAACTGATTTTTATAGGCCATTAACTATGCAATCTTTACAGTAAAGTGTATCCCAACTTGCTGCATTTTACTGAATTCATCTTATGTGTGATCATGTGTGCATATATTCACGAACTTATTGCATATTTTACTGTATATTTTATATATACAGCGGGTAAAATAAGTATTGAACACGTCACCATTTTTCTTAGTAAATATATTTCCAAAGGTGCTGTTGACTTGAAATTTTCACCAGATGTCGGTAACACCCCAAGTAATTTTACTCACTGCATTATTGTTCAAAAAAAAAAAGTTTGAGGTCAGTGAGATATTTTTCTTTTTCTTTTAAAATGAACACTTTTATTCAGTAAGCTTACATGAAGTTGATGAAAAGCAACAGTAAAGACAAATTTTAAGTAACACATCTGTTTTCAACATAATAATGATAATAATAATGATAATAATACAAAAATTTCTTGAGCACCATATCAGCAAGGATCATGTGAAACTGAGGACTGGAGGAATAACGGTGAAAATCAGCTTTGCTATCAAAGGAATACAATTTGTTTACATAGAGTATGTATTTTTCCACCTTTGGTGTCAGGGAGCTTAACAGAAGCAGACAAGCCTTTTTCTGACCTGGGTGTGCACAGAGTTTGAGCTAAGCTAGTGTGTGATGGAAGAGGCAGTCCTTAGAACAAATCAAGTGCATGTGGGAGACAAAAGGGCAAGCTGCCCCTAATCACAACTAAAGTACACTCAACATTTCTGTGCTCAGAGGGAGAAGAAGGACGATTGGAATATAATGGGTCTTGAGCCAAAAGGAAGCCACTAAACTCCACTGTCTCAGAGCTGTGTATATCACAGTGAAGCACACAAGGTCACCAATCTATGCCCTTGCACTTCGCTGGCCCTTTTTGATTCGCTTTTATTGACATAACTGAGGTGACTGAGGGTGACAATGTCCAATGGAAGATGGATGGAAACTCCATGGTTAATGGTTGGGGTTCATGCACAACTGTTAGTAACCAGCATTCACAATGACAGATTTGTCAGACATTTGTCGGACAGTGAATGGACATCAATCATTTTCAATGAGAGCTGCCAATTTATGGGAACATTAGAGATATAATGAAGTGACTACCAATGGAAAATCAAACAGTAACCTTACAACATAGTTTGCTTTGCCTAAACAAAAATCCTAAGCCTAAACTGCATTTTTTTTTTAAATGCTAGAAAACAACACTTTGGATACTATGGCACAATGTCAGAGAGGTCATTCCAACTCAAGTGGTTCAATGGTTCAGCATTTTTAATTTTCCAATTTTTGAGTGAATAATAGTAATAAAAAAAGAGGTAAACGTGAACCCTTCCCATTGTAAACTGATCCTATAAGCGCACTTTGAGCGATTTTGATCATTACATTTGGACTTAAAGTTCCACTGTAGTGTTATTCTCTGTGCTGACGTAATTTCAACTGAAACAGAAAGACAGTGTGGGACATATCAAGCAGTCACGTCCCCGTTTTTTAAAAATAATAGCGTTTTGTTTATATTACAGCTTGAGCCAGAGCCACTGAGTAAAGCGGTATTTGACAGCGTATGAGAGCCAAAATCTAATCAGAAAATACTAACTCTGTGAACATGTGACTGATTTCAGCAGCAGCTTCAGCAAGTATTTATAGTGTAGGGGGCGGGACGGCATCAGATTCTAGAGAGCATTTGATTGGACAGAAGGTTTGATGGGAAGCTTAAGTGCAGGGTGATGTCATCAAAATCATTGATCCATATTGGTGGAAGTTAGAAACTGAAAGTTTTGAATGCTTATATCTTGTTGTTATGGGCCATGACAAAAAGACAACAACTGTTGTAAAATTAAGTAAAATAAAAATATTGATTTTGCAACAATAATGCACATAGGTAATCACTCAAAAAAAAAAAAAAAATTTAATTTTTGGACCACTTCAGGTGGACTGACCCAGAAGCTATGGACAACTTGAAAATGTTACCTAATAAATACATGCATTTCAAAATGTGTATCTGCAGTAGAAATCAACTGACTTCCGACCATCACATCTTTTTGGAACATACTGCACACATCCAATCATTCACCCTTGCTTCTGACCCGCTAGGCAAGCTCTTCAAACAGACTACAGTGTTGAAAGACCCATAAAGTTGATCTTACTGAGGATATTTTAAACTTTCATGGGCGTTTGGATTCTTTAAGGGTGGAAAAGAAGAGAATGCGTACAACACGCAAGCCATTATCAGTGTTTACCAAGCCAATGAAGGCACCACAGGGATGGTCTTTATGGGGATTAGAAAGCTGCCCCGCGGTCCCTGACTGTGTGCGCTGCATAGTAATGCTAATGCTAATTGTGCAGGACAAACTGTTAAGCCTCTCTGCTCTATGAGTGGCTTCTTGATGAAATGGCAAGTGACATTGGGGTGAGTCAACCATACTGGTGTCTCTCATCCAGTACTGCTGTTATACAAATGTGACAGGCCAATAATATAACAGAGATGCTAAAGGCTATTGCTAGAGCATGGAGTTACAGGTTTGATCCCCAGGATGTTGGATAGATCAATAAGTGTGATAAATCCAAAAACAACAAAAGATGATCAGGGTAAACAGAATCACAATATACTGATATTCTGTGTGCACAGCCCTAATTTTTATGTGCACGATAATATCTTGTTTTTGCTGGCAACGATAACAAATAGACTGCTAATTCTGATTAGATCCCAATTGCAACAAAAGGAAAATCTCAAATGAAAAATGTCTGGCATAAAACAGATCTATATCTATCCTACTGTGCATCTGTTACCTGGAGAAGCAACATTTTGTGTCTGATATCAAAGACTACGGGGACTATGTGTGAGTATGTCTTCACTCTGTTAACACAGTTGGGACTTTCTCATCCAAACTTCGCACATAAACGGGACAAAACAAACAGCGCCGTTCCAAAAGCACTCAAACGGACTGTGTTAGCATGAGGCTTCACAATGGATTCAAAAATAATTGTCTCCCAGAAGACCCTGCATTGGCTTGACTTCACCATACAAGCGTTTGGAGAGAGAAAGTCCTTCAAACTGCCTCCGAAAATGAGATACAAAGCTCTTCTGCTGCCAACAGGACTGTGTTCCCATTGTGCTGAATTCTCACAGAAGAGTGGAGAGGACACTCCACTGTGTTGTAGTGTTTTAAAGAGAGGGCAGTGTTGGAATGACAGCGAGGGTAAAATGCAACGAGTTCTGGTCTTCGTAGACCAGACGGTATATGTATGGTGAAATGACAGAAATAAATGGCATGCTAAAGAAACATACAGCTTAACCTCTGAACCGTTTTCTAGTAAATCAAAACTACACAAACATCTCAAAAAGACAAGTTACCAGTTTAATTCAGCCGAAACACTGAAAAATGGGCTGTATATATCTAAAATATACATAAGTGAAACATAATCGAATCAAAGCAAAACAAAATCTAATGGAGAGCTTGTGAATTGGAATAAAATCAAATCTGTAATTCACACTAGACAGCAAGAAATAACAGAAAACAATCAAATGACATGAAGTATCTTTCAAGTACAGTGTATTATCTGTAAAAAAGGCCTTACAATGTGTTTATTTCATTTTCTTCATAGTTTTTCCAGCATAAACAACTATATCATGATGTATATGAGTAATAAAACTGTGCATAAATATATGACTTTGGTCATGTCGCCCACCCATAGTCAAGACATGTGCTCGGCAGACGCTACACAGATTCTTAAGTGTAGGAAAAAACTCTTGTTTAATTTTAAAAAGGCCACATCTGTTCTGCTCACTGCTGATGATAGAGCTTTCTAACAAGCTCTTATCCCAACTTAAATTATCCTGTAATTCTCCAATCAGTGCATGCAAGACCATTACAACAGACAAGACATTCCTCAAAGAATTTGCTTGGAATACTTTACAGAAATGCACACAATAGCTCCTATTTCAAGGGAACACGTGGCGCTATTATTTCAGAGGAGCAATTTCAGTAAACATGTCAGGAGGTATATTCATCCGATCTCAAACAATCACTGAGGCGACCTCAATCAGAGTCACAAACATCCCCAATGGTGTATTCAGGTGATGGACTGGGACCTTCACTTGCAAAAACAAACATTTATATCCCCCAACGTCAACTACACATCCTGCCCCAGCGAAGGTATTTGAGACCACATGTGCTGTCTGGTGACTTCCAGGTGAATAAATATCACTAATTATCCCAAACAAACAGCTGAATAAAGGTTTGCTTTTAGAGCTCTGATTAGCGAAATCAGACCTGCATGACCTCAACCACTTAAGCTAAACTCACGGTCATAATTAGAAGACTTTCTCCATAACATTTATGTTCACTTGAACCCAGTTACTTGATGATACCGAGTGAGCTCATTTTAACCAACATGTCCTGATGTATCTGTTTCACAATAATTTAAGCTGAGTTACCCGGCAGAGTGCATTAGTGTATTACAGTCAGGGGTGTACGAATCACAGACTATTCCTTTGCTCCAGTTTCTTCATTTCTTTGATGATTTCACTACATTTTTTTAAGAAAACATCTTAATGGGATCTGAACATACATCTGAAGCTTGTGTTTGTCACTTAAACCTAGCCACACACTCTAATATTTGCTTACCTGATTACCAAACCGCGAGGACAAACATTTCACACTTAGAGTAAGTAAAACAAAGTGGGAACGAGCCAAACTTGACAACCCAAACATATTCTCTCAATGCATATGATTCCTGTAGCACAAACAGCAGTGCATGGCACAAGCAATGCCAGTGTCATGGGTTTGTTTCAAAGAATTGCATGAACTAAAAAAAAGTGTATTTTAAATGCAATTTAAATTGCTTTAGATAAAGGTGGCAATTATATCAAAAGAAAACATAACGTTACATTAAACATCACATATGCTGCAGTGCAACTCATCAACAAAAATAGAAAATCACTATGATGGTGCTTTTTTCAGTATGTTACTGTATTAAGTATTTTCTCCCTCACATTAAACCTCAGGTGAAGCTTCAGTTAAAATTAACAATACATGTCCATAAATGTCACAAAACTCACACATAATGTGCGCTGTGGGTTTAGCAAAGCTGTGAGGCGCAGTGAAAAAAGCAAATAACCGCTTTTGATGGACACAAGATGATACTCTCTCCATCATGTTCGCGCTCAGTTTTCAAACCTTTACTGCAGATTAGGAATAGTTAACTCAAAATGAAAAATATGTCATCACTTGACATCATCCCTTTGCAAAACATAAACGGCGACGTTAGGGAGACTCAGTCACTATTTACTTTCATTGTGCGGGAAAAGATGCAATGAAAGTGAATGGGGACTGAGGTCGTTAGTCTCTAACACGTCAGTCAGTGTTATACAGGAGAGAGAAAGTCAATACAGCTTTTGAACAACATAATAATGAGTGAATGATGACAAAATTTGCATTTTGGGGGAAACTATGCCTTTAAAAACATACAAATGAACGAATTTAAAAGGCTGTATGTACAATACCTCTCATGTTGTGAATTTTGACCATGACCTCGGCTGTTGACATCAAACGGTACGCTAAGTACACACGTCCGGAGTCTCTTTCTATCTGGACCGGTGAGTTTCCGTCCGAAACCACCTCGAACCACTTCTTCTCGAACTTCTGGTCCGGTACCGTAAAGATCAAGTCTCCGACTTTCACATCTTCAGAAACCGTAACGGTATAGGATACTTCTTCAGAAACGGTTCTTGGCTTCCTAACTCGGCTTTTGACATCGGTATGAATCTCTATCCTGTCAGTTGGTACGCTAAATTGTCGCGCATTGTTGTTTTTATCAAGTACCTCAATCTTAACGGTCACTTCTTCAGCTGTCTTATTGCAGCGCGGCAAGCGCGCGCTCACCGAATAGCTCGATTTGGATTCCCTGTCAAAAGTTTTGGTGGTTTTTAAAACGAATCCTGCGTTGTCCAGATATTCAAGTGAAAAATCCGACGAGTCCTCCCCTGTCAAAACTGTTTTAAGTCCAGCCAAGTTTAATTCTTTGCATTTGTCTCGCAGAGGAAAAAGAAGCCCAGCGACAGCAGTTCCAGGAGGTGCGCCTTCCTCAATTTGTCCATAAAAAACAGCCGAATGCACAACAGAAATGGCAAGGAAAATATTGAAAAAACATGCAGTAGGAAATCTGAAAAAAGTCGGAATCCGTAAATACGCCCTCATTATTCCATCAATTCTGCCACTCTGTCCTTTAAATCTGACTTTTATCCTTTATGCATCAATATCATGCTACAAATGTAGCCCAAACCACCACTGAATGAGATACATAAACTATTTGAACACTATCTGCACTTTAAGTTTTCAATACAGTATGTCAATGTTTTGTGTGTAGCTCCTCGACCGGCATCAGTCAACCATACTCTCACTCATTCCCGCATCCACCGATACACAGCATCTCCATGTGGTACCCGGGGCCCCGCCTTCAAAATGATAGCGAATCAAAGTGACGGAAGGGTTGGACTAGAGGTATAGACCCTCCTACTAAATTTAAATAAATATGCAGCTTGCGCTGGTCACCAAGGGAGAAACGTCTGCAGGGATGCAGTTTAAATTGTTGAAAGAGTTTTTGAATATTTTCAGACTTTTAGCCTATTAAGCAAGGTAAAATAAATCAACATTTGTCAGTAAAGACTTGTTTGTTATAAATTGTTATGAAAATGTCTAAGGATCATGTGATACTAAAAATTGGAGTAATGACAAAAAAAACAGCTTTGCCATCACAGGAATAAATTGCATTTTAAAATATATTCAACTAGAAAAAAACAATTATTATTTACTTAATCCATCGTTTTGTTTTGTTTTTTTCTTCTGGAGCAACAGTGAGCGTTTGAATCTTCTGTGATAGTTGCATACAAATCCCTCAGTTGTCCTCAGTGTGAAAAGATGGATCTCAAAATCATACAGTCATTGTTGGAAAAGGTTCAAATACACAAAAATGCTGAAAAACCAACAAATTTGTGGGACCTGAAGGACTTTTCTGAAGAACAGCAGGCAGTTTAACCGTTTAGGACAAATAAGGGACTCATGAACAACTATCACTAAACAAAAAAAAAAACAAAAAAAACAAAAAAAAAACAGCTGTGGATAATTCAGGTAACAACAAAATATAAAGAATCAGGTGTATGTAAACTTTTGAAAAGGGTTATTTTTATAAATTCAACCATTATTTTCTCTTGTGGACTAAATGTAAACGTAAACGTGAAATATCTTATTCAGGTCAGTACTAAATAAAAAAATAACATGCATCCCCCTTTTTTTGGTAAAATAATTAACATTTTGCAGATTCTACAAGGTGCAACTTTTGACCTCAACTGTATCCATGCATAAGACTTGTGTAGGGTGCACCTATGATGTACTCGTAAAGTCTGTTTTTACAGAGCACATTACTTTAAAATAGAGTCTTTTGAGATACAGAAATGCAATCAAATGTCTGGATTGCAACATGTGACAGAATAATGCTTAATTCATAGAAACTTCCCAGAATGCTACCAATGTGTAATACAATTTTATTTTATCTGAGAACATTTTCCAAATTCCTCCTTCACCCAAAGATTGATGTGCAAAAGACTACTTTTGACAAGTGCATCACTGCCCTACAAAAGGCACAACGTTGTAACTACACATTTTCTACAACTGAATTATGATGAAATCACAGCAGTTGCATAAACACAGCTACTATGTTGTGTTTTATGAAGTAGTCTTACTGTGTGGATTCAAATTAGGCCATTTTATGTTTTATGTAAATGATTAAAAAAAAACGTATGACTAGACTTATTAAAATTATATGACTGAAGTCTAAGCAGTTTATGTAACTGGCCACAGCAGGTCTTTTAGACATAATCTGTCCTGTGATAGACAGGTTTAGCCCAACTATTCTCAGATCCAAAGATAATGGAGTGTGAAATTTGATATCAAATCAATCAAAATGTAATCCAAAAACTTTAAAGCCTTTCTTATTTCAGCGCTGGCATAGTTGCTGCATTTTAGGCAGCATATTGCCTCTGAAAGACTGGGGATCAAGGTTTGGTTGGTTAGTTTTAGCAGCTTTGCTGGTAGATTCCAACTGCATCACTCTTCACTCAGTGTCATCTGGCTGATGGATTCAGTTTGAGGCACAATGGACATGCACAGACAGGTGAGACAGCCTGTGACATCAAACATTCTAGAACCGTGCTGGAGAATATTTTATTCCGTATGTTAGTAAATGGAACCGTTTTGTATTGCAAACAAATCCTTTTTTTGGCACGAGGTCAGTTCGCGATTGCACACTGCTGATCATAATTATTTTCCTATTTAACCACATTTCATTTTTCCCTTTCATTCCTTTTCAGTTTGTTAATTAGCGCTAGTCTGTAAGTGCTGGGTATTCCGTGATGTTCCATCATAGAAACGCATAATGGGCACATACTGCATGTATTGTCCATATTGTCAAGGTAAGGAGATTAATAGGATGGGCCCGATTCCAGTCTCTCTCTTTTGTTATGTAACAATGTTTTTCAAATCGAAACGCTTTTCAAATGGAAATGAAATTAACTGATATGAGTGCTATTATGGACTCTGTAGTGGGGGATTCATTACACAGTATTTTTCCCCTCAGCTCTGTGTGGATCTGCAACCGTACATTGGACAGCTGTAAATGGGCACAAAGAAAACTGTTGTCAATTTTAGAGTTTTAAAGTCATTTACATTTAACTATTGTTGCAGAAATATACTTTGTCAAGGCTTTTCTTTATTAATAGCACAACACTCTTTCTGTGTTGTTCCAAACCAGTATGATTATCTTTGTTCTGTTAAACACAAAAAAGCTTTGGAGAATCCTTGTGTTAATCTCTAGGCTGGGTAAATGACTCTTATAGGCTAGATCTTTTAGTGAATGAAAGGCTACATCCTCATTAATCCAGATATGTTTAAAAACAGAGGTTTTGTATAAAAATGCTGTCCTTCCATGCTAGCATTTTAAAGCATTGTACAAAAGTTAATCATCTACACTGACATGTCTGAAAACGCTTAAATCACTGTACATCACATGTGCAAAATGTTATAAACACTCAATGAGATGATACTGAGAAACTAGACATAAGAAAGTTCTATTCTATATGCTATATTTTTCTGGCACAATCATTTTATCTTCAAATATCCCACCAATAATCTTTAGCAACAAGAAAGTGAATAGCAGAACCATGATGGTACAACCATAGATATTTATGGGTACAATATGCGTCACATGACTAAACATGATCGGTTTCGAACCTACGTTTTCACAATTTACGGTACAATGTGAAAACTGTTTTTTGAAATGATACACACTGCTTTTTAAAAGTTTGGCATCAGTAAGATTTTTAATGTTAATTAAGTTTCTTATGCTCATCAAGGCTGTGTTTATTTGATCTAAAATACAGAAAAAAATGCAATATTGTAAAATATTATTACGAAAATCTAAATTATTCCTGTGATCAAAGCTGAATTTTCAGCATCATTACTCCAGTCTTCAGTGTCACATGTTCCTTCAGAAATTTTCAGGATTGTTTGATGAATAACATTCAAAACATTTATAACATAACATTTATATATAATGCATATATTTTTTTGTAACATTATAAATGCCTTTACTCTCATTTTTGATCAATTTAATACATCAATAATCAGTTGATCAATTTAATACATACAAGTGCTGCTTAATATTTTTTGGAACCTGTGAAACTTTTTCAGGATTCTTTGATGAATAAAAAGTTAAAAAAAAGAACAGCATTTATTTAAAATAGAAATCTTTTCTAACAATATACACTACCGTTTAAAAGTTTTGTGTCAGTACATTTTTATTTATTTATTTTGTATTTTTTTTAAAAGAAATTAACTTTTATTCAGCAAGGATGTGTTAAATTGATAAAAAGTGATAGCAAAGACTTGCAAAGATGCTTTGAAAAGATTTATATTTTGAATAAATGCTGTTCTTTTCAATTATTTATTCAAAGAATCTTGAAAAAAGAATCACAGGTTCCCAAAAAACATCAAGCAGCAAAAAAATGTTACCAACACTGACAATAAATCAACATATTAGAATGAAAGTGTATTAAAATAGAAACCACTATTTTATATTGTAATAACATTTTGCAATATTATTGTTTTTTTCTGTATTTTTGATCAAATAAATGCAGCCTTGATAAGCATAAGATACTTCTTTTTTGTCTTACTGCTTCCAAACTTTTGAATGGCAATGTACATAAGACAGGTACTTAAAAAAGCTAAATTTTTGCTTGACAAAAATGCCATCTAAGTGTTGACAAAAGACCAAAATGTAGAGAAAAAGATGCATTTTCAAATTTATGTATTATTGTTGACACAGCCAAAAACAGCACAACCAGTGTAGTCTGACTGATAATGGACAGTTTAACTGAAATATACCCAAATGAACTGAAGTTAGATAAAAACTGAATCAGTATCTGAACTAAACTGAGAAATTCCCAGCCATAATTCTCTCTTCCAAACAACATAAGTGCTGTCATATGGGTTTGAAATGATATAAGAAAGAGTAAACAATGACCAAATTCTGACTTCTGGTTGAACTATTCCTTTTTATGTCTCTTGAGAGACAGTCTCGTCTGATGGTACAGCGCTGAGCATGTGTCCATATTGCGCTCAGATGTGCGCTCAACCTTTGTCAATTGTGATGAATGAGTGCAGTGCCAAAGATGAGGCAAGGTGGAAAAACAAAAGCTCCACACATGGGAATATTTATCCTCATTCCCATCAGCTCAGCATATGCCTCACCTTGTCATACCTCTCCCGTAATCATTGGCACAATACAGAATACTGTATATACGAGATATGACATGACATAACCTCTCCGAAATATGTTAATACTACCTCAATTTCCCTCTTTGAAATTTCTTTGCTCGATTTGGGGAGAAAGAGCCATCTGAATGCCGCGGTGCGCTCGGAAAGCTATAGCTGAAAGATGTGCGCACGCTTTAAATGGATTAAAGCAATCACCTGCACATTTCTCTAAAGTCAAATAGACTTGTTTAAGCATGAAAGCCCCCGCAGCAGCCCGCCTCCTCCTCACCACCTCTCTTTGAGAAGCATAACACAAATTACAGCAATTTACCCCAAGAGGCAGTGTGTGCGTGTGACAGCAGAATGGGTTTCGAGTTGACGGTGTCGAATGTCGTGTCACAGCCACTCACGCCAGTCTTTCATCATATTTTGGCATGCCTCTCTGTGGAAAAAGTGACAGGAATGGAGAGGGAAAGACGGCAATCTCGCAAACCTTGAGTTTCTCCGTCAAAGGTCACCAGAACTGACAGGAATTCTCTTTCTCGCCATCGCTGGCTTGTTTCCTCCTCATTTCCATCTGTACTCTCTCTCTCTCTTCACTTTCCATCCCTCGTGCGCTCTCTCTTTAATCTGAGAACTGACAGTCAAATGAATGCCAGGTGGATTTCTTTTGCCTCCGCCCCTGTTGTATCACAGACAGAGAAAGAATTATTCAACAGCGAGAGTAGCCCTGCTCGTCCATCTCCTCTCTGTGTGCACAGAATCGGTCTCTGTTCTGCTGTCTTGTGTATCAGATTGCTGACTGGTTCCTCATATGCTCGCTGACAGAAAGGCAGGCATGTGGGACGGTCCCCGGGCCCGTCCCTGCAACTCTAGTGATAACATCTTAAATCAGAGTCTGCAGAGCTGCTTCTCTCTGTCACATCGTCCTCCTACCAGCATTTCTCTGTCATTTCCAAATCCATCTCTCCTGCCTTCTTTTCCTTCTCGGGCTTCATCCCATCGTTACTGCATTTGCATTGTTCTCTCTTGTGGAAACGTGTGCTCATTACAACTTTCTACAGTTTTACATTAGAGTTGGCTCATTTTTTGAAGAGTTTTTGATCCTTGTGTTCAAATTACAGTCAGATCGAATGCTGCAATATTAAAATTCAGGCCAATGGGATAAGCTGATGATTTGTATGTTGTGGCTGACATTTGATAACTGAAAATTAGCCAATATTAAAAATATTAACGCTGATATGAAAGGATTAGTTCACTTCCAGAATAAAAAATCTGATAATTTACTCACTTCTATGTCATTCACAATGTTCACATCTTTCTTTCTTTAGTTGAAAATTAAGGTTTTTGAGGAAAACAATCCAGATTTTTCTCCATATAGTGGACTTCAGTGGGAGCCAGTGGGTTGAAAGTCCATCTGAGATCCATCTTTTTACCCCGAGGACAACGGAGGGGCTCATATGCAACTATTACAGAAGGTTCAGACACTCATTGATGCTTCAGAAGGAAAAACGATGCATTTGGAGTCAGGGTTGTAAACTTTTGAACAGAATGAGGATGTGAGGATGCGCCAGTGGGTTGAAGGTCCAAACTGCAGGTTCAATGCAGCCTCAAACAGCTCTACGTGATCCCAGCAAAAGAATAAGTGCCTTATCTAGTAAAACAATCTGTCATTTTCTAAAATATATATATATATATATATATATATATATATAGTATACATGTGAAGTCAAAAATTGACATATGCCTGGGAGAATCTGTAAAATGTTCTTTTACTAAAATAAGAGGGATCATACAAAATGCATGTTATTTTTTATTTAGTACTGACCTGAATAAGATAATTCTACATAAAAGATGTTTACATATAGTCCACTAGAAAAAAAAATGACCCTGTTCAAAAGTTTACATACACTTCATTCATAATACTGTGTTGTTACCTGAATGATCCACAGCTGTTTTTTTGTTTGTTTGTTTGTTTTTTGTTTAGTGATAGTTGTTTATGAGTTCCTTGTTTGTCCTGAACTCTTCAACTGTCCACTGTTCATCAGAAAAAATCTGTCAGGTCCCACAAATTCTTTGGTTTTTTAGCCTTTTTGTGTATTTGAACCCTTTCCAACAACTAATGTATGATTCTGAAACCCATCTTTTCACACGGAGGACAACTGAGGGACTCATATGCAACTATTACAGAAGGTTCAAACACTCACTGATACTCCAGAAGGAAACACTATGCATTAAGAGCTGGGGGGTGAAAACTTTTGAATTTGAAGATCAGGGTAAGTTTTGTCTTCTTGGAAATTTGTAAGTATCTCCTGTGGCTTCTGAAGGGCAGTACTAAATGAAAAAATATGATATTTAGGCAAAATAAGAAAACTGTACACATCCTCATTCTGTTCAAAAGTTTACACCCCTGGCTCCAAATGCATTGTTTTTTCCTTCTGGAGCATCAGTGAGTGTCTGAACCTCCTGTAATAGTTGCATATGAGCCCCTCTGTTGTCCTCGGTGTACAAAGATGGATCTCAGATGGACTTTCAACCCACTGGCTCCCACTGAACCTGGAATGTTTTCCTCAAAATTATTTTTAGCTGAAGAAAGAAAGACATGAACATTTTGGATGACACGGGGGTGAGTAAATTTTCAAGAACTTTTTATTCTGGAAGTGAATTAATCTTTAAACCCAGATTAGCTGATTTTAAATAATATTTTGATAAATGTAACAAAAAAAAAACAAAACACTAAAATCATTCTATTTACATACTACAAGTGATCATACTACAAGTGATTTCAGGCAGTATAACATTATATTGGTAGAATTTTCTTTTTTGAGATTAGCTAAATATTACATTTAACAGTCACAATAAATTATTAGTACTAATAAATAATAAAATGAATATCAGCTGAAATTCAATCAGTTATTCAATATGGTATAATATATATTGTGAATGCCTACCAAAAACACCTAAAATCTCATACAAAAAATCTCATACAAAAAATGGCAATCATTGCATCTTGCATCTGGTATCTTGTCAAAGCTGAGCACAGTTTGAAGCACTGAGATCTGAAGTTAGAAAAACATTTGAAATTGCTTATAGCACCTTTAAAGCTGAAGTCTGTAATCTTTTGATATTAAAATACCGTTCAAGCTAAATATGCAGAGACAATAATAACTCTTTTCTAGGTCAGTTCCTCAAAATTGGTAAATGTTGTTTTTTGTACCACTTTTTTGTAGCACTTTTAAGGTTTAGAGGTCTATAATACCTGGAAAAGACTATTTGTTAGAAAGAAAGAATAAATAAATAAAAATAATAAAAATATAAAAATATCAGGACACTGATTTTTGAATGGGTGTCAAAGGAGAAAGATTTGCCCCAGGTTGCGTAATTACAACATCTACCAGCAGGGGCTAACCAGACAAAACTTGATTTGAGCATCCAAACCTGTCAAATTTAAAAACATTGGCTCCAAAAATGGTACGAGACTCACTGTTTGTCTGGTCAGTGGAAGACGACAGAATGTTCAGGAAATACATTAGAAAACAATCGCTATTTTCCTATCCAGAAGACTATTTGCTCTACATTAAACAAGTGATAGTGTATATCAAGCAGATCTACTGTGCCCTCTGAGGTCTAGGACTGACAGGTAGATATGTTTGTGTGAAAGATGAAGCTTAGTTGAACAGGAAGAGAAAAGCACAATAGAGAAAGAGCGACAGAAACAGAGAGAGAGAGAGAGAGAATGACACCGCTCTTCTCCTGTGACCTATGCAATTGCTAGAGTAGAGACAGCTCATCAATCTCCCATGGTTGAACATCACTCTCTGTCTCCATCCCCCCCAATGGAGGGACAGCCTGTCTTGTCCTAATGCATGTGTCCTTACCTCTCAGCTCCTCTCAACAGATTTACACTCCAGCCCTCAGCCTGTGACAGCAGCTTTCCTTTCACTCCAATCACCATCACTTTGGACCAAACATAGGGGCGTTTCTGGAACTCAACCTTAGGGGGGCAGAAACCCTCATATGAGCTGCCAGGGCTGAATAGAATATTTCTTGCTTTCATTTGACCTGGAAGAGAAGAAATTGTTGAATAAAGTTTTCTTTGCGCACAAAAAGTATTCTTGTAGCTTCATAAAATCACGGTTGAAGCACTGATGTCACATGGACTATTTTAGTGATGCCCTTACTACCTTTCTTGACCTTGAACTTGTCAGTTGCGTTGATGTCTAGGCAGGGTCAGAAAGCTCTTGGATTTCATGAAAAATATCTTAATTTGTGTTCTGAAGTTGAACAAAGGTCCTACAGGTTTGGAACGACATGAGGGTCAGTAATTAATGACAGAATCCCTTTAAGTTATTGTTTTCAGCAGGGCGAGTTCCATCGATGGCCAGCAGAGGTTGCTGTGCTGAGCCACGCACAGTCTAAAGTCTAAACGTGCCACCTGTGCCCAGCATGCACCTCCATCTCTCTGGCCGCCAGCCACGTAAATCACTCAATCAGGCCTCCGGCAGCTCTGCCATCAGCGCCCTGCCTCACGTCTTATGGATAATCAGTGTTGTTTTTCTCTCCGTGCCACACGCACGCTGTTCTCAGTACAGCGCCTTACCCTCCCTGAACCTCCAAACCATTTCTCCACAGTGTCTCCTCCACTTAGAGTGCCAGCAATCTCCCCCCAAGTCCCTCTGATTGCAATCAATGAAAGCACCTTCTAATTCTGTCCGCTCCATTTAGAAAGCCCCCTTGAAACCAGTTAATGCTTAACCATTTGTGACAGAGTGTATCATCTGAGACAAATGATCATCTGTTGTACCTGTGGCGAATCCCAGGCAATTCCCCTCATCGGCACAGACTCTCAGCACTGAGGCGTCGCTTAAAAAATGGAGAACTTTCACTTTTGTTGGAAGGAATGTGACAATTAGCAGAGGTGGATAAAAATGCATTCATGCCTTATTCAAGATCACAGACATGTTTGAATAGCATTCGCATCAATGACAATGATGTGAGGGAAATATTTCTCTCTTTGTTCTTTTTGCGATGCTATTAGTTACTATTTCTCTTCTTTGGTGTAGCCTATTTTCACAGATAATGTACTCAAACCCTTGTCATCCAAGATGTTCTTTTTTTCTTCAGCTGTAAAGAAATTATGTTTTTTGAGTTAAATATTTCAGGATTTTTCTCCATATAATGGACCGATGTGGTGCCCCGATTTTGAACTTCCAAACTGCAGTTTAAATGCGGCTTCAAACGATCCCAAATGTGGTTGTAAACGATCCCAGCTGAGGAAGAAGCGTCTTATCTAGCGAAACGATCGGTTATTGTCATTTTAAAAAATACAATTTAAATACTTTTTAATCTCAAACGCTCGTCTTGTCTTTCTCTCCCTGAACACTGTGTATTCTGCCTTAAGACAGTTAGGGTATGTCGAAAAACTCGTATTCAATCGTATTTTATACCTCAACTTCAAAAATCATTTCAAAATCATCCTACATCCCTGCAGAAGTACCGAGCCAGTCTTTGCAAAGTGAACATGCAAATAAGATCAAACACCCTCAACAAAAAAAGGTAAAACAGTGATATAAGACGATTTTGAAGTTGAGGGAAAACATGAGATGGGAATTTTTCAACAGACCCCCCACTGTTGGTAACAAAGCTGTTTTGGTTAACAATGACTTTCATCGTATGAACAAAAAATACTGAAGTTTCTTAAATGATCTTTTTATGCTTATGTGTAATATATTCTATGTTGAATCAAATAAAATATTTCTATCTAAAGCTACAATTTGTAATCGACTTGATACCTTCTCATTTAACGCAAAAATAGCTTTAAATGATATATATATTATCAACGCGTCCTTGGTGAGCATAAGAGACTTTTTTTCAAAAACTTTAAAGGGACAGTTCACCCAAAAATGAACATTTTGTCATTAATTGCTCACCCTCATATCGTTCCAAACCCGTAAGACCTTATTCATCTTCAGAACACAAATTAAGATATTTTTGATGAAATCCGAGAGCTTTCTGACCCTGCATAGACAGCAACACAACAGACACATTCAAGGCCCATGAATATAGTAAAGACATAGATAAAATTGTCCATGTGACATCAGTGGTTCAACAGTAATGTTATGAAGCTACAAGAATACTTTTTGTGTGCAAAGAAAACTAAATTATCAACTTTAGTTGCATTGCTGTCTATGCAGGGTCAGAAAGCTCTCGGATTTCATCAAAAAATATCTTAATTTGTGTTCTGAAGATGAACATAAGTCTTACAGGTTTGGAACAACATGAGGGTGAGTAATTAGGGTAAATAGAGTAATTTTAAAAACAATCTCTCTGAATTTTGAATAGCAGTGTTTACAGCCAACATTTCTTGACTTCATCCACAATCTTTAATTTTTTTGTTTTTCCATATTTCAGAATTGCCAAAACTGGGTATTTTGGTGCATTTTCTTGTCTGGAAGGTGGCTATGATGCTATAATGAAGTCAATTTTCTCTCACTAGGTAGGCAGCTCACTAGTTTCTTGAACAGAGCTATAAAATGCATGTACAGATTAATGCACATAACACTAGGTTTTATTTAGAGCTGACTTTATGATATATCAGGGGTTTTACAATCTGAAGTAGGGCTGATGTTATTGTGGTCTAATGAATGTGGAGGATGTGCTTGCATGTAACCTAGATAACAACATAGGACCTGTGAAAGGAAGATCCACATTAGGCACTGTTTTGGTGCAAATTGGTGCAAATTTGGTCCAATTCTTTTTATGTCAGTCTGAAATGCAACAACACAGAACAAACTCCTGACAAGCGCTATGACAACAGCAACCTGAAAAAAAAACACCTCAAAGGTCGGGGGCAAAAACAAGAACGGCTTGCTTTTTGTCTCGGAGGAACGGGCTAATTATAAAACCTCATGACTATGTGGGTTTAACAAAGCATCGCAGAGAGCCTGGAGTCGTGTACGGTTTGGTGTTCGCAGAATGTGGGTAGTCTCATTTCCCGTTCACAAACAAGCTGTCTCTGTGCATCCCTGTACGCCTGAATACACTCAGCGTGGCCGCATTGTTGCTGCGACATCCACAAACAAGCTTTTGTGTGACTCACTCGCTTCTCTCACACTTCTCAAGCAGACACGTGCTCTCTGCCCCTTTTTCAGGGCGCCATCGTCTCCTCTTTGCATCTGCAACAGAAATAGAACACCTGACTATTTTCAAACGCCATCAAAGGGGGATCTGTATGCCCTATGGGTTTTCTACCCTGTATTTCTGTGTTGCTCGTGAGTCCGCATCTTCCCTTGATTATAATATTGTTTAAAAAGATGACAAAAACAGAGTTCACAGTACAGAGATGGCTGAAGAAAACACAGCCGGCACAAATAAAGGAGGCCACTGCAATAAAAGCATATTAATGCAGGAACACCAATAACAAGGTGTAACCTCGTACAATACAAACACAAAGCAGCAAATACAAACACAGACATCCATTCTGAGCTTTAATATTGCTGTGAAGCACAATTAAAGTGGTGATGCCTGTAGAGATGCAAAAACAGTGAATGGAGCCTGATTAGATTTAACTCATCTGACTGTAATATTTTACGAATGACCCTCACTTAATAGCTGCACTTGAGGATATGGTTTGAGACAAAGGTGTAAAATCATTTGTAACCCTGTACACAAAAGAAGTCATAATAGCATGGGTATATTTGTAGCAATAGCCAACAATACATTGTATGGGTCAAAACGATCAATTTATCTTTCTTTTATGCCAAAAATCATTACGGTATTAAGTAAAGATCATGTTCCATGAAGATATTAAGTACATTTTCTACTGTAAATGTAATATGCATTGCTAAGAATGTTATTTGGACAACTTTAAAGGTGATTTTCTCAATACTTTAAGCCCTCAGATTCCAGATTTTCAAATTGTTGTATCTCAGCCAAATATTGTCCTATCCTAACAAACCATACATCAATTGAAAGCTTATTATTAAGCTTGATGATGTATAAATCTCAATTTCAAATTGACCCTTATGACTGGTTTTGTGGTCCAGGGTCACATTTTGAGTTGTTTTTGGGTTAAAATAATGTAACTCTAAGGTTTAAGTGATAGGGTAACAGATCAAGTTAAAATATTTCAACTGAAAAGTCAGTTAGCTTCTTCAATAATGAATAGAATAAAGATACTGACATTATTTTCTCATTCTCATGTTGCTCCAAACCTATATGGCGTTTTTTGAATGCATTTGATTTTTAAAAATGAGAGTTTGCAGTGAAAAAGCCACTATAATAGAACCACAAAAATCATCCATTGAACTTGTTCGCTACATTCCAACACTTCTGGAGGCACATGATAGATTTGTAAGAGGAACACACCCAAATTTAAGTCAAAATGTAATAAAATTGTGTTCTGGAGTTTTACACTTACACTCAGAAGTACACTCAAAAGAGGAAATTAGTACTTTTAGTAAACGAGGACGTATTAAATTGATAAAAAATGACAGTAAAGGCATTTATAATGTTACGAAAACGTATATACTGTTTTTTTTTTTTTGTTTAGTGATAGTTGTTCATGAGTCCCTTGTTTGTCCTAAGTAGCTGAACTGCACTCTGTTCTTCAGAAAAGTCCTTCAGGTCTCATAAATTCTTTGGTTTTTCAGCATTTTTGTGTATTGGAACCCTTTCCAACAATGACTGTATGACATCCATTTTTTCACAACTGAGGGACTCTGGGGGTGTAAACTTTTAAACACAATGAGGATGTGTATGTTTTTTTTTTTATTTTGCCTAAATATCTTTTTTTTTTCATTTAGTATTACCCTTCAGAAGATACATACATGTTTCCCAGAAGACAAAATAAGTTACATTTACCCTGATCTTTAAAATCTTCCCTCAGTTGTCCTCAGTGTGAAAAGATGGATCTCAAAATTGTACAGTCATTGTTGGAAAGAGTTCAAATACACAAAAATGCTGGAAAACCAAAGAATTTGTAAGACCTGAAAGATTCTTCTAGAGAACAGCGGGCAGTTTAACTATCCACATCTGTGGATCATTCAGGTAACAACACTGTATTTAAGAATCAAGTGTATGTAAACTTTTGAACAGGGTAATTTTTATAAATTCAGCTATTATTGTGGACTACATGTAAATGTCTTTTATGTGAAATGTCTTATTCAGGTCAGTACTAAATAAAAAAATAACATGCATTTTGTATGATCCCTCTTTTTCTGGTAAAATAATTAACGTTTTACAGATTCTGCAAGGTGTATGTAAACCTTTGACATCAACTGTATATCCATTTTAAATAAATGCTGCTCTTTCAAATTTCCGTTTCATCAAAAAATCCCAAAAAGCCTGATTTCTGAAGGATCATGTGATGCTGAAGACTGGAGTAATGATGCTGAAAATTTAGCTTTGACATCGCAGGAATAGACTTTAAAATATTAAAAACAGAAAAAAGAACAGTTATTTTAAACTGTAATAATATTTTAAAAATATGACTGTTTTTACAGTTTTTTAATCAAATAAATACAGTCTTGGTCTGCATAAGAGACATTTTTCAAAAACAGTAAAATTATCTTATTACTATTATAAATATCAGTAAAATATCCTACTAAATATATCTTATATGGAGTTTGTATACATAAACAAATAAACTTTGGCGATATACAAACATTATCTGTTCCTATATGGAAAACAGCTGCATGAAGGTTTGACATAAGCGTCAATAATGACAGTATTTTTACTTTTGGGAGAACTTTTCCTTCAAAAGAGAAGTGTCAGAACCCATGACAACCACATGTGACTATAACCTTTTTGAAAAGAAAATAGCCAACATCTGTAAACCTATGAACCCCAGACACACAAAGAATCCTCAGAGACAGCTTCCTGAGAGCAAGGCTGAGACAGTTTTGTGATAAGTTTTCAAGCTCTTTCTGCTGTTGCACATTCTCTGGTACTACATAAAGCCTGAAAGGACAGAGAAGAAAAACAAGGTTGAGGTTCATAAAACAACCTGGCTTAAGTAGTATTAAAGTTCTCTTCTCTTCCTGTTTGTCAGTCAGAGTCCCGATGAGGGAGTCTGGGAATAATCCAAGTAAATCACCTCTAGCCTGTGGTCAGCTCACTGAATAAATCCATCCAAATGCATGCCATTGGAAAGTAAACAAACAATAACTATTCTCCACCTTTTTTTACGTCTCCCTGCACTGCGAAGGTGTCTTCAACTGATTCCCGGCACCTGGCAACTCACTTGACTGACATTTCTGCGCAGTTCCATTAAGGCCAATGAGATTAAATGACCAAGGACCTGTGAAAGTGTTAGTGGAAAAACACGGTAGTGAAGGACAGAGATATTAAAGCTTCGTGTTGGCACCTCACTCATTGTGAGTAATTATTTCCAAGGACTGCCATTATCCCTGAGGAAAAGAAAAACCTGGAGGAAGCAGGCTAATCAGGCAGCGTTTGTGGCTGTCAGCGCGTACCTGCAACAGGAAGACAAGCGCAGCGCTGGTGCTCAAGGAGAACATGTGGCCTTCCCCGGGTCTGATTGCTCTCAGATTGCCATGTGACAGGTTGGACAGAGGGTTGAGGGGGGCTTGTGTCTCTATGCGGCCTTAATGTGAAACATCAGCTGACACTCAGAGCCGGGCTCGACCCACACACACACACACACACTCACGAATGCTGCTTGGCTTACCGCAGTTCACTTCAGGTGGGGGTGTCTGTGACAAGACTACAGCTTGTTAGTCCAAAGTTGCACAGTTGCCATGACGTGCCTGTTGGTCTACTGGCCTCCAGCGTGAGCCTCCGGCCTTCTCATTAAACAGAAGAGAAGAGAAGAGAAGAGAAGAGAAGAGAAGAGAAGAGAAGAGAAGAGAAGAGAAGAGAATTGAAAACAATGAGAACAAATGAAATGAGTTCTGAGTCAAAAAGATGACAACAGATTAAAAGAACAGATGAGAAGAGAAAGGTCAAGAAAAGGTACAGTTGACGTCAAAAGTTTACATACACCTTGCAGAATCTGCAAAATGTTATTTTACCAAAATAAGAGGGATCATACAATGTTTAGTGATAGTTGTTCATAAGTCCCTTGTTTGTCTGAACAGTTAAACTGCCTGCTGTTCTTCAGAAAAATCCTTCAGGTCCCACAAATTCTTTGGTTTTTCAGCATTTTTGTGTATTTGAACCATTTCCAACAATGACTGTATGATTTTGAGATCCATCTTTTCACATTGAGAACAACTGAGGGACTCATGTGCAGCTATTACAGAAGGTTCAAACGCTCACTGATGCTCCAGAACGATGCATTAAGAGCCGAGGGGTGAAAACTTTTGAAAAGCATGAAGATGTGTACATTTTTCATATTTTGCATATGTATCATATTTTTCCCATTTAGTACTGCTCTTCAGAAGCTACAGAAGATACTTGAAGATTCTGAACCTTCTGCAATAGTTGCATATGAGTCCCTCAGTTGTCCTCAGTGTGAAAAGATGGATGTCAAAATTATACAGTCATTGTTGGAAAGAGTTCAAATACACAAAAATGCTGAAAAACCAAAGAATCTGTGGGACCTAAAAAATAACATGCATTTTGTATGATCCCTCTTATTTTGGTAAAATAATTAACATTTTGCAGATTCTGTAAACTTTTGACCTCAACTGCAAGTCAAGAGGAAAACATATGAGACTAACTAAGACTAAATGACACATTAATAAAAGAAAATAGATGAAGAATGAGAAGCAATGAGAAGACAAATCAAGACAAGAAATAGATGAGATGAAAGTCAAGAACGGAGACAAACAGACAGAACATCGACAAGTCAAGACAAAGGGGGCTATACAAGAGGAGAAAAGATGCGACTAAATGAGACAAGATGACACATCAGGAGAGAAAAAGAGTTGAGGTGGGAAGAGAAGAAAAGAGACAAAAGGACAACCGTTGAGATGAGAAGACAATGAGAACAAATGTAAAGAGAACAGGCATGAAGAGACTAGAAGAGCAAATGAGAAGGCAATAATAAAACTGATTAGACAAGACGTGACACAAAATAGACAAAATATTAAGACAATACAAGATGGGAGAAAAGAGGAGACAAAATGAGACAGAATCAAGATGAGATGAGACGTGAGATGTGAAGAGATGCTAAGAGACGTGAAGATACGGGGAGGTGGATGGTTGAGACAAGAACAGAAGATTTGAGAAGAACAGATGGGACAAGACAAGATGAGAAAAGATGAGACGACACATCAAGAGATTAAAAAAGAAAGGATGACACTAAGACAGGAAGAGTCAAGGTGAGATGGAACCAGAAAAGAATAAACTGAGCATAGAAAAGAAGAAATGAGACAATATTATGTCTTCATCAATTAGCAAACAGTTATTTTGTTTCCACTGGGTTCTGGACTAATACTTTTATCAAATGATGTAGTCAGTCACTGCTTCACTCAATAGCCCTTTGGTGCCCATTTAAGATTTATAAGGGAGAAAATAGTGCTAAAGTTAGAAAATGTAAAATTAGAGCAATGAGCTGATGAAGTGAAGCGTGTCTCATCAACGAGATCCCAGTTTGACCTACCAGGGATAACAGACTCGGGTCAAACATCTCGAGAAACACAGCTGGCAGTGCTTAAATGTGGATGAATCTGAACGCTTGACTTAAGTCTCTTTCCTTTCAGCACTTTGCAATGCAATGGGGTGATAGATCACGAAAATACCTAGAGATACCAGGTGTGCAAATTTCTCATGCACTTTAGGAATTTATGGAGAACACCAAAATAGCTCTGGAAGTTTCTCACGGCACATGCTAGCACAGTTAACCTTCCACATACAAACTCATAATGATTTTGCTATTTTCTCTCACTCACTCGTCCTGTCAACCTCTATAACCTCGTCCCCGTATTCATCTTTATCTGCTATTGCTTCAGACATCCTGCCGAAATGGGATGAATCTAAAGGCAGGGGCGAGGAACGGCATCAGGGGCCCACACCAGTTGCTGGGAAATCAGAACGCAATTGTGCTTCATAAGTGAAAGGTACATGTGATGAAGAGTGACAATAGTGGCTGTGTAATCCCTTTATGAAAAGCAAATTGAAGTTCATGCTTGAATACAGCTTGCAAAATGGCCCGAATTCAAGACATCAAGTGCAGCGGGCGAACGCGGGGAGGGGTAATTTATGACAAGCAATTTTAAGGCACAATGCCGCGATGACCGCTCATCTGCAGAGACGTACGCGGTAGGCATATCTTTTTTTTAAGCTAGTCATTAAGGCTGACACCTAGAGACACAGAGTGAGGGGAAAAGGATTTCGGAATTATTAATTTATAACAGAGAGCCATCCAAGCCTTTTCATGTTTAATCGCTCGCTCCCTTAATGGGAATGTTTTATATTCCGTTTTACATGACAGCGTGTCATTGGGTAACAAAAGAAAACAACCAACCCTGGCACTCTCGAACAACACGCTAAATGGGAAACCGGGAAAATTTATCACATCTGGTGCATGGCTGATCTCTTCCATCAATGCCAGGAAGAAGTCTCTCCGAGGGTCTCTAAATCCCATGTTAAAAGACGGCCATTACAGAGACATTAACTGCTTTGTTGGACATGTTTGACAGTGTCAGAGTGTGTTTATGCAGGGCGTATAACTGAATGACACATAATATGTCATGAGAAGCTGGCTTATTTCCAAGCTAAACATGCCATTGCATGTCAAGCACCCAAGATCTCCTCAACAAAACACAATTCAAAGCCTCCATTCAGTAAGCGTTCTGAGTCACAAGCTTGCAATTTGATATAGATTATTTTGGATATGTATCAGGTATAGTACATGCCAAATGAAAAAAATCAGTAAAATATACATGAGAATCATTTAGTATTACATTATTATAATATGTAATTGCTCAACCAGTGTTTCAACCATGCAAAGGCTTCAGTATAACAGCTTGTAAACAACGTCACGTTACGTCACATTTACCTCCGAAAAAAAACATATTCAGTAAGTCAGCTAAAAAAAACTCTACAGTTGAGCGTTTTGCTAAATATATGCACCATATAATATATTCATTATAAATATAATATTGTAGGTTAAAATTAACTGACTTTGAAAAAAAATGATAATGCCATGAACTGAAAAAAAAAAGGATTTACTGAAACAATTTTCACTCAGAAATTGGTATTAAATTTTAATGAATAATCACAAAGACATGCAAAATTTTGAAGTAAAGTTTAAACACCGTGTACGATTTACTTTGCAATGATTTACACTCAGAACTTGCTAGTAAATATCACAAATATTTACATGGAGATGGCAAGTAACACATTGAATTAAACTTAAAAATTTAAAGTAGAAAGACTGAAATAGTAACATTTTTCTAATAAAACACACCAGTAAATTTATTTGCAACTTTTTTTTCCTCAGACAAATCCACTTCATAGTTTCAAATAACTTTTTTTGTCAGTTTAACCATTTTACTGAAAATGAGATCACTCATGAGATTTTAAGTTAATATTTAAACAACCTGATTTACATGTTTTAAAATCTCAACACTTATGTAAAAAGCATTTGATCTTTTTTGTCATTTTTTGAAACAAATTTTCTCTCAGGACTTTAAAGTAAATTTTAATGAATAATCACAAAGAAACAGCAAGCAACAATACTTCAACTTACATGTTGAATTGCAACTTTAAAAGTAGAAAGACTGAAGTAGTATTTTCATGTAAAGTTTAAACATTCTGTAAGATTTACTTTTAAACGATTCTGAACAATTTCAACGATTTTCAAAAATTTGAACACATTGTAACACAGTGAATTCAACTTAAAAAAATTAAGTGGAAAGACTGAAATAGTACAATTTTCTCAAAAAACATACCAATAATCTTATTTGCAACTTTTATACTCAGACAAATCCGTTGCATGGTTTTAAGAAACTTTTTTTTGTCAGTTTAACCATTTACTGAAAATAGTTACTTCAAGTTAATATTTTAACAAGCTGATTTATATCTCTAAACTGTATGTAAAAAGTATTTTATGGTTCTTTTTCAACATTTTTGGATTGTAAAACCTTCAGTCTTTATTCTTTTACATATGCAATGATAATAACTTGGACATTCTGGAAAATATCTCATTTGTATATAAACACTTTAACTGATTTGTATATAAACACTTACATTACACTCATTTAAGTTTTTAATAATAATAAAGTTATAATTACATAATTATATTTCTACTCCAAAATATAACTTCTACTTTGTTTTCTGAAATATAAACATTTAAATGGTGGCTAGCATAAAAACTTGACGGATTTATTCATAAATAAACATTGAAAAACTGTATAATTTATAATGAATATGGTATGTGGTGCATATATTTAGCAAAATGCTCTCTCTAGAGTTCATTTTTCCAGCTGACTAACGAGTTTGTGGTCACTAAATATGTTTTTTCTGTGGTAAATGTGACATTACGTGACATTGTTTACACGCTGCTATCCTTCGGATGTTTATTCATGTTTATTTCATGCAGAAACTGGTTAAAGCGGAGGAGATGATCCACGATCTGTTACTCCACATTAAACAGCGCCAAAATGGAATTTATTGTTTGAATTATGCACTAAAATAGACAGAATTTGAAATCTAAGACTTTCTTTTATATAAAAAGTGACAAAGTATAAAGCTCATTGTGATTTATTGGATGAGATGTGTGCTACAATGTTCCATTCATTAACTGAAAACAGGCTAGACTATTATCGATTATTGCGATTCTTGAGGATTGTTTCGTAAAAATAAGAATCGATTAAAATTGAGAAATGGATATTTTTTATCCAACTCTGGTAAGCATGTGGCTCAAATTGGACAAAGCAGGCCATGAATTTTTAAAATGACAGCTTTGAGTAGAGTATGACTGGAATAGGAATGGGTGTAGACTTAACGGTCACTGTCTCTGTGAATAGAAAGTTTGTCTTTGACGGTTAAAGACAAAAGGCTCCTATACCTCCTCCTTCCTAAAGTAAAGCCACAGAATGACATGAGACACCACTGTTAACCTTTACCAGTTGAGGCAGAAAGCATGTGTGATCTTTGTGCTGATGGGTAATGACTCACAGAACGGTCTCTGAGGGATTTCACATGTCCTGTGTGTGGAGGTGCAGACATTCACCCAACGGTTCCTGATAATTGGACAACATATGGAGGCTTTTTATACCATCAGTGAGATCAATGGAGTCACAGATTGCACCCTAATCTCATGATAACAGCACTGACCTCTTCACCTAAAGGGATAGTATAAGTGAAAATGAAAAATCTTTCATCATATGCTTACCATCATGTGTTTAAGCATCACAAAATAAGATATTTTCCAGAATGTATAGTTATTCTCATTGCCTTTGTAACTAAATAAAGACTGAAGCTTTTAAAGAAGTTCACTTCCAGAACAAAAAATTACAGATAATTTAATCACCCCTTGTCATCCAAGATGTTCATGTCTTTATTTCTTCAGTCGTAAAAAAATTATGTTTCTTGAAGACAAAGTTCAGGAATTGTCTTTTTTGGACTTTTATGGACTTCATTGGTGTCCCCAAGTTTGAACTTCCATAAAACAGTTTAATTTAAGCCTCAAAGGGCTCTAAACGATCCCAGCCGAGAAAGAATGGTCTTATCTAGTGTAACAATCAGTTATTTTCATAAAAATAATACAATTTATATACTTTTTAATGCCAAACACTCGTTTTGTCTTACTCTGTCTGGACTGTTTTTGTTCCGGTTCGTGACAGTTAGGGTATGTCGAAAAACTCCCATCTCATGTTCTCCCTCAACTTCAAAATCGTCCTAAATTGCTGTTTTACCTTTTTTGTTAAGGGTGTTTGATCTTCTTTGCATATTCACTTTGCAAAGACTTGGTCGGTACTTCTGACAGCGATGCAGCGATGTAGGATGATTTTGAAATGATTTTTGAAGTTGAGGGAGAAAATACGGTTATATACGGAGTTTTTAGATATACCCTAACTGTCTTTCAGAATAAACTGGGTTCAGGGAGAGAAAGGCAAGATGACCGTTTGAGATTAGAAAGTATTTAAATACTATTTTTTAAAAATGAAAATAACCAATCGTTTCGCTAGACAAGACCGCATTTAAACTGCGTTTTGAAAGTTTAAAACTGGGGCACCATACCAGTCCAATATATGGAGAAAAATGCAGAAATGTTTTCCTCAAAAAACATTATTTCTTTACGACTAAAGAAAGAAAGATATGAACATCTTGGATGACAAGGGGGTGAGTACATTATATGTGAATCTTTGTTTTGGAATTGGACTTCTCCTTTAAAAGGGTTTGTACCTGACCTGATCTTGTTGTTTGTCTTTGTGGCTGTGACCTCTTTCTCTGGTGACCTTACTGTAATCCAGTGCATCTCTCTCCATCATTTTCCTGCCTTCCACAGTCACTATACCATCTCATGACCTGTGACCTAAAGACCACAGTGCACTAATAAAAGATGATATAATGATATGAGAAATCAACAGACAGAGACAAACAGAACTTGTGCTGGATTTTTTGTTTCTGAGGCATTACCTCAGCTCCACACAGTCCTAAATCCTCCATGCAAAGTGGCAGGTCATTGATATCAAGGTGACACCAGCCTTCACGAACACTCTGGTGACGTGATGGGAGGGACAGACAGGAGAGAAGCTCAGGGCCACTTTCTTTAAGCTCCATTAAGCTCAGTGGCAAATCATACCCTAATACCTGTTGTCACGACGGATTCACTGGAGTGAAAATGCTTTTCCAGGCCACCGGGTGAGACACACACACACACACACAGAGCATCCTCGCTCACACGCTGTTATTCACTTACTTAAATTTATAAGCAGGCGATACTACGTGACAGGCGTGCAATCTCCCTGAGTAACCACAACACCTCTGATGCTTGAAGACATGATACTGACAGCAGTGGCGTGTGCTGGACTTCTGAAATGAGGAGGCCAAGTCCCCTCTCTGGGTTTCGTTGTCTTTGCTTTAATTTTATTTGATGTTTACACAGTTTATGGCATAATGGGAAAATGGAACACCATTTACCTTACTTTTAAATAATCAGCAAGTTACCAAAATTATATTTCACCCAAAAATGAAAACTACCCAATAATTTATTCACCCTCAAGCCATCCTAAGTGTATACAAATTTCTTCTTTCAAACGATCTGAGTTAATATTCTGGCTCTTCCAAACTTTACAATGGCAGTGAATGGGTGTTGAGATGTTGAAGTCCAATAAAGCGTATCCATCCATCATAAAAAGTGCTCCTAACGGCTCCAGGGGGTAAATAAAGACCTTCTGAAGTGAATCAATGTGTATTTTTTTACAAAAATGCATTGATTCACTTTAGAAAGTCTTTATTAACCATGGTTTTGAACAAATTGGTTGAGTAACCAATCCAATGACTCACTCATAAACACTTGTTTTGATACTAAATGAATCATTGTTTTTAAACGAATGAGTTAAGCAAATGATTCAGTGACTTGTTCATTAATAAACTGATTCAGTAAAAGATTTTTACTTACAGGCAGTGGTTGGGTTATGAACTGTCGTTTTTCATTTTGTCCTGTTCTCTGTGGTCCACTTATAATGTTATCAAGATGTTTACATCAAAAAACATCATAATTTAGAAGTAATAAGCTATTTTCTGTCCTGCATTTCCCCCCCCTCAGCAGAATCCTCTGTTTGAATAGGCGTGGTGAAGGGCTGCCAGGTTTTCACAACAAAACTCACCCAATTGCTTCTAAAAAAATAGCCCAAAAGTAGCCCAATCCCATTTTGAGGGGGGACCCCAATACAAATCGCATTCTTGGCGGTAAAATACACATTTTTGGCAGGGTTCCTCTGGCAAAATTAGCATTCCAAGGGCTAAATATTATGTTATTGGGGTCACTTCAATCCGCAGGCGTGAAAAACAACCCGCGGCAAAAGTATGAAAGCAGCCCAATTCCACGGGAAAACCGTGGACTTGGCAACACTGGCATGGTGGATTGTAGATTCGGAAGTAAACATACACTGCTATGATTGGCTAACAGCCTACATTTGAAGAGTTCAGATGCAAAAGCCCATAAATCCATCTGATGTATTTCTTTAAAATTAGCATTTCTTTTTGGCTACTTTGTATAGGCTTCTATGTAAGTACTGGTACTTATGATTGGGCTGAGGCTGGAATTTAGCGAGTTTGAAGTAAAAGTATTTGATGGACGTGTGCTATGTGTCAAGAGCATTCATTCAGTATCATTATCTCATTTTTGACCGAGATGGCTTTTAGCTGGTTTGGCATCTGAACTCTTCATTTACTACGCCACTGTGATTCAGGTTTAAAACACATAAATAACTCAGTACATATCAAACGATTTGTAAGAAGAGACAAAGTAATAGTGACCACATAATGAAAACTGTTGGAAAACTTATAGGCGGCATAGCAATGTCTTTTAGTTTCTATCTTTTTGAAAATCTTGCCATGAATTGTGTCACTCTGGTTACTGACATAACCTTGGTTCCCTGAGAGTTCTTACTGACACAGTCTGAAACTTTCCTAACGTTGGAATCAGAAGGAATGCAATGCAAAGACTTTTTTTCCCTCCACAAATTAGCACTGCATAACGTCCTGTTGTTTTCAGAGCTATCTTTAATGTTTAGTTTCTAGACCTGCACGTTAGCCTCTGGTAAACGAATCGATGGGCAGGGCTAAACAGGCAGTGATCTTCTGCGGAGGCGGTGCTTAATCTACCTATTACATCATACAAAGCTGTCATTTTGGTAGATTGCCTTCAATATAAGCTGTTTTAAGACTAACATCTGAAACTTACAGGATGTTTTTACAGTACAACGACCTCTTATATGTCAAAAGATCAAGGCAATTTTGGTTTCTCAGTTCATGACTCCTTTAGTCAGAAGAAATCATCTGTTTTTTTTCCCTGCTTGCTAACTGATGCAAAAACATTTTTAGGCCATCCAACGTAGTGCAGATTTGATTAAATTCTAAGAAATCATATTTGTGAAGAGCCACCTTCTCTTTCCTCTGTGTGTGTTCTGTAGAAGCACAAAGCCAGAAACTCTGAAGCACAAAAGCAGAAAGGCAGCTAAATAATGTCATTCTCACAGTAGCAATCTCACTGAATGGCTGAATGCGTTCGGCGGTCTTGCCAATCTTTTCGGCCTCAACGTTACAATGGCAACTCATTCTCTCAGCCCACTGTTTCTAAGCAACCGGACACAAAACCACCTCCCTCATGATTTGAGAGATGCCATGGGCACTGGGACATGATTATCACTGCCTCTTATCTCACATCAAACCGATACCCAATTTCTGGGCGATTTTCACCAACCAGCCCAAGTTGGCCCAAATGAGAACGTTTACTATACCGTAAAGTCGAGATAGCGTGAACTCAAAGCGAAACAATGAATTTTGAAATGTGCTCGGCTTAACATTTGATATGGGGACTTGCTCGGCTGATGTGCCCTGGAAGAGAGAAAGCAGAGGGAAAAGCAAACGCATCTGCCACTAAAGTCGGAGAGCTTAGCATGACGCTGTTGTGAGGCCGCCACACTGCCGGTCTCTTCATCTGCCAATCAATCTTTCATCTCAGAGCAGGAGAGGGAGCAGATTCCTGGCTAAACCTGCTTTCAGAGAAGGGCACACATCCCTCTCACTAGGTCTCACTGAGAGTATTAATGTGACCATGTACACATACATGGTTTACCATAAACACCCAGTGCGGTGCATGATTCCCCTGAAAGCTCAGACCAATAAGGGTGTTTCCATTTGACAGTGTTGGGGGTGATGTGGAACAAGCAGCATACATTAGATAATCAGATTTGTTTTTTTAAAGGGATAGCTCACCAAAAATAAAAATTCAATCATGATTTAAAGGGTTAGTTCGCCTGAAAACTTAAATTCTGTCATTAATTACTCACCCTCATGTTGTTCCAAACCTGTAAGACTTTTGTTCATCTTCGGAACACAAATTAAGATATTTCTGATGAAATCTGAGAGCTTTCTGACCCTGCATAGACAGCAACACAACTGACACGTTCAAGGCCCAGAAAAGTAGCAAGGACATTGTTAAAATGTGTGACATCAGTGGTTCAACTGTAATGTTACGAACCTACAAGAATTGTTTGATTCTCAAAGAATCAAGAACTGGGCATTGAACATGGTAGTTGCATTGCTGTCTATGCAGGGTCATAAAGCTCTCGTAATTCATCAAAAATATCTTCATTTGTGTTACGAAGATGATTGAAGGTCTTACGGGTTTAGAACAGCATGCGGGTGAGTAATGTATGCATTTAGCAGAAAAAAAAAATGAATACAGGTTTTGAACACAGGTTTGGAAGACAGAATTTTTATATTTGGGTGAATTGTCCCTTTAAAAAAAAATTGTGTTTTTTTTTTGGTCAATGTTTTTGATGCCATATCTATATATACTATATGTGAAAACAGCAATACAGTATCTAAACTGCTTCCATTACAATCAAGAAACCTGATTATTTATCAAAAAAGGTGTATTCATCACTTTTTGCCTAACAGTCATTACCTGAAAACTATTTAAGGAAAATACCTGTCCAAAACCTGAAATAATAGTTTAAAGAAAAAAATAAAATAAAATAAAGTTAAAAAGTGTTGAAAAATAAAAATAAATGAATCGATAACTAGTACCGTAAATGTAAATAACATTACTTTTGATTTAAAAATGATTGTGTTACATTATAATTTAGATAATTAAAGGAAACACCCTGGATGAATGGATATAAGACTTCAGGGAAATAGCTGGACGAATGGATATAAGACTTCTATTAGTGGTAATGTTCCTCAACACTGTTAATTGGTCTTCTACAGAAAGCAACAACAAAGAAACTTCAAAACAGTAGCCTTGAAATGAACAAGAAAGAAAAGAACAGATAATGAAGTCAAGATAATTGGTTACACCAGAAGCATTTCTCATCATCTCTTTCTGTTTGTATTTGAAAAGAGGCTCGACAGATACCTCAGTTTGAGCTCAACTGAATGTATATTCAGGAAAACGTGTAAAAATTAATCATAACCACACAGTATAGTCATATTCCAAAGGTGTCCAAGCCTCCAGCCCTTCAAAGTTGTTCAGCCCAGTGTTGTCAAAGGAATAATTCACCCCAAAATCAAAATTCTGTCATTAATTACTCACCCTCATGTTGTTTCAAACCTGTAAGACCCTCATTCATCTTAAGACACAAATTAAGATATTTTTGATGAAATCCAAGAGCTTTCTGACCTCGCATAGACAGCAGTGCAATGTTCAAGGCTTAGAAAGGTAGTAAGGACATCATTAAAAAAGTCCATCTGACATCATTGGTTCAACTGTAATGTTATGAAGATACAAGAATATTTTTGTGCACAAAACAAAAAAAAGACTTTATTCAACAGTTTCTTTAGTACCATGTCAGTCTCCGCCGCACATTCATGATAGAACAACACATTTTAAGGATGTCCTTACTACAGTTGCGTTGCTGTCTATGCAGGGTCAGGAAGCTCTCCGATTTAATAAAAAATATCTTAATTTGTTCTCTGAAGATGAAAAAACGACATGAGGGTGACTAATTGATGACAAAATCTTCATTTTTGGGTGAAATTTTCCTTTAATTAAATCTAAAAACCTACAAAAAAAAGCTTCTGGTACATGAAATAAATAAAACTAAATACAAATATTGTATATATATATATATATATATATATATAATATTAGATGAAAAACTAAGAAAATGACAAATCTTGCCACAGAAACTAACTGAAATAAAATACACAAAAAACAAAAAACAAAATCACATAAAGTTGAGGTCAAAAGTTTATATTCCCCTTTCAGAATCTGCAAAATGTGAATTATTTTACCAAAATAAGTGAGATCATACAAAATGCATGTTATTGTTTATTTAGTACTGACCTGAATAAGTATGGGATTATTTTTGTGCCAATAAGAATGAACGTAACTTTATAAAACTGAACGTAACTTTCCAAGAAACGATCAAAAATATGCCACTGCAAAAGAAGAAAAACACAATGAAAATGAAAAAATGAACTCAGTCGCACGAATTTAACATGCTCTTCAAATATGCTTCATTCTTTGTTAATGATTTTCAAAGAATCGTTTTCGCGAATCATGGATTCTGAATGCGTTGCCACAGCTTTCGCTTACGCTTCGCAAATTTTCGTTTGCTGTTTTGGCACAAACCTCTCGTGGGGGCGGGCTTAACAGCGATCTACTCTGATTGGCTAATGAGCTTTTGATGGACAGTTGCTCTCTGACCTGGAAGCACGGACGGTGACGTCAGTGGCGCAATACGTTGTGCTTTGTTTATAGAAACTATCAGAACTGTTGCACACTGTACATGAATAAAACTTTTATCGATGTTATTGATTAACGTTACTTTAGCAACACGAACTTCAAGCTGCCCTGAGGGACAAGCTGAGGTGGAAGATGATGCCGCTCCGTGTCTCTCCTGGGAGCTCATCTTTAGAAACTAAGAGACGACCGTAGGTGAAATACTAATAACATTAATACTTAATATAAACAAAGCACGACGTATTGCACACCGCAACAACTTTCCAATATGCGCGCCACTGACGTCACCGTCCGTGCTTCCAGGTCAGAGAGCAACTGTCCATCAAAAGCTCATTAGCCAATCAGAGTAGATCGCTGTTAAGCCCGCCCCCACGAGAGGTTTGTGCCAAAACAGCAAACGAAAATTTGCGAAGCGTAAGCGAAAGCTGTGGCAACGCATTCAGAATCCATGATTCGCGAAAACGATTCTTTGAAAATCATTAACAAAGAATGAAGCATATTTGAAGAGCATGTTAAATTCGTGCGACTGAGTTCATTTTTTCATTTTCATTGTGTTTTTCTTCTTTTGCAGTGGCATATTTTTGATCGTTTCTTGGAAAGTTACGTTCAGTTTTATAAAGTTACGTTCATTCTTATTGGCACAAAAATAATCCCATAAATAAGATATTTCACAAAAAATATGTTTACATATAGTCCACAAGAGAAAATAATAGTTGAATTTATGAAAATGACCCTATTCAAAAAATTTACACCCCCTTGATTCTTGATACAGTGTTCCTGAATGATTCACAGCTGTTTTTTGTTCAGTGATAGTTGTTCATGAGTCTCTTGTTTGTCCTGAACTGTCCTGAAGTATCTTCTGTAACCTCTGAAGGGCAGTACTAAATGGGGGGAAAAAATACAATATTTAGGCAAAATAAGAAAAATGTACACATCTCCATATGGTTCAAAGGTTTTCATCCCCTGGCTCTTAATGCATGTTTTTTCCTTCTGGAGTGACAGTAAGTGTTTGAACCTTTTGTAATTGTTGCATGTGAGTCCATTAGTTGTCCTCAGTGTGAAAAAAAAGGATCTCAAAATCATACAGTCATTGTTGGAAAGGGTTCAAATACAAAAAAAAAGCTGGAAAACCAAAGAATTTGTGGGACCAGAAGGATTTTTCTGAAGAAAAGCAGGCAGTTTAACTGTTCAGGACAAACAAGGGACTCATGAACAACTATCACTAAAAAAAAACACAGCTGTTGATCATTGCGGTAACAACACAGTATTAAGAATCAAGTGTATGTAAACTTTTGAACAGGGTCATTTTTATAAATTCAACTATTATTTTCTCTTGTGGGCTATATGTAAACATCTGTTATGTGAAATATCTTATTCAGGTCAGTACTAAATAAACAATAACATGTATTTTGTATGATCCCTTTTATTTTGGTAAAATAATTAACATTTTGCAGATTCTGAAAGGGGGATGTAAACTTTTGACCTCAACTGTAACAAAATGACTAAAACTTAAACTATTTCTAATCATAAAAAAGAAAGCTGATTCAAAATATTAATAAATGCTAAAATAGTGTATAAATAACATTAAAATAGCACTGCTCCAACCACATTCTCAACACTAAAAACCTCAGGCACTCAAACATCTCTAGACTTTATAACAAACAGACTCTCTCGATGCCCTATGCGCAGAACACAGCAGTGTGTCTGGGCCCCTGAAGATGCTCTACAGCTATAGCCGACAGAAGCGGCTCCTCTGTGGAAATGAAAAATTACAAAGATACTCCCAAAGAGTGCAACACACAAGCCCCATTATTATTCTAAAAGCAATTTAATTCTCGCCGAAGAATTATGAGGAATGAATTGGCAATTTAATCTGGTGCATTTCCATAGAACATGTACTCAATACAGTGGAACAAGATAAACAAAAAAATGAACGCCGGCTGATAATGGGGGAGCAGAGTAATAACCATTAGCCTGTTTTTAATGGGCCTTACTGAGACATACTCAATTCCAGAGAGAAAGAGAGACAAAAAAATAGCACTAATGAACATGTGCTTCACGGTGCTTGAGACCGTGTGTCCTCTGCAGATGAATCGTTTTTGTGTGGTTTTTGCTCTCACTTCACACCCTCTCTTTCTCTGTGTGTCAGTTTGCTTTACTACAGCCTCAGAGGTGGATCTTAATGGCTTACGATGTGTTAGAATCTAAGATCAGAGCAATTTAACCTACTTGATGTTGAACCTGGAAACTGCAGCTCATCAGAGAACATCCAAACCTCCCCCAGAGGAACATTTTACTTCTCAGAAGTTGATCTTTCTCAGCACAGGAGATGATTTTTCTCAGAAGTCTAAAATTACTTAAACATAGAAACAATGAGAAAATTGTTAACTAGTTTTAAAATCCGTTTTAAGTTATCTGATGACTCAGACCGTACTAAACAGAGGTGTAAACATGACCCAAAATATTTCTGTGATCTGGCAGTATTGTTATTGGTAACTAAAACTAATACAAATAATTATCATTAATTGAAATGAAGCTGAAAATAAAATAAAAATAAATCAAATATAAATATCAGCTAAAAATCTCAAAGGGTCACCAGATGCAAACTTTACTTTTACATGTAGTTTGAATATTAATGTGTGTTGGCAGTGTATGTACAAATCTTCCCCATAATGATAAAACACACTGACAGAGGCCGCTCCCACAATAGTTGATTGACATTAGCGTCTTACCTCAGATCAGCTGTAATGTCCGACCTCCATTGTTTCGATGCCGGAGCAGGGATGTAAGTTAGACAAGAATATCTCCGATTGAGCGACTGAGGTGTTGTGTTGCTGGATGTAATAATGAACATAGTGGTCGTCATTTACTCCCGACATCTGAGCCGCTGAAGATGCAGTAGATTACGTTTGTTTGTGAATGGAATGCACCTCCAGATCTACATAAATGCGTCTATGTTCGCACAAACCATTCGTGATCCAGCTTTACCTACAGCCGAAGTGAGTATAAGGTTTTTTTAATGAATCTTTGCAATCGCCTTTCCTAATAACCCCAGCAGGCACACAACGTCATAAGACGCTGATATTTGGTTAAATTTCGGTTGCGACATCTGCTGACCAAAATTCAATGTAAATTCAACGTTTAATGTCAACGTTAAATTGATGTCCAATACCAATGTCAGCTGATGTAGATATTTTGTTGTTTTTAGGTTGTGTAACCAAAATCCAACATTAAGTCAGCGTCAAATTGACGTCAAATACTGACGTCAACACGATTTTCATTCTCAACCAAAATGCAACGTCTGTCCGACATCATGTCCAACGTCAACCTGACGTTATATAGACGTCCAGTGCCTGCTGGGACGTGCTAGTTAGCAAGTTTCGTGGCTAAACGCGCTAAATGTGGCTAAAGTAAACAATCTCTCAGAGCAGCAGAGAGAAGAGAGGGGCGGGGCGAGCAGAGCTCATTTGCATTTAAAGGAACAATCTCTCAGAATGAGATGATTTTCGCAGAGCTCATTTTGACAAGGTAAAAAGGGTGTTGTTTTACACAACCATTGAGAATTTTTAACCAAAGTATATTAGAGACTTTTCATTAAGACCCTAAAGAATCATATCAACTTGTGGAAAATGGGCATCCGATGACCCCTTTAAACAAAAAATTGTTTTACTTTGAAATACTAAAATTAAATCAATTAAAGCTATAAAAAATAAAACTAAAACTAATAAAAAATGCGGAAAGCAGACATTAAAATCACTAAAACTTAAACTAAAATGGAAATAACTAAAAATATAAAAAATAAAAGATAATTCAAAATGCCATAATTGAACACATTGAACATATAATAGAACATATAACATATAATATAAACAATACTAAAATAAGACTGATGTTGGTTTAAAATATGTTTTAAATGACTTTTTATGAATGTGAATACAGATTTAGCTCAGAAGATTTGCTCCTCGTTTCATCTCCAGGAAAAACAAAAAAGAGATTAAAAGATTTGTGATATCCCTTCTTCTGGACAATGTTTATTGCAATATTGTGAGAAAAATCCAAACAAACAAGTGAAAAATTGGGTTTAAGCCTCAGATGAAAAATCTAAAGCTTACTTTATGCTTATTGATTTCTTCTCATCTTTTATTTGAGAAGAGGATTTTGATCTTTTGATTTTACTTTTCATGGGCTCTTTTTATGTTTTCTTTATTTTTTTTTAGTGGGTCTGATGTGGGCCTGAGAGGACAGTGTGTGTGTGTGGGTGTGGGTGTGTGTGTGTTTGTTTGCGTGCATCTGTTTGGGCCAGTAATGAGCACTTCATATGAATAATTATTTTTAATCAATACTTTCCCTTCATTTATATTGTATGATTGTTTAATTTTTGACTCCATTAAGAATTTCTAAAAGAAAAAAAACTAAAACTCAACAACAAAGCAGTCCTCAGGCAGCAAAATCATGATGTTGAATGACACAGTTTCAGCCAAAGACAGCACCACATGTATCTTGCATGGATAGGGCAACCCCAGAATGCAGTGCGACAAGCTCAGAAAAGAAATTCATCCAAGAGAAGTGCTGATTAAATATATGTTCTGTATGTTTACACAAATTGCAAATAGCTAACCTTGGTAAAGGCTACTTCGCTACTACTTATATCTTGCCGTTAGCTTAGCAAAATGCTAACACTTAAGATATCTTAGTAGACAGCAGACAGTAGTAGACTATGAGGCTGTTTGTTGTAAAGTAGTGCAACTCAAGGAAATATATTTTTCAGATTGAAAATATATTTTGTTTAACCTTCAAATGGAAAAATATATTAGTAAATGTATTTAAAAAGGCAAGAAAACACATTTTAATTCTTGAAATACTTTATGGGTAAATGCAGAATGTAAAATATAATGTTAAAATATATTTCTAACAATAAATCAGAATTAATGTGATAAACACAAATTATTAAAATAACTAAAACTGAAAACTAATAATAATTTTGTTTAACTTAAAATAGCTAAAACTGAAATAAAAATAAAAAACTATATAGACGGAAAAATGCAAATATAGAAATATATAAAAAATGACAAAACAATAAAATTACTAAAAATTACTAAACATAAAAAGTGATTCAAAACATTAACAAAAACCATTAAAGTATCTCAGTGACACTAAAATAACACTGATATAAATATATTTTTAGATATCTGAAAAGGAAATATACTGTAAGTAAACTTAGATATTTAGTAAATATATAAATAAAGTTAATATATAAGTAAATTTATAAAAATGTAAACAGAGACAAATAAATTACAAAAACAATAAAATTACTAAATCTTAAAATAAAAATTAAAATAGAACATATAAAAAGCTATTCAAAACATAATTAATTAGTTAAACATAATATAACATAATAAAAAACATTACAGTATCTCGATAATACTAAAATAACATAACACAACATATTTAGTAAATATGTAAATAAAGTTAATATATATAAAAACGTAAATATAGACAAAAAAATCACAAAAACAATAAAATGACTAAATCTTAGGAGTAGAACATAAAAAGTAATTCAAAACATTAATAAAAATCATTATAGTATCTCAGTGACACTAAAATAACACTGATATAAATATATTTTTAGATAGTTGAAAAGGAAATATAAGAAAACTCTTAAATATTTTGTGAATATATAAATAAAAATATAAAAATGTAAATACAGACAAAAAAAAAATTAAAAAAATGATAAAAACAATAAAATTACGAAATCTTTAAATACAAATTAAAATGAAAATAAAAAACAGAAAAGTGATTCAAAACATTAATAAAAAAACTATTGATCTCGATACTAAAATAACACTGGTATAAACTTATAACTTACATATTTATGCAAATAGTAAAATCTATATATACAGTACATGCTTTCCACTACTTTTGTATTGTCAAAATACAAGTTCAAAATAAAAGGACAAATGTTCTTTTTTTAAAATATTTATTTATATTTATTTATTTATCATGTTTTCTTTAATCCTCATCCGTCATGGCATAAAATAAATAAATAAAATAAACCTCCAAATGCAAAATTTTTCACAAAATGTATTTAAATAAAAATGAAAATAAAAACAGAAAATAGAAAAAGTGATTCAAAACCTATTAATCTCGATACTAAAATAACACTGATATAAAAATCATTCCATATAAAATGATGGAAAAATAATTAACTAAGTTATACACTTATGTATACAGTAAAATTGATATATGTTTTTCACAGGAATGTCAGGGTCAGTCACTGTCAGATTTATTGAACTCTAAAGTTAAAGACACACACTGCAACTCCACACAGCTCACCTGCCAGAGCATGAGAAGAAATATCCTCCAGAAAGACAGAAAGGACAGACGTAATATAAGAAAAGAGTCAGTCTGCCTCAATGGGCTGTTACCATCAGAGGAACACCTAGCCTCACCACTAACCTTTAAACAATGCACATCTCACATGCTCTTTCCTCAGCGCAAATCTCCACTGACAGCTCGCCATGTGAGCTCCCCGTGAACACCAGTCCTGCTCTTCACACGCGCGCTAACCTTACCTGTCTTTATTCAGAGAGGAAAAACTCAAAACATCTGTCAAGGAACGACATCAAGGCCCACTAAGTGGAGATCCGCTTTCCGTGAGACGGATCCCCAAGTCGTTTTTCTCCAACACACACACGTTAATCTCATTATTACTGCAACTATCATCCTCCAGCTTCGCCAGTTTTTTAACTCTCCTCATTTCTCTTCTAACTCCTAACTCGAAGGAAATCCCAGACTGCTTTGGGTCCGCCCCAAGCGGCAGAACTGGACTGGAGGAGCTTAGAGAAGCAGAGAGGATTTCAATACATGCACACACACACACACACACTGTATTCCCTGCAGCCGTTAAGTGGCGTCTCCCCACTCTGGGGATAATCTGCGGGAGAGATGCTAAATCAGCTTCCCTTACACTGCCTCAGGACCACAGATCCTCTTGTGGTGTCTGCGCCTTAAACTGTGTTCATAAAGCACAATCAAGGGCTGGCACTGCAAGTCATGCAAGATACAGGCTTTTGGATAGCAGGCCGTTTCCTGGAGTTCTCCAGTTCTAAAGGACGGTCATGTGACGCTAATACCAGTCAGTAGTCATGCTTCTGAACTTATGAATAACTTGTGAGATACTTTAAACAGTTTAAGAAGCATCAATTCTCCATATTTCTGCACCACAATCCCAATCAGCTGTCACTCACAACTACTTCATCACATTTGATCACTTTACACCAGTTTTCATCAGTTTTGCTAAGCAATCATTGCTCTCCTGAGCTGTACAGTGATGCGAATGCCACATAAAAAGTCAAAACATCCTGTTCTGACACAACCTCATCACTTATCAGACTGAAATCAAAACATCACACCATTAAAAGCATAAAAATCTGTCAACTTTGTTGGCAAAGGCCCTCTTCACTAGCTTCGCCTACCAATAGTCAGGTATATTCATTTTATTTGCACTTTTATGTGAATTGCACTTTTTGTAAAGAGCAGTGGTTTTCAAACCGGTCTTGCGAGCACCGCCAACACTGCACATTTTGTAGGACAGGTTTGAAAACCACTGGTATAGAGTGTCAATATATATGGCCATATTGGCGGTACTGAACATAACCAAAGCCACTGAACCGAATGAAACTTGCATATTTTGCAGTTTATTATTGCTGAAAATGGTCAATTATTGTCATGTTTTGGGCTGTACTAATCGGTTAGACCGGGAAAAACATTTGGAGTACTATAGGCTGCCAAAAGTTTTAACAAATGGAGAAAAGAGCAATAAACCGTTTGTGGTTGGCCAAACTAAACCAGGATTTTCCAGGGCAAGGAATCTTGACAACATTCGTGTTTGTTTTTATAATTTCCGGTCAGTCCAAAGGCATTTCAGTGAATCTGGCATCCAACCGGCCTCACAACCGCAGACCACGTGTAACCACATCAGCCCAGGACCACCACATCCAGCATCTTCACCTCCAAGATCGTCTGAGACCAGCCACCCAGACAGCTGCTGCAACAATCGGTTTGTATAACCAAAAAAAATTCTGCACAAACTGTCAGAAACCATCCCAGGGAACCATCTCATCTGCATGCTTGTCATCCTCATCGGGGTCTCGCCCTGACTTTAGAGTGGCCTTTTATTGTGGCCAGCCTAAGGCACACCTGTGCAATAATCATGCTGTCTAATCAGCATCTTGATATGCCACACCTGTGAGGTGGATGGATTATCTCGGCAAAGGAGAAGTGCTCACTAACACAGATTTAGACAGATTTGTGAACAATATTTGAGAGAAATAGGCCCTTTGTATACATAGAAAAAGTCTTAGATCTTTGAGTTCAGCTCATGAAAAATGGGGCAAATTATTTTGGTGAGTATACATATATATATATATATACAGCAAAAAGCTCCCCTCTAGAGTTATTTTTTTCTAGCTGACTTACTGTCTTTTCCGCAGTTAAAACACTGATTGAGCGAGACAGAATACTGATTTCGGGAAGTTGTAGGGTAAGACGGGGCTAAAGGTGCTCCAGGGAAAAAGGCGCCTTTGATATTTTTTTCCTCTAAGCCACTAGATGCCAGAAAAACTTGGCATAGCACTTTCTAAAAAATCACTTTTCAAAATGCACTTGCAAATTTGACCGATCCTTGACACGATTCTGTGCTTACTTGATCTAATATTTGATGTTTTTTGAAATGTTATAGATTTCATTTTGGGCACAGTGAAAAGCACATTTTTTCTTAAAGGGGTCATCAGATGCTAAGTTCACTTTTACGTGTTGTTTGAACATTAATGTGTGTTGGCAGTGTATGTACAAATCTACCCTATAATGATAAAAATCCATTCAGTGGTTTTTAATTAATCTGTAAAAATAGTATTCCCTTTTTCAAATCGAGTCTTTCTCAGATGCCTGTCATTGTGGCGTCACACCCACAGAGGCCACTCCCACAATAGTTGATTGACATGAGCGTCTTACCTAAGATCAGTTGTAACAGTCCAACCTCCATGTTTTGATGCTGGAGCAGGGTGTCACGAATCTGGTCAGTGACCTGCGGTCCGCTCAGCACCAGATGTCGCTCTCACCCTATCTTTACATACAGACTGTTGCATTGCACCCCGGACTACTACTCCCATCACCCATCACGCTGATTGCATCGACACCTGTGGCCAATCAGGCGCTCTATAAAAGCCCCGGACTTTCCCTGTGTGTTTACGGAGTATTGTGTTGTTATAGCATTGTGTATCGCGTTCCCTAGTTCCCTAGTTCCCTAGTTCCCTAGTTCCCTAGTTCCAGAGTTCCCGAGTTCCCTAGTCCCCTGTGTTGAGCTTTCTTGCCTGGCCATCTCGTCTCGTCTGTCTCGCCACCTGCCTTCTGAACTCTCGCTCATTTGTACGGATTATCCCTCTGCTTCTCTTTATGGACTATGTTCACCGCTGATTGACCCACGCCTGCTACACGGACTTTCCCCACGTCTTGCCTTGGTTATACCCGTTTGCTACTGTTCTAACCCTGCCTGTTTTCACCATGTCTCTGTCTAGTTCTGTTAATAAAAGCGTGCATTTGGATCCGCTCGCCTCTCGCCTTATTCACAACGTTACACAGGAATGTAAGTTAGACAATAATTGAGCAATTGAGGTGTTGTGTTGCTGGATGTAATAATGAATGTAGTGGTCGTCATTTACTCCCGACATCTGAGCTGCTGAAGATGCGGTGAATTACGTTTGTTTGTGAAGGGAATGTGCCTCCCGATCTACATATATCCGTCTATGTTCGCACAAATCATTCGTGATCCAGCTTCACTTACAGCAGAAGTGAGTATAAGGGTTTTATTATGAATCTTTGCAATCGCCTTTCCTAATAATGTGCTAGCTAGCAAGTTTCGCAGCTAAATGTTAAATGCAGCTAAAGTAAACATGCTTGTCACTCCACAGAGAGAAGAGAGGGGCAGGGCGAGCAGAGCTCATTTGCATTTACAGCAGCCTCCACCAGAATGGGATGATTTTTGCAGAGCTCATTTTGACAAGGTAAAAAGGATGTTATTTTACACTACCATTGAGAATTTTTAACCAAAGTATATTATAGACTTTTCATGAAGACCCTTAGGAATCATATCATCTTGTGGAAAATGGGCATCCGATTACCCCTTTAAGGTGTCCCTTTAGCCCCGCTGTACCCTACTATTTCTTTTAACGTACCTTTAGACGTTCATTCATATTTATTTTGTGCTGAAACTGCATCAAAGTTCATGATCAGTTCATGTTCGCTTCACATTGCCGCTTCTCCTGAACTGAGACGTTAAAGCAATCTGTCACTCAACATTAAACAGCGCCAAAACAGTATTTTATATTGTAATAAAATGAACAGAATTTGAAGAGACTTTGTTTCATATTAAAAAATAGCAAATCAATGATTGTTTTTTTTTTGAACTTGTGCTCTTTTTGCCTCTTCTCATACATACACTGCTGTCCTGCATGTGTGTGTGTGTCAGTAGGGAGCTGTGCGGGCGCATACGAACAGACGATGTGTCCAACTCAGGGCTTTTAAAAATACTTGAGTGACTGAGATCTGGCCAGCCAGCAGCTGTTCGCCCCATTTAGACACCACAGTCGTCCCACCTTAGCGATTAAATATAGCACATCTGCAGTGCCACGGAAAACTGCAGCCTCATCCAGTGATGAAGCAGATCCTCAACAGCAGTCACCCGAGGTGAGGAGTGATATTCCGCTCTACAGACACTAACCAAGGCAGCAGGTGCTGCTCACATCGCCTATCTGGAGCTCTGAGCTTCGCAGGCCGATTCTGATGCGGGAGATAATGGGTAAATCTAACTTTAGCCTGCGAGTGAAAGCTGTGGCGGTGTGTTTCACCTTGGTGCATGGACATAATGAGGGGAGTGGGGACAGAAGCAGGGGAGGGGGAAACTCCAATTCTCTAATGGCATCTATTGCTCAGGGGAGAGAGAGGGAGAGAGAGATCGAGGCAGATGTGTTTTCAGCAATGTTATAAAAAAATGCATTTTTATACTCAGGGAAAAAAAAGACATTTCCAAAAGCAGCTGAGGTGCATAATAAGGAGCCGTGGTCTTAGATTGCTATGGCTGCCAGTATGAGGCCAGCTTTAAAAAAGTGACCTTGCCTGCTAAGTTGACAAAGGAAACTGAGGGTCCACACACACACTCTCACAGACACACACACACACACACACACACACAGCCTTTCAGTATTCATTATTCATGTGACCTCCTTCATTTTGGACATTCTGTCCACATTTTAAACACCACTGGATCTCATTTGGATGTTGGCAGCTGGTGAGGTTACATCTCTCTGAGCTGCATCTTTAATACTGTTTGCTGTTTTGTTTAGTTATCCATCTCTCCACCTTCTCCTCTCCCTCATGCCTCCAGTCCATTTCGTTTGAGGGGCTGAAGGCTGACGAAGCCTCTGGCGACGCGCGGCAGATCCCGTGCAAGCTGCCAATCACGGACTCTCTTCTCTGATCTCGGCTGATGTGCAGATATCGCATAGGGTGGCCTTCACAACATTATGAGTCTAGTTTCCAAACAGTTTTATTTTCTAGAGAAGCTGCATCAAAGCATTCAAAAGTTTAGAGTCAGTTTTAATGTTTTAAAGTCTCTAATGCTCACCAAAACCCTATTCGGATGGTAAGTGTGCTACCTGATCTCATGGCGAAAACATACCTGTGGGAACATTTTCGCAAGATGTGAAAAACGTACCAATAAGTACATATCACTGCAGTTTCCAACAGAAATGAACACTAGAGCTGGTAAAACAGCAAGCACTTGTAATTGTTGTCGTACACAGTTAAGATTACAGCTCCATTTGTTTCGCTTTCCGGAGCTAACAAGCTTGCTCGGCAGCTCAGCCAGCAAGGAAATGCACCTTGGATACAGAATCCTCAGGTACGAATCAAGTGAAAAACATGACTTATGATGAAAGAGCTGAAAGATTCAAAATCAAAAAACAAGCTAAAACAGCATGCTTGCTATTGCGTTTTTACGTAACATTTGCTTTTGTTCACACTATAGGGTAGGTTTAGGTGTAGTGCACATTTAAAATGTCATGTTCTGACCTTCGGGGCCGTGAGTCAACCAGGCCCACTGAGTTTCTTTCCAATCGGCCTCCGTTAACCTTGTCTAACAGGTGCTCAAACTTCATTGGCCAATGCCAGCCATGGTTTTTTGAGATATGCAAATGTCCTTATAGACGCTTGTGGCACTTTGGACCAAGACACAGCGATTTTCATGTTGATAGGACAAATAGTTGTGCAGTTATAGCAGTTATAGCCATATGTTTTTTCCCTTGTATAATACCACCAAGTGGCCAAGCTCCATGATTTTTGTCCTGTGGCCTCAGATTGAGCTCTTACATAAGTGTTCTAAGTTTGGCAGCGATACCTCATTTCATTCAGGAGTTATATGCATTTCACTAAACGTGGCCCTGCCCCTTTCGAACGTTTTGGTGTCCCTTTGCAATGGTGAATCGAATATTCATCTTTTTTGGATAATTATTTATATTCACTCTCCAGAGAATCTTTCTGCACTGATTTGGTTCCGACTGGGCAAAAAACCTAGGACTAGTTCGCAAAAGTAGGTTTTTCAAAAAAATACAAAATACACAAAAATTTCACCAGGCTCACGACTGAAATCTAAAAAGTGAGGCAAGGATTCCAACGACATAAGGCACTTGAGCCTGCAACTGATGGTTTAGGAGTTATGAGCTACTTCATACTTTTGATCGCTGTAGCGCCCCCGTCAGGCCAACTGGGGTTAGCTTTGGTGACGTTGTCGGCAGTGTGAGTACTACCATCCCTCAAAGTTTCAAGTCTCTACGACTTACGGTTTGGTCTGCACAATCAGTTTTACATGGCAATATCAGCAAACCACTCACCAACAATTCACATTTCAAACTGAGAATTTAAGACCACTAGGTGTCACTACACTTTTAGGACTATACTGCTCCACAATGGTAACACACATACATAAGATGCAATATTAAACATAAAAGCAACTATGAATTCATTGTGTGCACTTTTACAGTTTGGGCAATTAGCTCCTACAAGTATTATGCTCAAGTAAACAAGTATTAAGATCAAACGTTGTCTGATTTTTTTTTTTTGCAGCTGAAAAACATATTGGGTAACCAGCAGAGTCATGTCATATTTAGACCTAAACGTAACCCTAGACCAAACACAAACAAAAAAACACAATTTAACAAGCTTCATTAATAAGTTTTAAGTATTTTATAGTTTAATAACAGTTTAAACAAAGGAAAAAGATACAAGGAAATAAAAAGAGGAAATAAAATTTCTCATGTGGATAACGTTGTTATATTAATAGCATCTGGTGTGGTCATTTTAATGCTTTATGAAGTAAGCACCCTTTCAAGTGTAGTGAATGTGGTTAACAGTTAGTGTACCTTGTAGTGGGGCTGTTTAGTAGTCTTGTGGGACTCAGCTCTCTGTTAATAACTTCAGATATTTCAAGCCTTGGTCGAGGGCCGGTCTAGATGAACACAGAAAAGCAGGTTGAACTGTAAAACTTGCGGTCTGTAGTGCAAAAAAGTGATGAAATGATGAAATGGAGCAGTAATGATTCCACTATAATTCCTCTGCCCTTTACATTTTGCCACCAGTCTGACAAATCTGAGTGTAGAAATGAGGTGGGCCGCATTGACTATGCAGGGCTGATCAAAGACAATGTGTTGTTTTGAAAAAGTGAGAACAGAAGGAGACGCAGCACAAAGGAGAATGAGAGAGCGTGGCGGAGGAGATGGAAAAAAGAGAGGGAAGAGGAAAAGTTTTAATAATGCAGCCTCGATTCTGGCGTCCAATTAAGTATAAAATATTCAGTCTGTGCACCCTTTGCTGTGGCGTGGCGCAAAAAACGACAACGGACCAAAGCTGATGTATAAGCGAGCACGTGTGTGTTTGTGCATGTGATGGGGCTTGTGAAACGACAGTCTCCATCAGCAGCAGTTAGACCGAGTCAGTGATCACAGAACCCAAAGACGGATAAATCCTCTTGTGACGTCAACTTAACAATTTAGGCCCGTGACAGTCGCAGTCTGGGAACGTCCACAAAAAGTCATGTTGAAACGCACGTCAGATGATTTTATTCTCTCATGGCATCCAGTGAAACAGATTTTCCATGACAGCTCCTAGTTATTTGGCCTATAGGAAAGCCAAGGCAGTGACTTTATGTGCGTCTAAAGTGTTTTTACCAGCTGGACTAAAGAATCACTGCATGATTTTGAAGAAATGGCGAAGTTCAGACTGCTTTGAAACAGCTCATCAAACCCAGCGTGGAATAAAAGACCTCAACTATCGGTTTTCACTGTCCAAATGTTGGCGTACAGATCTTCATTGATTTCAGATGACTTTACTTAATGCATAAAGAATCTTATGGCTTAATCAATTTCATTCAAATCGACTTGACTTTGAATGACTGAATCACTGATTCAAAATGATTCATTGATTCAGTTACTTTTAATTCAATTCAGCGCAGTTCTTTTCTATTTTAGTTGTCAATTCAGCTCTTTTCAATACAATTTAATTGACCCTTTACAAAAACCCGCCCCCTCCTTAGTTACTGTTGCTATGTCTGACAAACAATGCCGGTCCCATACTACACATCATGTTCTCATGCAGTGAAAAATACATCGCGGAGCAAAGAGGAAACTGACAGCACAGTGGATTATGGATTAATTTCTTTTTTTTATTTTGTATGTATTAAGCATTTCTTATTTTTGTTCAGTTTACGTTATTATCTAATATTTATTATATTATATTATAGCATATTATATCATATTATAGATTTATTTTATTTCAATTGTGAATTGTAGTTAATTGTAGTTAGTTTTAATTAGTTTAGTTTAATCTCAAGTCAGTGCTTTTTTGTGTTATTTATGTACAACTGTAGTTTCTATAACATATAAAATATGTATAATATACTTGTAATATCAGTGAATATTTTATATTTTGTTCATGTCTTTAACTAGCTTTTATTTCACTTTTCATTTTAATTTCAGTTAAATTTTTTATAATTTTGTTACATGTCATGATTTGATTAAATATTGATTTTTAATATTTAATATCATTTTTAAGTTTAATCTTACTTTTAGAAAAAAAAAATCTAATAATTTTGTTAATTTAAGTGCATATTATCCCCTGGTTTTACAGACAAGGCTTAAGCTTAGTTCTAGACTAAAATGTAAGTCTGAGCTGTTTGAATTAAAAGAAAATTGTACTGATTGATCTTAAAATATCTCGGTGCCCTTGCTTTGTCTCAAGATGCACACAAGTAATGTTTTTTTCTAAGCATGTTTATAAAAATTACTTGTCCTAACTGAACTATGGCCTAATCCTGGCTTAGTCTAAGCCTTGTCTATGAAACCAGGCCTAAATATTTTATTTATTTTATTTCAGCTTTATTTAAATAAAAACATTTTAATAGTTTAAATTTTAGTTAACCCTGATCCAATTCAGTTCAGTTTAATTCATGTTTTAGTTTAGTTTAGTTATGACAATAAATAAAGAAAACTAAACACAATCCCCTAAAAATGCATGTCTGTAAGGATTCATAATCGTTAGAAAGGAAAACACACATGCAGGCTTTATGCTTCAGCTCCTTGTAGCATTAAAGTCAAATAAAGGTGAGTTCTCACTCTCTCTCTCAGCAGTACCCATCAATGACATCATTCTTCACCGGGCACATTTTAGGGCCCCACCGCGGCACTGTGCCATTTTCTAAACATCACGAGCAGAGAGCAGAAGAGTGAGTTAGAGAGAGAGCGCGCAGTTTGCGGTGGATCAGCATTCAGCTCGAGCCGTCCGATTCACCGCGCTGCCCCGTCTGCTGGCAGTGACAGATTTTCTCCTGCTCATGAGGGCCCGCTTCATTTTGCCCCGCTTGTTTTCCTTGCACTCCTACCTCATTGTTTCTGAACCCTGACAGAAGTGACCAGTACAGAATATACATTTTCACAGTCTATTGGCCTGCTGCAAACACATGGGGACTCACTCTGCTGAGGAGAGAAATGAGGATGGACAAAAGGAGGAAAAGGTTGAAAAGAGAGCAGGAAAAAATAAACTTATGTCAAAGCTGAAGGTTACCATCAGAAGAAGACAAGTACATTGAAGGTACGATGAAAGGCATAATCAAGGTTTTTATCACCACTGATTAGGCCTGAAAAGATTTTGATGTAAAATTCCTATTTGTATTTGAGTGTGTCCGTGCATGTTTAGCTGTGTAAAACTGTGCTAATGTGCTGAGAGGACAGAAAAGAAACACTTTGATGGCAAGGGTCTGCCCTCAATAGGCATTTTAATGGGTGAAAATATGCTTCACTCATTATGGAAGCACAAATTCTGTGTCTATTTCCATTCTGCACAACCCAATGCAACTAAAAAAGGTCAGTAACAGCTTTTCTACTGAAAAGAACACTATTTTTTCTGGTTAAGGTGCATTTACACTTACTGCAATTACAGAGATGGAGGTCAGTGAGTCACTGTACTATTTATTTATTGACTGCTGTATCTATGTGCATCTATTTATTTAGTGAGGTTCATAACAAGAAAAAAATTCTCAAAGAGGTCAAAATAATATTTAATTTAAATAAAATGTAATATTTACTCTCTGTGAATTAATTACATTACGTTAATTACGTCATTAATTACTCACCCTCATGTCACAAACCTGTAAGAACCTTTGTTCATCTTTGAAAAACAAATTAAGATATTTTTAATGAAATCCGAGAGCCTTCTGACTCTGCATAGACAGCAACACAACTACCATGTTCAAGGCCAAGAAAGGTGGTAAGGACATTGTTAAAATAGTCCGTGTGACATCAATGGTTCAACCGTAATTTTATGAAGCTATGAAAATACTTATTGTGCGCAAAGAAAAAAAAAAGTAAATATAGCTGCAGTGATTACCAGGGTTCAAGTGCTTTAGGTATTTAAGCACATAAGGAAAAAGAAATTACATATTATTTAGGAAGCCTGTAATCACCTAAATCAATTATTAAAGGAGTAGTCCACTTCCAAAACAAAGATTCACATATAATGTACTCGTACTCACTCCCTTGTCATCCAAGATGTTCATGTCATTCTTTCTTCAATCATAAAGAAATTATGTTTTTTGGGGAAAATATTTCAGCATTTTTCTTCATATAATGGACTGATATGGTGCCCGATTTTGAACTTCCAAAACGCAGTTTAAATGCGGCTTCAAACGATCCCAAATGCGGTTGTAAACGATCCCAGCCAAGAAAGAAGGGTTTTATCTAGCGAAACGATTGGTTATTTTCATTAAAAAATACAATTTAAATACTTTTTAATCTCAAATGCTCCTCTTGCCTTTGTCTCCCTGTGTATTCTGACTTAAGACATTTAAATTATGTCGAAAAACTCCAATCATATTTTCTCTCTCAGCTTCAAAAATCATTTCAAAATCATCCTACATCGCTGCAGAAGTTCCAACCCAGTCTTTGCAACGTGAACATGCAAAGAAGATCAAACACCCTTAACAAAAAACAAAAAAGCGAAGTTGAGGGAAAACATTTTTTCGACAAAAACAGCCCAAGCAGAGTAAGACAAGATGAGCGTTTGGTATTAAGAAGTATATAAACTATATGAAAATAACAGTTCGTTTCACTAGATAAGACCTTTCTTCCTCGGCTGGAATCATTTACAACCGCATTTGGGATTGTTTAAAGCCGCATTTAAACTGCATTTTGGAAGTTCAAAATCAGGGCACCATAGCAGTCTATTGCATAAAGAAAAATGCTAAAATGTTTTCCTCAAAAAACATAATTTCTTTACAACTGAAGAAAGAAAGACATGAACATCTTGGATGACAAGGGGGTGAGTAAATTATTTGTAAATTGCTATTCTGGAAGTGGAGTTCGCCTTTAAAAGAGCATTTAGTCAAATCCAGATGATTTACCATAGAAATATGATGTTTTTATAACATTTATGACTGCTATAGTGTCATCTGTGTTCCGATCTCCCTAAAATTTTGCATGCTTGTTTAGAATCACTTGTCGCATGTACTCAGTGGGTTTTGCAAAGTTTCATTTAGGCTTTATAGGCTTTGGGGTACATTTGGACAGGCCCCTTTTCTAAAGGATCCCGTTATAGCTTCCATAAGGGTAAATTTCAATATGTTTTGATAATTATTGACCTAGAGAGTGCAGAGAATTGCATTGCAGTGTTTTTTTCCAGAAAAACCTAGGACTTGTTCGCAAAAGTAGGTTTTTCACATCTTCTCAATCATTTAAAAAATGTTTTGATTGACAGCAGTGGTTCTAGAGGCAAGTTGTTCGGAAAGGTCTTTCATACAATACGAATATCACATGTATGTGCGGAAAACCGTGCAATGTACAATCGCTTATGCCCTCAAAAAATGCGATGTAAGGAATGAAATGTAAGGACAATAAACATTTGTCCGCAATAATATATGGTCTTGTGTATTTTAATAAGCCATTGCTAACTGACATACATAGAACATGAATATAGAATTTATTGTCTGTCTCATTCTATGATAAGAAGCCACATCAGATCACATAAAGAAGTTATTTCAAACACTCGACTGATGTTCTTAATTAAAAACAAGTTATAATGTTTTTTTTGTTTTTATAACTCTTTTGTTGGACAACAGGTTTAGAAAGGCTTATCATTGCATGTCATTAGAAGGGAAGATGCTCTGCATGCATTGCTTTTTCAAATATAAGCGGGAAGCGTTTCCTCATTTCAGCACGTGAAATTGCAGGCACACATGCAGCAAATTCCGAGAGAAATCAAACAAAGAAGTTATTTAAAAGCAAAACCAAAAAAAACGCAATTCACAAGTTCGTATTGAACTGTGGATGTCGTACCGAACGATTCAATATTATATTGAGAATTGTGACATCCCTATTGCCTAGTTATAGCAATTTTTTATAGCGCCACCAAGTGGCCAAACTCCATGACTCCTGTGACCTCAGCTTGAGCTCTTACATAAGTGTGCCAAATTTGGCAGCCTTATCTCATTCTGTTCAGAAGTTATAGGCATTTTACTAAAAGTGGCCCTGCCCCCTTCAAACCTTTGACACGCTTGCCACGGTAAAGTTGAAAGTTCAACTTTTTTTTTTTTATATAATTACTGATATTCACTTTCCAGAGAATCTTTCTGCACTGGTTTGGTTCCGATCGGGCAAAAAACCAAGGACTAGAATCTGAGGCATGCGTTTGGTCTGGTGTGAGCCAAGGATTCCAACAACATAAGACACTTGAGCCTGCAACTGACGGTTTAGGAGTTATGAGCGATTTAGTACTTTCGATCACTGTAGCGCTCCCGTCAGGCCGACTGGGTTGAGCCTCGGTCACTTTGTGGGTGGTGTGAGTACTACCATCCCTCCAAGTTTTAAGTCTCCACGACTTACGGTTTGGTCTGTACAATCAGTTTTACGTTGAAATCGCTCATCCATGATCATTTTAACAATTACAATATGGTTTCAGTGCAGGTTTTTACACGCTTGAACCCCTAACAAGTTTATTCAACAATTTCTGCAGGGTCAGAAACCTCTCAGATTTCATCAAAAATATCTTAATTTGTGTTTCGAAGATAAATGCAGCCTTGGTGATCAACAGACCTCTTTTAAACATATCTTACAACCCCAAACTGTTGAACAGCAAGGAGAAAGAACAGTTGTCAGGGGTCTCCTTCTTTGTCCCGTATGTCTTAAGAGCCAATCTTCTTTCTGGCTCCTCCCAGCTGTTTCATCACTTCCACTGACCCAAATCCCCTCCAGGACAGTCCAGAAACCCTCCTTACCGGCAGCCTGCAACTCCACAACCTCTCTCTCCCTCTCTCTCTCTCCGCTGCAGTGCTTCTGTCCCTGTAGCAGCTCCGCAAAGTCAAAAGATCCTGTGAATGTGTGGAAGTATTTAGAGTGTACCAGCGTGTTTACATTAGTGCAGAGAGTCAGGGAAGAATGCTAATACTATTGTGAGTTATAGAAGGAAAACACAGTAAAGTAAATCACCTCAGTCATGCATTGTGAGGATGACAGGCAGATGACTGGCTGGGGACAGTTCACCTATTAAAAAAAAATAAAAGATAATAAATTACATTTACTCACCCTAATTTTGTCCCAAACCTGTAAGGTTTTCAAAGTTCACATTTATTTACAATTACAAAATTTCTCATTAAAACTGTTTATTATCATGAAAATACACTAGCGCAAAATATATAATTTAAGCGAAGAAAGTTCATAAGATTTTATGTAAGTAATAACTGACGACGATCAACTGAATTTAAAAAAAATAATTTACACCTGAGGTGATGATGCCTCCACCACATGAAGCAGAGCATTATCTCCTAATAATTCAATGGCACATAGTCAATTATTCCGCTTATACTAGGGTTACCACACCTCAAATATTGTTCAGATGTTGTTTCAAGACACTCATAAGGTTTTTGTCATTAAAACGCTCTTGTGTATGGGATTAATTTATTACGCATTTCATATGCCTCCGTTGTTTATTCCAAAACAGCATTTTAAATCTAGTAATGGAGGCTTGAGCTGTTTATAGTAATGCAGTTAATAATGAAATTATGAGAGAGAGAGAAACAAGCACGTATGTGTGTGAATTACCTGAGGCCGGTTTCACACTGTACACATAATATGCATCTTGCAACAGTGTTCAGCAGCAACGTCTCTACTAATAGCAAAACTTAAGTTCATCTTCTTCAAGAACAGCACTGTTACATTGCTTGTAAGTACGTCATGTAGCTTTTAAGTTGCTAAACTATTTCAATGCTAAAATCCTCAGAGCAGGACAACACTGTCCCACTGTGTGTCTGCACTAGTGATGGGTCGTTCTTGGACGATTCGTTCATTTTGAACGAATCTTTAATGTGACTCGGGACGAACGAGTCGTCTCGGGGAATGATTCGTTCAACATCCTATTAGGTTCTGTACTGGAATTAGTTCACCTGTTTCGAGTCCTCGGGTTTTTAGAGTCGTTCGTTCACCTTATGGGGCTGTCACGTGATGAACGAACGACTCAAACCCGAAAACTTGTCAGATAAGAGGCGAGGTGAGCGAATCATAGACTAAAGACCCAGGTAAACAATGAATTAATATTTTCTGTTTCTTGTAGCATTATAGTTTTGTTTTGTTTTAAGTGTGATCAACCTTTGTGTAAGCAGTAGATGTGTTAGGGAGGTAACAGGTAACATTTTAATTACACTGTGCTAAAACGAACGAAATGACTCGAAAAAAGATTCGTCCATTTTGCTGAACGAGACTCAAAGGTCCGAGTCGGTAAAATGATCCGAACTTCCCATCACTAGTCTGCACTATGTGTGTGCGTTTGTAAGGGAGAAATAGAGTATTTGCTTTCCGTACATAATAAAACGTAATTTTGTTGCAAAAACATGGAAATAATTTGGCGTTTTTATCCGACTGTTTACTATATTTACCTGGTCGGTGCTGTTGTGGGTTTTGGTTATTTTTCTGGTGTGAGCTGTAAGGACTATTAAAATAACTGAAATAATTTTGGCGAAGTGATATGGACGTGTAATGCGGTCAAGACCTGCCTGGAACTACTTTTGTATGTAATATTTTTACTTTTTCGACGTTCATCACCCAATCAGATTCAAGCATTCAACAGCGCCATAGTAAAAAGTTATAATAGTACATATATTTAATGTATATAGGCACTTGAAAATCTAGAAAATCATGTGATTTTGGAAAGACATGAGGTTTAATACTATCTCTAAAAGTGCCTCTAAAAAAAACAGAAATCCTACTTGGTGGCCAATAATCAGAGCTGGGTAGTAACTGATTACATCTGGATTGGTAATCAGATTCCAAAAATTAAGTACTGTAATTAGATTATATTACATTTTAAAATACTCGTAATTAGACTACAGTTACTTTTTGTGGATTACATTATTACATATTATTTACACAGTAGCAATAAATTATATATAATTTATTGATTCTCCCTAATTTTCATTTCCAGGATTTTTTTTTTTTTGTTGACATTCACAAAGATCAGTCATTTGACCACTAATTTACAAAAATCGTTTAATTTTTAAGAAGTGTTTCGACATTGTATCAACTGCTGATAAACACGTTAATTTTTATTTGATTTATCACTCAGTGGGTTATTTAACCATGCATTTCTATGTCTTTGGAAGAATCTGATCCTCTTTCACCTGACATATTTACTTCAAGTATCTGTGGGATTTTAAAATAAATATTTTAATAATTAAATATCACATTTGCATGTTCATTAGTTCTCTGACATTGGTTATGGTCATATGACATTCAGGTAAACAAAAATATTTAATATCTTTATTAATGTTTTCAAATTAAAATGATTTATTTTAATGTAACATTTTTTATGATTTAATTATTAGCTTTATGAGTTTAATTCTTGAACTGTTTGCAGTTCTTTCGCAAACACCAGTTTGGAAAACCTAGACGTAACGTAAGGTTTAATGCACTTCATGTTGTTAATAACAACAAATGTAATATGTTTTTCTTACTCTTTGTATTTTTATATAATTAAATCAATGTGATAAACGAGTTAGGTCAAAAGTAATCTAAAAGTAATTAGGTTATATTACCTAAAATGTGTAATGTAATGGATTATGTTACTAACTACAATTTTTATAATGTAATTTAGAATCAGTAACAGATTACAATTTGAAAGTAATCTACCCAGCTCTGCCAATAACATGGTGTGTGTGCGTCGTTGTTCTTGCTCTGCCTTAGGCGAGACGGATGGTGTGGCCAGTGTGCAACAGAAATTTCTAATTACTGGTACAGAGATAAAGGGGGATTGAAAGATAAAAAAGACTTTTACAAGGATAAAGATAGTTGGTTAGTGCTGTGATGACTGATCACAATCAGACTGCAACTCTGTCTCCCCCCTGTGTCTAAAAACAGTACTGCCTCTTACAAAAACGCAGTATCATAGTATGGTGTCTATGTTATTTTGATGTACTCTTTAAAATACCATTGTAGAATATAACGTATAATGGTATTTAAATAATACACCATAATCAGGCATCCTAGATGTTACAAAGACTTCCATGGACCAGGGAGGTCTATATTTGCAACCAATCAGATGAGAAGCGCAGCTGTTTTTATAGTACCACTTAGCTTTCTCTGAAAAAAAATGACATTGCTCCTTTAACAGTTGCCATATTTATTCCCCACATTTATATCTGTCCTGCTAGCCATTACAGTGATTTGTACACTGCATTTTAAGATGCTAAAAATATAGAAGTGTGTACCCCGAATGGTCTGTGTCATTGTCTCTGACGCTTGAGTCATTCATCTCATCCGCATTTGACCGTCTCCCCACCTGACCTTCGCCTGCTGTAATCAGAAGCCAATGGCAGCACGCAGTCGGTTCGCCTTGGCAAACGCTGTGAATCCTGACCTCTGCTGGATGGATTGCCTCCCATTCTGTTATACAAGCATAACTCACGGGGTATGTTTGGTTACAAGCCTGTCAGGGGCCACTGGAAATCAGGGTCAGATGTTGCCACACTGATATCTCTTCTGGAAGGGCTGGATAGAGATCGACTAGAACTTTGGCATTTGTTAATTCATGTACTGTAGAAGAGTGTTTCTCAACTGGTGGGTCACAAGCCAAAAATTGGTTGCAGGTTTGTTGATGGGATTGTTGACAGCATGAAAAAAAAAAACAATGCTATATGAAAATGAATAAAATGTATGTTCATCCATAGACCGGGCAGCAAAATGAACTCAGAAAGTTGTACAAATTAGGAGAAAATGCTTTCCGTATGTTATTAGCTGTTGACGTCAAAAGTTGTGCATCCAGTCAAACTCTACAGTAAAATTAATCTTTTACTTGGAATAATCTCATATTCAAAATTTAAATTTATTTTCAATAAGAAACATCTAAAAATATATGATAACACTTTTAATCAGAAACTATTTTTAATGTATAAAATCATATATACATTTTAATCATTTTAATACAAATACTAAATTGTATATTATCTTATTATTTTATATATATCATAATCATATACATCAACAAACCATAATATATATTTTATACCAATACAAAATTGTATATAATTTTAATATATATATATATATATATATATAAATAACATAATAAATACTTAATTACAAATGCTGAATTATACATAAACTTAATATTATATATAATATTTTATAATATAATATATGATGTAATATTTTTATATTTTATATTTATATATATATATATATATATATATATATAATATATATATATATATATATACATATATTCTAAATCAAAAATACACATTTATTTAGTCATTTAGTAATTATCATTTTTACAAATACTACATTACAAATACTACATTAAATATATTAATATTATATATATTATCATATATATATATATATATAATAAAAATATTTTTATCTTTATTAATTATCATTTATATATTTTTTCCCTTTTAATAATATATATTTGAATACAAATACAATATTATATATAATAAAAATACAAATACAAAATTATATATTAATAATATAAAATATAATTAATCTACAAATTAAATGTATATATATATATATAATTATATCTTTTTTCACTTTAATTATCATTTAAATACAAATGTAAAATTGTGTGTATATATATATATATATGTAATATTTTAAATGACATAAAATCGCAATATATATTTTAATACAAATACTACATTTATATAATATAATATATAATATAAAAGTAATTATATATATAGTTTTTTACATATATAAAATATATTAATTATAAATAAAAAAAATAAAAATTAATTATCCTTATTAATTAATATAAATCCTAAAATGATTCTATTTTACTATATATAATATATATACAATATTAAGATTATATCCAATTTGTCACCTTGGAATTATAAGGTTCTATCTGCAATCTGAGCAGTTTTGAGATATTGAGCTTTAAAGTTTTTGGGTTCCATAGACTTTTTATAGGTAGAACCCTTTTTGTTTTCTAAAAAAAAAACAGCCCAAAATGTACACAGCGTACAAAAGAAACACCACATAATGTAAATAAGTTGTCACAGAATAGGAATATGTGGATAACTCAATTTTGACAAAAACATTTTATTATCTATTGTTATGAAAATACATATAATGAATGATTATATATATATATATATATATATCCATTACTATATTTCCCCTGCTTAGAATGATAATATTAACATGTTATTATCACACTGTGTCTGTAAGCCTTTCTATGTTCGAGGCTTAGAAGGCACACAAGAGAATCACATCAAGTAATTTTAGCAGAGGCGGGAGGGGGAAGGTCTTGGTGGAATATAATAAGTGTTCTGGCTCCCATTGTGTGAAGCATCTGCACCACCTAAAAATAGCGTGCAGTTTCACGATCGCATTTGTGCCAGTGCCACAGCACCTCCAGGTCATGGCTATCTGTCTGAGACATACGGGATAACAGAGAAACACTAATTACAGCTCCCTGTGATGTCTTCAAAACACTCGACTAGCGAAAAAAGGACAGATGCAAGAAAAGTCATTGCACATGAATAAAGATGCTCTGGTTAGGATGACTTTAAAATGTGCAGGGCCTGAAACTCTTAACCTCCAAAAAACATTGACTGACAGTTTCTGGGGGTCAAACTAAATATATTTTACTCTAGATAAATAGATAGATTTAATCACTCAAATATGATATTATTTACATACATGATTTTGAGTTCATGAGAAGCTTTTGAGGTAGGAAGATAAGCACGCTTTTTTCGTGTCACTTTGTTTCAGTCACTCTTTTGACTGAGGGCCAAACATCTGAAGTCCTTGTAAAAGACATACTGCTTTGTAGTGAACTTCAGGTAGCCTACCTGATCTGCTCAGATTACTGATAGCGCTGATTGAAGCTGCTTGTTTTGCGGCGGTGACAGTGACGAGGCGGGTTATTTATGTTTATACGAGGCAGCACCTCAGAATTCACTTGCCAGGGACAGCACTGTAAACAACGGCAGTCAAATACAAGGCCTGCAATATCACACATGCTTACAGACAGTCAAGCAAGACTTCAAACACCACATAAATCACTGCAAAATTAGCATACATCCTTCTAACTTCAACTTCCAAATGAGACAAATGTTCAGAGAAAGTGGACACATTCCAGAAAAGTTAGACGAGGTCAAGAAAGGCCTGGTTTGCACCTTTTAAGCATATTTATTTTAGGATCAATATTAACAGGTTACAGTCTATACACTGATCTGAACTGAATATTTATATATATATATATATAGATAGATAGATAGATAGATAGATAGATAGATATAGATAGATATAGATATATAGATTATATATATATATATATATCATTTAATCTTTTATATTAAAATTATTGGTCACACTTTATTTTAAGGTTCAGTTCTCACTATTAACTAACTATTAAATATATATATTTTCCCTCAATACACTCCTAATTTGCTGCTTATTAATAGTTAGTAAGGTAGTTTTTAAGTTTAGGTATTGGTTAAGGATGTAAAATAATGCCATGTAGAATATGTGCTTTATAAATACTAATAAACAGCCAATATGTTAGCAATATGCATGCTAATAAGCAACTAGTTAATAATGAGAATTGGTCCTTAAAATAAAGTGTTACCAAATTATTATATATTATTTATATTAAAATTATTATGTATTTTTATGGACTGTACACAAATATTCCACTTCATAGCAGTGTTACTATTTTAGTATTATTACTATAGTATTAATATTTATATTAGCTTTTATTTTTACATTTTTTTATTTTATTTTTATTTTACCTTTTTTTATATATAGCTGTAATTTATATTAATGTATTATATATTATATTCAGTTTTATTTTAGTACTTCAACTTTATTTATTTTGCAATATAAGCCTTTGTGAATCAACATAAAATAAGCTGGTGGGAAATACCACAAACTTTTTAAAAAAGATTTCTGTGTAAGGTTTGCTTGATGCAAATTATGATTAAACCAAAAATCTAGCAAAAAAAAAAAAAAAAAAATAGTTGAAAGCTATCCTTTAGAGAATGTATCTAAATTTAAACCACTCTATATATAATATTTTTTAGATTTTCAAAAAAAAAGTATTAATATAAAAATTAATTTATAATTAGTATATTATTTATATTAAAACATAGCTTGTTAACGTTGCTAAATTTAAAACACTTTATATTTTTATTCATATTTTTTGGATTAAAAAATAATAATATGAAAATTAATTTAGCATTTTTTAAATATTAAAATTACTATATGTTATTCATATTAATTTTTTGTATTTTTACTTGAATTTTAGTATTATTACTATAGCATTAATATTTTAAGCTTTCAGCTTTTGTTCAGATTTTAACATTTTTTTTACCATTTTAATTTTAGTTGAAGATATAGCCATTTTGTAGTGTGCATTTGTGATTTTTTTTTTTAGTTTTTTTTCTTTATATAGCTGTAATTTATATTTTACATATTATAAATGTATATTATAAATATTATAAATATTTCATACTATAAATTATAAATATTATATTTTAACTATTTTAGTACTTCACTTTAAAAAAGGTTTATTTCAGTTTGTTGCAAAGGTAACATTGTTTCATTTTTGTTTAAGTTTTAAGGTTTCAGATTTTATTTCACCTTTATTTCAATTATTGAAAATGATTTTAATAGTTTTAGTTCTACTTTTGTCCTCTGTGTTCCAAAGTTTCACTGTTTTACAAAGACTGAAACAAATCACTGTTTTCAGACTGAATTTTGAATAGGACCGTTTCACTAACCTGTCTGATTGATTCATTTAAAAAGGAACTGAAAGATTCATTCATGATTTAGGAACTAAGAACCTTCCCACAAAAGTCTCTATAGTGGAAAAGCGTTCTTTAAATTTTCAAAATTCTTCACACTAAGACAAAAAGTTTCTTTTAAGAACTGCAACCTGAAAGGTTCTTTGAGGAACCAAAAATAGTTCTTCCATGGCAATGCATGGTAAAAACACGCTTATGGAACCTTTATATTTAAGCATCTAAAATACTAGCTGAAACTGGCTGAAAAGCTGAATATATACAAACGTTCAGTAGCCTCACAGGCAAGGCTAGCGTGCACCAGTAATCCAGCAGTGTTCCACCCTGACACCTGTTATGAAACGTGCCCTGCCTCACTGCCCTGGGCTTCCGGCAGTATTGGTCAGCAAAACATACACAAGCTATCCACCCTAATTAGTCCACAGTCAAACATATCCAAATCCAATACAGATCGGCAAACAAAAACACAACTGTATCACATAAAACACAACAACATCAGCAATCCACAAGAGAGAAAAATGTTGTGTACTTGAGTGACCTCATAGAGCTGCTCAGAAAACATAAATAACTTTCTGCTGAATATTTATAGCTACAGAGTCAGTTCTATAGATACTGTTTTGCTTATATGGCTCTGGTCTTGCATCATTCAGCTGAGCCTACATTAAAAGAGCATGGCCTGATGTGATGGTGCAATTCCTTTCTTGCGGTTATGCACAATGAGACTGAAACATCACAATGGTTTGCCCACAGAGATCACATTTTCATTTAGTCTTTTGTTCTTGTTATGAAAAGGGCAGATCAATGGACGTTCGAACATAAAAAGAAAGAAACAATAAGAACGGCAGAAAATATAGTTTAGTGTGGAAAAATTGCCATCTTGTGGCCACATGCTTTTTCGTTGAATATTTTATAACACACATACACTGCCATTTAAAAATTTGGGATCAGTAAGATTTGTACTGTTTTTAAAAGAAGTCTAAGTTCCATTTATTTAAACAAAAATACAGAAAAAAGTCATTTTATTAAATATTATTACAATTTAATGTGATACACAGCTTTTTAGCATAATTGTTCCAGTTTTTAGTGTCACATGATCCTTCAGAATCATTCTAGCATTTTATTGTCAATGTTGGCAACAGGCGGAGGAGGCTAGTAAAATAGTTTAGCTGGGACTGAATTTGTATTTAACGTGATTACGATTTAATAAAAACATTAGAAATCGATAATTATAACGTTTCATTTAAACGGTTATTCAAACATCGAACTATATATGGAAAGTGAGATAACTAACTAACTTTGATCTATTGAGAGTTTAAGAACTCTCAAAAAAAATATCGTTATAATCGCTGACGCTTTCTACATTGTGAAATAATTTCTTACTTACATTGTACGTACATCTGCGCTTTGTTTATAATAAGAGAATTCAAGAGTTGCGCACACTCAACAAAACTGATGAGTTTCAGCGATGACTCATCTGATCGCCTCTGATTGGCCAGTGCATTCCTAAGCTCAACATAATCGTGTGTGATTGGTTATAATGCGCAAAACTGTAAAAACGCCTAAAAAGAATTACGATGCGGATGCAACATAAGCAGATCTTAATTAAATGCCACAATCGACACTTTCTATTCGTTTTCACTTTGTTAGCAACAGACGCAGTAGATATAATTTGTTTGTGCAGGGGCATTTTTTGTCCAATTTAGTGGCCATCCTTACACACGCCCCGCCTATCGCAGTTGTACTGCTTATTTATTTATATATTTATTTATTTTTTGGAAACTGTGATACTTTTTTCAGGATTCTTTGATGAATAAAAAAAGTTAAAAGAACAGCATTTATTTAAAATAGAAATCTTTTCTAACAACATAAGTCTTTACTATCACTTTTTATCAATTTAACACATCCTTGATGAATAAAAGTAAGAAAGAAAACGTTTTTGACCCCAGACAGATTTTTATTATATATATATATATATATATATATATATACAACATAAGTCTTATCACTTTTTATCAATTTAACACATCCTTGCTGAATAAAAGTATTAATTTCTTTCAAAGAAAGAAAGAAAACGTTTATTGACCCCAAACTTTTAACTGTAGTGCATATTACTACAAAATATTTTTATTTTAAATCAGTGCTGTTCTTTTTAACATTTTATTCAACATAGTATCCTGAAAAATGTATAACAGATTCCATATATATATAATTTTTTAAATATAAATTTTATTTATTATCAATGTTGGAAACAGTTGTGCTGCTTTTTATATATATATATATATATATATATATATATATATAGCAGCACAACTGTTTCCAACATTGATAATAAATAAAAATGATTTCAGCTTTGTGTCACAGGAATAAATTATATTTTAAAGTACTTTAAAATAGAAAATCACTATATTAAATTGCAATAATATTTCAAAATATTACATTTTTTTCTGTATTTTTAATCAAATAAATGCAGCCTTGATGAGCAGAAAAGACTAACATTTCAAGAGTGCTAGATTCCATTTCAACTCTAAAAACATCTATTTTAAATTTTAGTGTTATGCGTGATATTAATTTGTGCTCTGGAACATACATAGTATGCGTATGATGAATAATATTATTCTTAAAAAAACAGTTAATAGTTAATTAAGACAAATTAGCAGTAGTCTGATCCTCCATTCTTAAGATTACAGCTCTATGAGGGCGTTTACTTTTACCAGTAACCTAAATGCTGCATAAACACATCTCAGTCACGTCATACCTGTTGCAAAAGACTTCATTGTTTTCATTTGTTACTAAAATCATTCGATCTCAGGCATGGAAAATGAGTGTCAATTAAAGTGTCACACCCAGTTACACCAAGTGTATAAAATAGCACTTCTGCTGAGACAATGAGTTATGCTTTTAAAGTGCTTATCTCTTTATTCATTATTAAATAAGTTTTTATATTTATATATTTGTTTTTATTTTTTAGCTATTCATTTAAGCGTGTGTATAATAAAATACATATAATAAATAAAATGTATAAAATATATATAAGTACATAGAAAAAGTACATAAATGATCATTGTAAATAATTAGATTTGTAAAGCTGTTTTTATTTTTTGCTATTTATGTGTGTGTAAACAAAAGTTTATACTTTTATTTACTTTAGTTTATTTTTATTATACATAAATTATAAACACGCACTTACATGTCTGCCCTAAACTGATATGCACCTTGTGGTTTATTGTGATTTATGAACACAAGATGGCGCTAGAGAGTGAGCGGTTCATGGGCATTACTCATAAGAGACAAAACAAAAACACATCCAAACATTCTTTGCAGGGAGTGGCTGCTCAGTACATTTCCTTTACCCAGTGTTTCCGAGCCACATGCTACTACATGACCTACATCATTTCACAGAGCATAAACATAAACATAAACTGGGTTAATTGGGACTTTGTGTTAACAATGTGAGACTGCATTCACTCCGAGATATTTAATTACACTGCTAACAATCCCTACAGTTCGCCTTTCATTGGCTAGTGTACGTATGACCAATGCAGTTTCTTTAAAATTATATAACTGTGTTGAGACTAGTCTGAGAACAAACTGTCTTACCTAACTTACCAAACAACGAAATGAAAGCGTTCAATAGTTGCTCTTCTGCATTACAACCCACAACTTCTTAAATAAACACACATGCTTACACATGTCATGAGAGGAACAGGTGTGTTCTACGTGAGATATGTGCACGTCTTCAGGCAGGAAGAAGACCCCTCTGCTGCTCATCTCATTCATTACTATCTATGTCTTGCTTACACTGTACTGAGGTCAGTGAGAGAATGAAAGGGAACAACATCATCTGATGACTGAACACAGTACTGTCCCGCCCTGCTAGGGCCTCTTTATGACATCATGTGGGATATACTGTCCTCTGTGGCTGAATTAAAAAACACTGTCACTTGTCCTGTTTTTAATTTCATTTCGGGTAATAGCACTTGATGAATCAGTGCTATAATTACACTTGTGAACTGATATGCAAAAATGTAATGCGTTAAAAAATGTTGGAATCAAAAGATGTTCGACTTTAGACCTCTTTAGACTGTTTTGTTCATTCTCCGACTTTGCATTGCACATTTTAAATGCAAAAATGGGCTACATTCTGTCTAAATGGCTCCTAAGGGGCTGTTTACACACAAAGTGGATGTGTTTGACTGTTATGTCACAGCCTAATGACTTTTGCAGCATCTCACGTATGACGCAGTGTTCTAAAATGCAGAAATCAAGTTATTTTTAAAGGTTTCTATATTTCACTCATTAATGAAACTTCTGTCATTAATTACTCACGCTTATGTCGTTCCAAACCTAAGACCTATTTCCATCTTCAGAACACAAATTAAGATATTTTTGATGAAAACAGACAGCTTTCTGACCCTGCATAGACAGCAATGCAACTACCATGTTACTACCAGAAAGGTAGTAAGAATATCATTAAATTAATCCATGATGTGACATCAGTGTTTCCACCTAAATTTTATGAAGCTACGAGAATACTTTTTGTGTGCAAAGAAAACAAAAACAACGACTTCATTAAACAGTTTCTTCTTTTCCGTATTAGTCTTGCATGCATGTTGACGAGAGCAAAAAGTTCAACTTTTAAGGTCTCTCAGCCTTGTTTTTTATTCCACCACCCCAGCAATTCGTACATATTTTATGAAGTGGCTAATTCGTACAAATTCCTACAACCTGGCTTGTACAAATTTGTATGTTTTATGAAAAATCGTATATTTTATGAGGTGGCAAATTCGTAGAGATTTGTACAAACGACCATCACTAACCCCACCCCCAAACCTACCCCTCACAGAAAATGTACAAAATCCTACAAGTGAGGTTATACGAATTCGTACGAATTAGCCACTTCATAAAACATGTACGAATTGCTCGGGTAGTAGAACAAAAAAAAAGGGCAAGAGACCTTAAAAGTTTAACTTTTTGCTTTCGTCACCGTGCGTTCAAGACTAATATGGAAGACAAGAAACTGTTTAAAGAAGTCGTTGTTTTTGTTTTGTTTTGCGCACAAAAAGTATTCTCGTAGCTTTATAAAATTAAGGTTGAACCACTGATGTCACGTGGACTATTTTAATGATGTTCTCACTACCTTTCTCTGCTTTGAACATGGTAGTTGCATTTCTGTCCATGCAGGGTCAGAAAGCTCTTGGTTTTTTATAAAAAAATATCTTATTTCTTCAAAAATATTGATTACATTTTTATCCAACCCGATCTCACAGCAATTCATATTTATTTTACAAGGTGACGAATTATCCACCTCATAAAATGAGTATGAATTGCTTTGTATATTTGGTAAAAAATCGTACGTATTTTACGAGGTGGCAAATTTGTAGGGATTCATACGAATGACCACCACTAACCACCCCCAAACCTACCCCTCACAGTAAAACCTCCAAAATCATATGAGTGAGGTTGTGAGATAACGTTGTTTTTATTTGTGTAAACTACAAAACTGCAAATTTGTGAAAATGCTTATAGACTTAGTGTTTCTTTACAGAGTGACATTGCCAACTACTGGCCTAGCATGGCTATTACAGTCTCTTGGCCTTTTTGTGGTAACAACAAAAACACACATTTTTGAAAATGCTAACGGATGTAGTGTTTCTTTACAAAGCAACATCACCATCATGGATATTACAGTGTTTTTCATCATTCTCGTAGATCCATGTGAATCTGTGGGGACTGTTTTGACAACGCTGTCATCTGTACACAAAACTTTTCGTTATTCACTATTTCGCCATTGTCGTTATTCACTGAAAATCTTTCCCTTCTCTGTAATTCTCGTAGTTAAGGTGTCAAGTCTGAAAATGCACAACTAAATTGGTTTTTAAAGGGATATTTCCCTCAAAAATGAAAATTCTGTCAGTAATTACTCACCCTCATGTCATTCCAAACCTGTAAGACCTTTGTGCATCTTTGGAACACAAATTAAGATATTTTCAATGAAGTCCGATTGAATTTTGATTGAATGAAGTAAGTTTTCTTTGCGCACAAAAAATATTCTCGTAGCTTCATAAAATGAAGGTTGAAGCAATGATGTCACATGGACTATTTTAACAATGTCCTTACTACCTTTCTGGGCCTTGAACGTGTCAGTTGCGATGCTGTCTGTGCGGGATCAGAAAGTTCTCGGATTCCATCAAAAATATCTTAATTTGTGTTTCGAAGATGAACGTCGGGTTTTGTCCCACTTCAACTGTATGGAAAACAAAAGCCTGGATATCTCCTTTTGTGCTTTTGTAAAAATAAAAATAAAAAAATAACATGGTTTTCAAACAGTCATTTGAACATGATTTTTTGATGACTTTGTCCTTTACGTACTAGAGTGCACAAAAATATGCTACCAAAACGCTCATAATAACATTCCTCCAATTATTTTCTCTTACTTTATCCTGGGTTTACCCTGAATTATGTTATTTACTCATTAAACATTTCATAACGCAGACTCTAATCCAGGGGTGCCCAACCCTGTTCCTGGAGATCTTCCTTTCTGCAGAGTTTAGTTGATCAAACCCACCCGTCTGTAATTATCAAGTGCTCCTTCAGATCCTAATTAGTTCGTTCAGGTGTGGTTGATCAGGGTTGGAGCTGAACTCTGCAGTAAGGTAGATCTCCAGGAACAGGGTTGAGCACCCCTACTCTAATCTAACAGTTGTTTACTTGTCTGTTGTATAGCACTAGTGTTTCTAAGAATAGTCCTCATATCTCCACGCTGACCACTCTATCAATAATTATGCCACTGCACAGTCCACGTTATGTGGGACTTCAATCACGTTGTGATTGTTCTGGCATAAGCTCAGCTGTGTGATGTACGTGCGTAAAACCGTATGCAACGGGTTCGGACCAAATCTAGGGTCTGCTGACCACAGCGCTTCCCTGCGTTTTCAGCCGCCAGCCCCGCGTGGCCTTCGAAATGGAAATCCACAGAAAGTCAAAAAGCAGAGGGAGGGGAGTGCGCTGTTGTAAACACAGCCATTAGAGCTCGCGTGTTGGCTGAAGTTCAAGAGCCGAGGGCAGTCAGTGCAGCGTTCAACACGTGCTCCCTCTGTACACAAACACGGCCTCGATCACGGGGGAGGGGCGCTGATTCTAGGAAATCATAACTGACTGAAACAAATGCAACCTTCACCAAAACTTACATGTGGCTCTGAGAATTTCTCCCTCCTTGTGTTATGAACATGTTTTAGCATCTCCGTAATGTTTAAGATTCTACGCAGGCCTACATTATTAATCCCTGCTGCTTTTTTGAGCACTTATTTTGAGCAATATGCAAGATCATATATCACACGCTCACCCTATCTACACATTACCAGGCAGTCATGTTTATTTCTAGACTATGATGATATCAGAAACGGCATAAACACTTGTTTGTGAGAGGCATGTTCAAGCAGTCTGAGATTTCAATTAATGTGTTTACTTGCACAGCAATAGTAATTGCTCATAGTGTCATGTAAATGCATTAACCGCATTGCAATATCTAGATTAAGCCAATATTTCTAAAATCTGAATATGGAGCTGACATATACCTGCAATAATCACAATTCTGGATCATGTAAACACCTTTGTAATATCCACTGTTATTAAGCATTCATTTACAGAGTGTGTGCATTCCCAAACAATGGACATGAGATACAAACAAACGTCATGTTCTACAATTGGCAGTTTGTTGCTGTTGTATGTGTATTGAATAGGCTGTGAATGAATGGTAAGGAGCGGTTTCATAAATCAGAATAAATGGCGAGAGCAAGCATATCCAGTATTTCCAGAAAAGATTCCAGGGGAAAAAAAGTCTATGTCAATGCCCAATACATGCATACATGTAAGTGTGAAGTGCATAAACATCCTCTAAATAAAGGTTTCACCATGATCTAAATACAGTGTGCATGTACTCTTCCATTCAAATGTTTGGGGTCGTAAGTTTTTTGCTTTATGTTTTTCAAAAAAGTATCTAATGCACACTAAGGCTGCATTTATTTGAGCAAAACTACAGTAGAACACTAATATTTAAAACACTGTTACAAATAACTGTTATATATAAATATGTTGACGTTTTTTTAAAAAGTAATTCATGCCTGTGATGTCAAAGGTGAATTTTCATCATCATTACTTTAGCGTTTAGTGTCACATGATTCTTCAGAAATCATTCTGATTTGCTGATTTGGTGCTCAAAAACATTTTTTCTTACTATTATGTAAAAAAAAAAATCTGATTCCTTCATCAGTAGAAAGTTCAAAAGAACAGCTTTTATTTTAAATATTTTTTGCAGCATTATAAACGTCTTGACTGACACTTTTAAACAATTGAAGACATTGATCTGAATGCAGGTATTTATTTCTTTAAAAAAATCTTACTGACCCCAAACCTTTGAATGGTACTGTAAAACTGGTCATTGTCTCACTATATTCACAATTTTGCTTTTAAAGTAATAGTAATAAACTAATACGACCAAGAAGCGTACAATATGAAAGCTTGCACTAATAGTGGTGACTCTCAGCCTCCCAGTACTGTCTCCACTGTAATCACATGCTCTGATCAGGATGAGCCTCTCTAAAGTTAGACTGTATGAGATTTACTATTGTCCCTTGAGCAAGAAAAGTCCGTGGCTAATCCAGTACAGCCCAACCCCCATCTGAATCCACTCAGCAGCTGTAACTGAGAGCTGAGTACGCTCGTCTGAGGAGGTCGACACCAGGCAGATACACTAACACTCCTTTGATAGTACAGGAGGAGTTTTCTGGTACAAATCTAATTGAGTGTTTTGTCTGAAGTCAGAATTGCTTGCGTTTATTCAGCTACCATTCATCCACCCCCACAATTCACACAGGTATGATGAATCAGGCAAATGCAACCTGTGGAGGATTTGCATATGTTGAAGCCTTTAATAGGCTACTTTAAGAGAGCTAGTCGTTAGCATTTATATTCATCTTAAAAGCAACTGTTAAGTTGGGGCAGGACCCTATGGAAGCCCTTTTCCACCACTGAATAAAAAATATAAATAGGTAATTGCGACTTTTTATTTCACAGTTTTTCTCGCTATTGCGAGTTTAAATCTCACAACTGTGACTTTTTTCTCTCAGAATTGTGAGATAAAATGTCGTAATTACCTATTTTTATTCTTATTTAGTGACGGAAAAGGGCTTCCATAGGGTCCTATAAGATATAAACTCACAATTCTGAGAAAAATTGTGAAAAAGTCAAAATTGCAAGAAACAAACTTGTGATTGTAATTTATATGTTGGCACCCCAGAACCAGTCAGTCCGCTACAAACTCGCATTTATGAGGAAAAAAAAGTCACAGTTGTGAGTTTATATCTCGCAATTGACCCTTTCATTTGCCTTAGATACTGTTTTTCAAGTTTAAGTCCACCCAAGTTAATCTATTCTTCCGTCTGATTTGTTTGTCAGCCAAAAAATTTGGCATTATGAATGGTCAGAGAATTCGTAATTGCAAGTTCATATCTCACAATTCTGACTGTATTATCTCACAATTCTGAGAAAAAAAAAGTCACAATTGCAAGAAAAAAAAGTCGCATTTGTGAGTTTATATCATGCAATTATGAGAAAAAATCTGAATTGTGAGTTTAAATCTCTCATTTCTAACTATAACTCACAAATGGGAGTTTACATCATGCAATTCTGAGAAAAAAGTAAGAATTGTGGAGTTTATATCTCATAATTCTGACTTCATTTCACAGAATTACAAGTTTATATCTCACAATAGTGACTCTATAACTCAAATTTCCGAGTTTATCTCACAATTCTGAGAAAAAAGTCACAATTGTAAGAAAAAAGTCAGAATTTCAAGTTATCTCGGAATTCTGACTTTGATTCTCACAATAAGGGAGTTTATATCACGCAATTCTGAGAACAAAGTCAGAACTGTGAGTTTAAGTCTCACAATTCTGGCATTCTAACTCACAATTGGGAGTTTATATCATGCGATTCTGAGAAAAAAAGTCAGAATTGTGAGTTTAAATCTCACAGTTCTGACTTCATAACTCACAACTGGGAGTTTATATCATGCAATTCTCAGAAAAAAGTCAGAATGGGGAGTTTATATCTCGCAATTCAGACTTAATTTTGCAGAATTACACGTTTATATCTCACAATTCTGACTGTATAATTCGCAGTTGTGAGTTTATATCTCTCAGTTCTGAGAAAAAAGTCAGAGTTGCGAGTTTGCATCACGCAGTTCTGAGAAAACATCAGAACCAGATAACAAGTCGTAAAAATTTTTTTTTTATTCAGTGGCGGAAACTGGCTTCCACAGGACCCCAACAGAAGTATATGATTTAAAGGCTAACAACTTTGCTCATAGCGGTTGATGTAAAAATATACAGTTTAGCCTCCAAATGGTGTATTTACAGGATTTAGTTCTGTATTGGCATCTATGGTTCCATGAAGAACCTTTAACGTTCAATGCAAGGTTCTTCATAATGGAAAAAGTTTCTTTAGAATATTAAAATGTTCAAAATGGTTCTACACTCTTACAAATAAACACTGTGAAGCACTTTTATTTTAAGAGCGTATGGCATTGTAGAAAACCCCTTTTGAAAGCATGTTGCCACTTTAAAAATAACAAACTATTAATGTTCACGCGTTTATTTTTGTATTAAGATGTGTATTAGACTGTAGCTGCCATTTAAACAGGAAGAAATAAGCAAAAACACTTCTCCCTTTCAGCTATATAAAGGACAGGGCAGTAAATCAACAGGGAGAGGCTCGCTGTCTCTCACTGCCATGTTTACGAATTCACTTGCTTATGGATTATCTCCTTGGTTACTTGCCCGCGAATTGCTGTATGCTTCCATTTAAAAAACAAAGCTAACAGAGCAGTTAGAAATACCCAGAATCCCTCGACCCTTCATCTGATAGACCTCTTGAGTCCTTGAAACAGTTCTTCTTTCCTCATATCTTGCGTCTGTGTTAAGTTTTTCTGTTTATTGGCCTCACCCACAACAACTAACCCGTGCTCCCCACCCATATGAACTTCAAGGACTGACTTGTCCAAAAGGAAACAGGCCTGTTCGTTCCTTCTGAGAAACTAATCTAGAGAGTCCAAAAGAGACAGAACAAGTTTTGCAACTTTCACGATAGCATTGCATAAGGTGTACGAGATTACGGACCAATCTCCATTCATATCAAATTTTCTGTGTGGGTACATGACTAGTTCAGATGTTTTTTGATACCACGTTTCTCTAAATATGACAATCTCCATCTGAAGGACCATCTTTCATGAATCAACACAATTTGAGATAACATGTCTGTGGGACCAACAAAGATCGATATTTAAGGTTAAGGTTTAACCCTAATATAAGCAAATAGAATGTCTACTAATAGCATCAATCAATCTGATGATCAGAAAACTTCTTAAATATTTACATCACGATAAACAGAAATGTCTGAATAAAAAAGAATGACCTCGACCTCTTTTATTACAAAGACCACATGGCACATTGGGTTCTTAGTGAGGTAGATTCTGAGAAAAAGGTCCCTGTGGGCATGCTGATGACTGAGACAGCAAGCAACGGCACACCACTAGCCTGTGTTGATACCTCGACAAAGGCTCAGTCTGTGCTTAAGACTGTTCTCCTGCTGTGAGGTAAACAAAGAAACCTGCTATGGATGTTGGATGGTGCAGTCTGTTCAGATACAAAATCAAATGGCGAATCACAGCTTGCAGGGCAACATGTCTATATGTTAATTTACCATAAAAAGAAAGATAAGAAACATCATTTCATTTTTAGATACAGAATAACATGCTCAAATATCTAAATAAGAGTTTACAATTGATTCACTAAAAGTAAATGCATTGTATCCGATGGTCAATAAATTTCTTTTCCTGTAGTACCCACCCCCTTATGTTATGTAACACAGACCACAAAACTGATTGTGTAGGTTGTGAAATATGATATCCATGTATGTTCTTTCTTTTTCTATGAACTGCCAGCATGCATTATCAGATTAATACTTAATTTAAACATTGCACTTTGTTATGTCATAAATATAATCATTGAAAGATGATTGTACAGCAGCTGGTAAGAAATTTAAGCAGCCCTGAGCTATATTCAGTGTGGTGACCAAACAAAATAATATGAAGGTTTTGGATGAATGTCCAAGAATTTGGTTTTTAGGCCACTATGGATACATTATTATTAAACGGTTGAAATATTAGACATTAATTATACGGTGTGGTGCCATATGCAACCAAACATCCAAACATAGTAGTCGTGTTAAAAAAAAATTCACGAACTGTTTCTAAGAACTCAGAGGCCTCTTCCTCTAAAAGAGGACGTGGTCAGACTGACAACTGTGACAGAGAACAGAAAGTACCAGAATGGATTTTTTTAAAAAATGCCATTTACATTGGCATAGTTAAGAATGATACAAGAATCATTCACTTAAAATTGAAATTACATGCAATTACAATAAACAGATACTGATGCACTGTACACTGTACAAGTATCATAAACTCATGTGACTATATTTTGCCTTTTGAATCGACTGGTTTTGAGAACTCGATTGAAAATATCTAACCCCAAAAAAAATTATTTATTCAAAGAGAGCTTGTGTCAGTAATAACTAATAATAAGATGAATACATTTGCCCTGTTTCTCACACAAACCACATGATACGGAACAAATGGTAAGTAAATGATGAAGAGTTTTCATTTTAGGGCAACCTATTTGTTTATTCGGTGAGGATGATTCAACAAACATACTGTAACAGCTCAGCTAACAACTGTAATGAGTCATTGCTGCAAGTCTGAATAAATCCAGTTATTTAGTGAGATTTTTGACACAGTTCCATAGAGACAGAACACACCTTTAACACGGCATAACTGCAAAAATTATGCCAACACACACATCGTACACAATAAAGTCCTTACTTAATAACTTACATATATATATGCATATGAAATATATATTGAATAGTAATCAATGATGGAGAAATATGCTCTTTGCAGCCAGATGTCATAGGGACCATGCTAACCATCAAACCATGACGTACCTGTCTACATCTTCCAGTTAAACCTATTTCCATATCAATGTAACTGACACAATTGTATTTTAATAGTCCTTTGATTACTTCCATAATAACTGCCTACCACGTGTCACACAAAACAAACAGGTCCTCATTTCCAAATATGGACATGAAGTTATCAAGTACGATGCTGATTTGATGGCCGTGTATAATTCAGAACCTTCTTAAAAATCAAGTACATCTAGAAATGTCACATTCAGTTGCACCAGCATTTGGGTGCACAGAGTTCACACATGTGGCGTCTAGTACAACGTTTTTATACTCTCGGGGACTGTTATGTAATACTATGATTGATAACACAGAGATCCGCGAAGACGTATGGCGGAGCCAAAATAAATACATACGTTCAACCGAGTGGAAACTTTAATTTATGTAGTAGCTGATACGTATAAAATCTATCCGACTTTCTGATTACAACACAACACGCGTTTACGTTTTAAAAGTACTGAGCATGCGCCCCTCTCGCTCAGAAATGGTACGTGCCGGATTCTGCGTCACCCATTGTTTACAAATCAACCCTTGAGCTGTTTCTGTTGGGCAGCGTGGCGGACGCCGGTTAAACGGTCCCATCCATTTGAATAAAAACAACCATCACGACTGGATATTTGTTGTCGAAAGCTATATCAAAATGCCTTGTCGAAAGGAGAACTATATCTTTTTGGAACAGTCGGTAACGGTGGATTCAAAGGAAGTAGACGCTCTCGTGTCGAAAATCGGCGAGGCGCTGCAGCTTCACAACAATAGCTCGAGCCAGAAGGCGATGTCACGTCTACACGGTCTTGCGAGCAGCAGACCGAACGGCAGCAACAACGGCAGCAGCAGCAGCGCGGCGGGCGGTCAGCGGTGCATCCGTCTCCGCAGCCGGAGTTTACGAACCAGCCGAGCCAGTCCGTACAACCCACCCGGATCTAGCGATCAGGAATGGGACCATTTCAGATCCTCGTGGAACCGAAAGAAAATCGACGAGGACGATCCGCACCAGCTCCTCCAGGAACTCATATTGTCGGGGAACCTGATTAAGGAAGCGGTCAGACGACTTCAGTTCTCCTCGGAACCAACGGAGCACGACATCTCCAAATCTGTAGACTGACTTCACCAGCCCGCAGATGCATGAACGTCCTCACGTTTTCAGAGCGTTGGTTTTACAAACTTTGATATCACACCCTTATGGTTTTTCTGTTGTATATTGCTGAGATGGAAACGTTATGTATTTTGGACTCTTTTGCAATGTGACCCTACCTTGTTCACTCATCTCAGTGTTCGGATTGAAATGAAAATGTGATGCAAAAATCTAGTGGGTTATAGCACTGCATTTTTATTATAGTATTAACTGGCCTCTGGCTGGTTTGTCCTAGAATGGTGCATCATGTTTTGGTTTGCTGGGGTTCAGCACTGTGTGTGTCAGTAGCAAACAAGAACTGCTCAACTGCTTTGTTTACAATGTAGATGTGCTCGGGCTGCCGGTTTGCAGTCCTCGCCTCGATCAGGCAACGGGTCACACTTTTTGTTTACTCATTTTGAAACTGTTTGGATACTGAGATATCACTGTTTTGATTTCAAATGGGCCCTGCGTGCACCCCATGAGGGCCCTTGTCCTCTGTCCCTTTGGTTTCCATGTGAGGAGCAATGCCAACACTCCTTCTCAAAGAGAAACTGAGATCAAACTCACGTGTGTGGGTAAATGTGTTATACAGGGGGGATGTGATCACAACACGATGACACTGTGGTGCTTTTTGATTCCAATGTGGAGTTCTCATGTTTTTTTTTTGTGATTTGTTTTCCGTTTTCACTCTGTGTAAACTCTGCGTATGCTTCGCAACGAAGTGTTTTTAATAACTCTGATTGTTCAGAGAGTTTGGTGTCTAATAAACATGGTGTTTTTGCATAAGATAGTTTCATGTCTGTTCCTGTAATCATCTCATGAATCATTCATGTAATATGGTGTTACTTCAAAGTACTTAAAAGACCACATTCAAAATTCAGTGTTAATACTGGGGTTTTTTTTATATTTTGATGCCTCATGTTTAGAGTGAGGCCTAAAAGACTTAAGACTACATTGATTTTCTTCATATAACTAGAGTTAAAAAAAAGCTTAGGGGTTTCAAAATAAAATTTAAAACAGTTTGGTGGAAAAGAAAAACAAAAAATGTATTGAAATTAGTATACTCAACTATAAGATTCATATACTTCAACTTATCATTCAAATTATTTTATACTTTAAAATGGAAAAATGAGAAAAAGAATCATTTTCACTAGTGTTGTATAAACATATACTATATTTTATACTGATCTCGAGTACTACAGTATGTTACTACACTGATAAAGAAAACATAAACACAGGTTCTCCAAGAATATGGCCACGTTATTATGATAAGCGAAAATACAAGCTGACTCACCACAGCTATGATAAATGAAGCGATAAACGTGGCTATGCTCTTTGAACACGGCATGTGATTTAAAGTTAATGAATGACTAGTAATTTATAAACGCAGCATTATTATTGTGTCTAGCTAGTACAAATGAGGTTAGAAACTTACCTTCTTACTTTTGTGTAGGCATTTTGTCTAAAGGCCCAGCAGATGGCAGCACAATGTAAGTCACAACAGCGGTAAAAAAGCCGGAGAAAATCTGACAGGGATAAAGATTTGCCGCATTAGGCGTTAGGAGTGACTAATCTTGACATATGTTTAATGAATTAAATAAGGTTTATTTCCAAAATGCATCCCTCAAGATTGCATTTACTGATTTAACTTATGTAATTGACATGGCTCACTTGATTCTGATTGGTCAATCACGACACTGAGTGGTCACATGCTTTTGTAGCTTATAACCTTGTATAGCTGCATCTTGTATAGCTTTTTAGAGTATGTATTGAATTGGGTAGTATTCATACATTCCAAGGCATAGTCCACTACATACTCCACTGATGTTCTTAATTTGACCTGTGATGTAGTTTCACACCAGTCTCATAAAACAATTTATTCTGCCGTTAAATTTACAGTTATTAACAACAAAAAAAAAAGAACAGCCTTGTTGGTCCGGGTATTACATTATTGCATACTGGGACGTTTAATTTATTTGACATAGTATATAGGGAAGTACGCATAAGCAAGTATATGTAAATGTTGACAATAAAGCTGTTCCACTTTCAAGTCTACTTTTCATACCAACACTAGATCACTGGCGCCATCTTGCAATTCGAAAAGGTACTGTAGAAATCAAACAAATTGACTTTGGAACTTCAGTGTAAAGTTTTATGGTGAATTAATTATTTATTTTTAATTATATATATTTTTTGCTATTTTTGCCATAAACAACCATTTTTGGTTGTCCCAAAGAACAGTTTAAATGAACAGTCATTATTATTATTATTATCATTATGTTTTTTTTTCTTATTAGTGTGAAGTATATTTTAAAAATCTGATAAAAATAAAAATTATTTTTAGAAAAAAAAAATAATAATAATAATAATTGCCCAGTTAAATACTTGGATGTTAAAAGTTTATCATGGAATTGCAGATGCTGATAAAGAACCTTTATTTTTAAGAATGTAAATTAGAGAACAACCTGTTACATATGGGTTGCTTTGACCCAGTGGTTGGGTTAAATGTTTACTAGTGCTTAAAAAATACTATATTTTTAAAATAGGTTGGAAATTAACATGTATTCATATTTTCAAGAAATAAACATTAATTAATAAGTTGAATAAATAATAATTAAATAATACACATTTTTAAATTGCTTATTAATAAATATCCACCTTTTGATTATTGCTGATGCCTATATTAATTATTTGTCTGATTTTCAATTTACAACTTAATTTGGGTTCATTTTTGTTTACTATTGCTTAAAAAATACTATATTCTTAAAATAGGTTGGAAATTAACATGTATTCATATTTTCAAGAAATAAACATTAATTAATAAGTTGAATAAATAATAATTAAATAATACACATTGTTAAATTGCTTATTAATAAATATCCACCTTTTGATTATTGCTGATGCCTATATTAATTATTTGTCTGATTTTCAATTTACAACTTAATTTGGGTTCATTTTTGTTTACTATTGCTTAAAAAATACTATATTTCTAAAATAGGTTGGAAATTAACATGTATTTATATTTTCAAGAAATAAACATTAATTAATAAGTTGAATAAATAATAATTAAACAATACACATTTTTAAATTGCTTATTAACAAATATCCACCTTTTGATTATTGCTGATGCCTATATTAATTATTTGTCTGATTTTCAACTTACAACCTAATTTGGGTTTATTTTTGTTTACTATTGCTTAAAAAATACTATATTTTTAAAATAGGTTGGAAATTAACATGTATTCATATTTTCAACAAATAAACATTAATTAATAAGTTGAATAAATGATAATTAAATAATACACATTTTTAAATTGCTTATTAATAAATAAGCCTTTTGATTATTGCTGATGCCTATATTAATTATTTGTCTGATTTTTAATTTACAACCTAATTTGGGTTCATTTTAACCTGGCCATAAAGTAATTTTAAAACAGTAGTTGAGTTAAATAAAACTACCCAGAAAACTGGGTTAAACATTTAACCCAAACGATGGGTCACAACAATCCAATCGCTGGGTTTGTCCGTATTTCACCCAAAGCCCACTAACTTTCCAGAGTAACATGTTAATTAATCTTGTTGGAAAGTCCACCTTGTGGCTAGGTCAGTATTTTATTATTATTATTATTTTTTATTGGAAGCTTTGAGCTTCTGAATCATTTTATCAAATTAATAAAGTTGGAATATTTAGGTTTAGCAGCAGCTTTTTTCTTTCTTTTTGTAAAACACAATGCTTTTTCTTTTTTCACTCAGCTCCGGTCTAGAATCGAGACTCTTCAGAAGCTGCTTTTGAACTTCACACAATGCACCAGCTGTCTTTGTCTGCTGAATTAAACCGTGCATCCTCAAAGTCACACGGGAACGGCACAGTTCTCACCTCACATCCCCAGCCACCAGAGGCTTCTGCTGTTCCTTCAAATGTCACAAACACCCAAGGCTCAAAAATTATACATAAGCCTTACATAAGAACATTTTTTCTCATGTCCTGTCCTACATTCTGACCTACATCACAAAGTGACGATGATGAAATAGGGGATCCAAGATCCAAACCAAAAGAGTGTTACTGATTTTCTTGCTTTGAAGGCGAGGATGAGTCACACCGGCAGATATTTCGCTTCTGAGATCATGTGCTGTGTCTCCTCATTTCTCATGATGTGTTATGCAGCTGGACATTTAAGTTGGCCAAATGCAGCATACAGTGTTTTTAACAGGTTGCTATGCAGTAGCTAGAGGGTTCTGGATAGTTGCTCGGTTGTTCTGGGTGGTTGCTAGGCTGGTACAAGTGAAAGGACACTGTCAAGTGCACTGCCAAGTTATAAAATCACTGGGACCCCTCCTTCATTGTTCATATTTTGTTGTAGTGACAGAATATCAGTTTGTTCATTGGTTCAGCCAGTAGGTGCCAGCAGATGACCGTTTTTATGAGCCAGTCATGGAATGATTCATTCTGCGGACTCGTTCAAAACACATTCAAACAGAAATGGAACAAGTGACTTTTCTTTGTGAGTGAGTCATTGAATCACGATTGCCACTATGTTTGTTGCTCGCAAAAGGTGAAACTGAGGTGACTTTGTTTGGAGATATTGGGGATGTTCAGGGAAAAAGCGTAGATGACAATATCCTATACCTAAAATGTAAGTTAATTGACTTTTACTGATCCTATTGTATACAATGTCCACTCACTTTTTTTTTCGAATACAACAGAACCCTTGTTCTTAAGATATTGTGTGTTAATGTTTCCTTTAACACAAAAATAAGGTCCAGAGTTCACATAGAATGCGTTTTTGCGCTGCTTTTTGTTTTTCTACACAAACATAATTACGCCTCCTCTTTTATCTTTTGTTTGCATTTATGGGAGGTATTGAGGTTGTTTTCCCTTCATACTGAATCTCCATGCATGTCTCGTTATTATGAAAGACAGTTTCTGACTTTTTTCTCAGAATAGAAGGTTTCCATCATGGTTTGGTCGGTTAGCACAGCCATCTTGGCGATACTCAGATGTAAACAACAGCATGGATTGCATGGTTAATGTACTGCTGAGTACGTTGTTCTGTTAATTTATGCTGTCTAAACCACAGGAGAAATGTGTGGAAGCTGCTAAATCATACAGAAAAGGACTTATAAGCAGGAAAGGGCGCAATATTTTGACAAACAGTCTCTTTTCCTTGATTTGTTAAAACTTTTGGCAGTCTGTAGTACTCCAAATGTTTTTCCTGGTCTGACCGATTAGTACAGCCCAAAACATAACAATAACTGACCATTTTCAGCAGCAATAATCAGCAAAATATGCGTGTTTATTCAGTTCAGTGGCATTGTTTACATTCAGTGCAGCCAATATCCCACTAAACATTGGACGTAGTGACGTGACCCTGACCGACGGACCCAATATAGACATGATCTGCACGTCTATCCTACGTCCAGTGTTTAGTGGGATGGCTGGTTGATGACGCGTCGTGAAAACCCACTATTGCGTGATAACACGCAATTGCTAGTTATTTTCTCAGAATTGCAAGATATAAGCTCACAATTGTGAAAAATATGTCAGAATTGCACATTTTTATCTGACTTTTTTCAGAATTGTAAGATATAAACTCGCAATTGCGAGTTGTAGCGTCCGATATTGAGGGGAAAAAGACTCATGTCACATTTCTCACATCTCACAATTCTGAGAAAAAAAGTAACTTGAAATCAATTACCTTTTTTATTTTATTATTCAGTGGTGGAAATGGGTTTCCATACATTTTAAAGACATAATGTCAAGTTAAAATATGTTTATTTGTTAAAAAAAAAACAACAACTTTCTTTTCAATCTCACTGCCATGTGTCTCACTATTTTAAACCCAAGAACGACGGACCCAAAAACGGTCTAAATTACATCTGCATCTACCAGACAACAAAATATATTTTGAATGCTAAGTGAAAGACGCTGATTTCAAAGCAAACCACACACAGACCCAGACACACGCAGTCTGCTTTTTCTCTAATTAGTGCCCATTGTGTGGCATCATTCTCTCTGATCAGATACCCGCTGGTTCACAGGGCCACTTCAGGGCACACCTGTGAGCAGTTGGAACATGAACAAACAACACCAAAGTCTAATGTGTAGCTAAAAGCTGAGATAATTAACCTCATCATCAGGGTCCACCTGGGAAAAGAACAAGCATGAGAGTGCCCAGCGACCACAAAAGCAGCTGTGAATGAATGCAGCTAAAGGGTGCATTAATATTTGATTGAAATGGTTGTCGTCTCTGGGCCCCAATCCAAACACACAGGCGGCACTTCAGCTTTAGATAACACTTTAGAGATTTTTTTTTATTTATTTTGCCTGTTCTTTCACTGTGTCCTTTTTAACAGGGCCTTCTAATGACAGCACTGCGAGCAGAATAAAAGCAAATGGATCATCTTGAATTCGTTTAAAAGGACACTGATGCACATCTACTATGCATTTTTAAAAAAACACTTACAAAAACTACCATTGTGTTATCAATAGATTTTGAACATGTGGTATTTTGGACATGTACCAATCAATATAATACCATGGTATCCTTTCAGACACTGTGAATGAATATAAATGCGATAATTATTCAATGTACAGGGTCCCCAAAAAGATTATTGTGAAATTAAGTTTATATATTGACAACGTAATATGGATAAAGTACATTTGTAGAATAAAATATGTTGAGGTGAAATGATATTGAAGTGAAAGTTATGCCTCCCTCAAAATTGGGGCAAAAGTTGTCATTGGTATAATTTAAGGAGTTATTTAGTAATATTTAATAAGTACTTCTCAAATATTTCTTCATCATAGACTATTGACCAATTGAGGAAAGATTTTCAATCTGAATTTACAGTCTGTTGCTATTGTGATCTGTTCAATTAATAATATAGGCCTGTATTATTTTGCATTGCCATATAATTCTATGATTTATAAAATAATAGAAATATACAGAATTCAGATGAATCTCTGACTTATTTGTCTTAATTCAGTCATTCAACTACATTGTCAAAATGCATAAATTTACAAAGAATATTTGATTTAGTATTTTGCACTGATGACACCATTTAAAAAAATCATAATTACAAATGATATCAGATGTAATTTACATATTCATTTACACCACAGCTGGGATGGGGTAAACTTTTCCCAGCTGCAATGTGATAAAATGCTTTCCAGTATAATTTCAAACCCTAACAAACTCTATTTCGTGAAATGTTTTGCTCATGAAGTTTGTGTATATTTCTGTTAAATAAATTTGTCTTAGTCTGATGTTTTGTTATGTAATATATAATACAATGACATTCATACATGACTTATTGTTCTTCTGTACTGCACATTTTTCTAAGGGAAGCTCTTGAGAAACAGTACATTTGTTTTTGAAAGGTTTCTCACAGTATTTGTGAATTTCTGCTTTTGTCGTCCCAAAAAAATGCAGTCTTGGAGAAAAGTGCACAGCACAATGGTCTTCCGCGGCTTTCTGTCTCTTTTTGATTCTCTCTTCCATTTCATTCTGTCTCATTTTCTAGCTGGCACGATGATCCATGAATGGTCAGCCCCCTAAAATCCCGTCTTCAAAATTGGCGAGCTTGTGACTCACTGCAGCATTTTTTGGCAGGTATTTAAAAGCTGCCTGAAATCCCTCACACCATGTGTTATTCCAGATTAGCAATGACATTTGCGCTTGATTTTAAATATTTGTGTTAGACAACATAATACAGTTTGAGATTACCCTTCACCTTTCAGAGTGTGAAAATAATAGTGTTTTGAAATGAATTGTTGAATGCCGTGTTGTTTTGAGAGGAAAAAGCATTCTACCTCTCAAACATGAATGCTATTACAGTTTTTTCTGCATTTTTACAGCAATATATCTGTTCCAAACCTGCATTTTAAGTATTACAAATGCACCACAGATGGGAAACCTGTTTCAGAAGCCATAGGCAAAAGAATTGCAGTTGAGGTCAAAAGTTTACATACACCTCGCAGAATCTGAAAAATGTTAATTATTTTACTAAAATACATGGGATCATACAAAATGCATGTTATTTTTTATGTAGTTCTGACCTGAACAAGATATTTCCCAAAAAAGATGTTTACATATAGTCCACTAGAAAAAATAATAGTTGAATTTGTAAAAATGAATCTGTTCAAAATGCTTACTGATGCTAAAGAAAGAAAAAACAATGCATTAAGGGGGTGCCAGGGGGTGAAAACTTTTGAATTTGAAGATCAGGGTAAATTTAACTTATTTTGTCTTCTGAGAAACATGTAAGTATCTTCTGTAGCTTCTGAAGCGCAGTACTAAATAAAAAAAATATGATATATAGGCAAACTAAGAAAATGTACACATATTCACTCTGTTCAAAAGTTTTCACCCCTGGTTCTTAATGCATTGTTTTTCCTTATGAAGCATCAGTGAGCGTTTGAACCTTCTGTAATAGTTGCATATGAGTCCCTCAGTTGTCCTCAGTGTAAAAAGATGGATCTCAAAATCATACAGTCGTTGTTGGAAAGGGTTCAAATACACAAAAAACCCAAGAATTTGTGTGATTTTTCTGAGGAACAGCAAGCAGTTTTCAACTTTTCAGGATGTAAACTTTTGAACAGGGTAATTTTTTATAAATTCAACTATTATTTTCTCTTGTGGACTACATGTAAACATCTTTTATGTGAAATATATTATTCAGGTCAGTACTAAATAAAAAATAACATGCATTTTGTATGATCCCTCTTCTTTTGGTTAAATAATTAACAGTTTGCAGATTCTGCAAGATGTATGTAACTCTTTTGACCTCAACTGTATGTTGCTACATTTGGCCAAATTCTACTGTAAGTAGTGTATTCTCAGTTTCCCAGTGTTTGTGTGTGCTGTATATTTATGCACTTATTATACCATTATATTTACCATTTTACCATTACTATTAGGTGTTGAAACTGAGCTAATGTGTATATCAGCTTATCTAAGCATATTGAGCACACTTCCACTTAGCTTATTCTTAAGTTCACTTCAAAATGTTGAATATTTTATCAACGTTGTGTACATGCTCGTCTTTGCTCTCCAAATATGATAGCAAACTGTCAGTCAGCGGCACCATAAATAAAGCAAACCCTCCATCTTTCACATTCTACATGTGGAGAATATCAAGAAAAAGTCTTTGGCGTGCAAGCAAATGTTTTCTGACACAGTTCTGCTTCAAAAATGGGATAACATATTCCTCCCACTGACACAGAAAGGAGAACAATATCAGCTGATCTTCTCTTGAGCTACATAAGTAGCACTAATGTTTGATCCGTCGCAGGAAGTACTGTAGATAGCGGTTTAATCCGCCATCACAGGTCTGCGAAAGGACCAAAGAGTTGCTAAATTGAAACATACTCTCATTCTGAGGTCCTGCTGAAGGGCTTCACTTAAACACTGCATCCTTTTGCGATAAAGAACAGTATACTAATGCAACGCTGGAGATATTTGTGAGCTCTTTACAGATAATCGTCCTAGTTACCCATTTCTATCTGGCCTTGTGGAAGTCATTTTATGGAAATGGATAGGCCAAGGATAAGGCCAAGGATAAGGCCAAGGATAGTCCTTGGGCAAAGACTAGTAGATACACTAAACTCAGTTTATTGGTCTTGTCATAAAACAGGGGCAACCATTAGCACCAACAGGTTGACTTCAGATGCATAAAGCTTCCTCCCACTCACCCTACAGGCAGGAGTCCAATTTTAGCTGTCTGCGGAACATTGACTGTTAAAATATGAAAAAATGGAGCAATTTTTTACCAATTTCATGCACTGGAAACTGTCCCTGAGCAAGTGTGCGTCTATATAGGCATAAGCTAGTTACTATATGTATATAAGGACTGACTGTTTAAAAACCAAATGTTTGAAGTGTGACATCAAAGACTTGTGCTCAGGCGATCATTATTTAATCAAAGGAATAATTTTTACGGCCGAATAAGATCAGTTAGACAGCTGAACTATCGGTAAGATTATCTGAAGGCCAAAGGACTTGCTCGTTGGATGAAAAGCCACTGAATGGGAGCAGTTCTCCGGCATTAATTTTTCTTTTGCATATTTAAGGTCATTGCACAATTACATGTTCTCTGCAAATTCATATTCAAGATGTTTCATACAGCTATAATAAGCACATCCTTGGTTTCCAGTGGCCTTGTCCTACTCATGTGTCCCAGCTGTAATTTGTTTGCACGTCTGCCTTGGGCTTTCTTCACTTCACGTTTTCACTTGTATTTACTTTTAGGACGTCACCTGGCCTCCATTTTGACTTTGCTGCTGTCCTGCCTGGCTCTGTTTCTAAGAGCTCAGTTTTTGGAAAGTATAGTACAGTTGAGGTCAAAAGTTTACATACACCTTGCAGAATCTGCAAAATGTCAATTATTTTACCAAAATAAGAGGAATCGCACAAAATGCATGTTATTTTTTGTTTAGTACCTGACCTGACCTGACCTGACCTAAACAAGATATTTCACATAAAGGATGTTTACATATAGTCCTCAAAAGAAAATAAAAATGACCCTGTTCAAAAGTTTACACACACTTGATTCTTAATACTGTGTTGTTACCTGAATGATCCACAGCTGTTTTTCTGTTTAGTGATAGTTGCTCACGAGTCCCTTGTTTGTCCCAATCAGTCAAACTGTCCTCTGTTCTTTAGAAAAGTCTTTCAGGTCACACAAATTCTTTGTGTTTTTCAGCATTTTTGTGTATTTGAACCTTTTCCAACAGTAACTGTATGATTTTGTGATCCATCTTTGTACACTGAGGACAACTGAAGGACTCATATGCAAATATTACAGAAGGTTCAAAAGTTTTCACCCCCCGGCTCTTAATGCATTGTGTTACTTCTGGAGCATCAGTGAGTGTTTGAACCTTCTGTAATAGTTGCATATGAGTCCCTCCGTTGTCCTCAGTGTAAAAAAAAATGGATCTCAAAATCATAGTCATTGTTAGAAAGGGTTTAAATACACAAAAATGCTGAAAAACCAAAGAATTTGTGGGACCTGAAGAATTTTTCTGAAGAACAGCGGGTAGTGTAAGTGTTCAGGACAAACAAGGGACTCATGAACAACTATCACAAAAAACACACACACACACACACACACACACACACACACACACACACAGCTGTGGATCGTTCAGGTAACAACACAGTATTAAGAACCAAGTGTATGTAAACTATATAAATTATAAATTCAGCTTTTATTTTCTCTTGTGGACTATATGTAAACATCTTTTATGTGAAATATCTTATTCATGTCAGTACTAAATAAAAATAACATGCATTTTGTATGATCCCTCTTACTTTGGTTAAATAATTAACATTTTGCAGATTCTGCAAGGTGTATGTAAACTTTTGACCTCAACTCTGTTTATCTACCTATCGTCTGCCTGTTTATTTTGATTTGTTATTATTAATTTAAAATTCTACTTCCTTAGAGCCACAATTAAGCTTTTTAAAATCTGAATTTAAAATCTGGAATTTAATTGGAATCAATTTTGAATGGTGCACTCAGATAGCTAGATAGACTATTAAAATTCTGTTAAATTTAGATCTATGAAGTACCAGAGTGCTGCTCACACCATCCTCAATAAACAGTCTTGAAGCCTCACAAAATGCTGGCCGTCCATGCTTTCGCTCCAAAAGACCGTGGGGGCGTCCAACTGCATCGCCTTGGGCTTGTTCAGATCGGAGAAGGGAGGTTGGTGTTAAAAAAGTCAAAGACCACAATACTGTGGTGCACAAGTTCACGAAGGTTCCAACTGAGCAAAACTGTGCTTTATATACAAAAACAGATGATCCACTTCACTTCTCCTTGATGCTCCAGCTTGAGTTTCCTTCCACATGGATGATGTGAAATCCATTTAGTGCAGGGATGATCAGTAGGGCAATTGTACAAACACGGTAAATCGATAACAACAAGATCTTCAGCCATTAAGGTAAGTGAACCAAAGGACAATTTGTTTAGTGAGCGTAATATGCAAAGAGAGAGGAGAGCTGGATTTTACATTCTATTAGATTAGAATGTCAGGATGTGGTGGTTAATTGGACAAAAGAGGATTTTCAGATGAAAGAAGTTCATGTCATCCCTTGAGTTATGCTTAAATTATAGGGGACTCCATCAGGGATCACACATCACCATAATATTTTGACCTTTTGTGCAGATGGTATTGATTTAAAGGGGTCATCGGATGCCCATTTTCCACAAGTTGATATGATTCTTTAGCGTCTTAATGAAAAGTCTATAATATACTTTGGTTAAAAATTCTCAGTGGTTGTGTAAAACAACACCCTTTTTACCTTGTTAAAATCAGCTCTGCAAAAATCATCTCATTCTGAGGGATTGTTCCTTTAAATGCAACTGAGCTCTGCTCGCCCCACCCCTCTCTTCTCTCTGTGGAATGACAAGCTGCTCTGAGAGATTGCTTACTTTAGCCGCAATTAGCCGTAAATCTTGCTAACTAGCATGTTATTAAGAAAGGTGATTGCAGAGATTCATAAAAAAAAAACTTACAGTCTGACTGTTACAGCTGATCTGAGGTAAGACGCTCATGTCAATCAACTATCGTGGGAGCGGCCTCTGTTGGTGTGACGCCAGACCATCTGAGAATGGCTCGATTTTAAAAAGGGGATATTATTTTTACAGATTAATTAAAAACCACTGCATAGATTTTTATCAGTATAGGGTAGATGTGTACATACACTGCCAACACTCATTATGTTTAAACAACATGTAAAAGTGAAGTTTGCATCCAATGACCCCTTTAAATAAAACTTATACACCACATATCACCAGTCTAATAAGTATTTGAACATCTTTACACAAACAGTCTGTCTTTTCTGGTCTTTGTTCTAAGCTCGTACTCGTCTGTCTCTCAGGAACGGCCCTTACCCCTCCCCAGGTGCCCTGACCTAGTTGTGAGACGCCTCATGGAATCACGGGTCATTTTAGCACTCGTTTTTCATCACCGCTGTCAGGTCTCACCGGGAAAGAGAACAGCTTGACCAGTGTCCTTGGCTTCAAAGAGGAAGGATATCCTGGTTACCAGGTGAACAATGATTTTATAACCATTAGCTAGTGTCTGGTAGTTGCACGCAATGTTATACTCTAAGCCAAGCACATTACTTTTGCTTGAGGGATTTTAACAAACTTAAACCAAAATTATACAAAAATTCTGTCATTAGTTACTCACCCTCATGTCTTTCCAAACCCGTTAAATCTTTGTTCATCTTTGGAACACAAATTAAGATATTTTTTGATGAAATCTGAGAGCTTTCTGACCCTGCATAGACAGCAATGCAACTACCACGTTCAAGGCCCAGAAAGGTAGTAAAGACATTGTTAAAATAGTCCATGTGACATCAGTGGTTCAACCTTTATTTTATGAAGCTACGAGAATACTTTTTGTGCGCAAAGCTCTTGGATTTCATCAGAAAGATTTTATAGAATATTTAAAAAAAAATAGAATGACAGCACCTTAGAATTGTGGTGGTGAGTTTTGTGGTGCTAATCACCAATCACACTTTCCACATGGTGCTATGCGGATCTGGTTGACGTTTCCTAGAGGTGTTTTGAAAATTGCTAGACTCTTCTGCTGACAGTCGTTCACACATTATTCTGTGCTTAGTCGAAATAGTCTCAAGAATTACTTCTCTTATTAAAAGACGTCTGCTTCTGTGCTTTCCAAGGTGAGCTGTAGCGTTGGCACATAGAGGATAATAAAGAAGCTTGTGTGACTGGAAGAGCAGCATTTGGAAAACACAATCAACGTTTCCTTTCTCAACACCGAGTTGTGGCCCAGCAGTCAAAATAGGTTTTCTTTGAAGTGATAAGTAGTGTATATAGAGCTGGTGTGTGTGTGTGATATAGCACAGGGAACACAAAGCTGTAGCTAACTGCATGTTTTTTTTAGGTTAACGCTTATATTGTTTACAAGTAATTTGTAACCAGTTTTAGTAAAGGATTCAGTAATCTTTTCCAAATTAGACCCAAATTAGACCCAAACTTTCACCTTTGACATCTGCAGCTTTAAATACATTAACGTTTAAATGTTTGTGGTCATTAAGACTTGAAATGTTTTTGAAAGCTAAACAAGGCTGAATTGCATTCATTAAAATGCAATAAAAACAGCATTATTGTAAATATTATTACAATTAGCTGTTTTAATACAGCTGAGGTCAAAAGTTTCCTTTTCAGAATCTGCAGAATGTAAATTATTTTACCCAAATAAGAGGGATCATACAAAATGCATGTTATTGTTTATTTAGTACTGACCTGAATAAGATATTTCACATAAAAGATGTTTACATATAGTCCACAAGAGAAAATAATTGTTACATTTATAAAAAATTTTATAAACGCATTTTTGTGTAATTGAACTCTATGATTTGGAAATCCATCTTTTCACACGGAGGACAACTGAGGGACTCATATGCAACTGTTACAGAACAGTGCTCACTGATGGAAGGAAAAACAATTCATTAAGAGCCAGGGTGTGAAAACTTTTGAAAAGAATGAAAATGTGTACATTTTTCTTATTTTGCCTACATATCATATTTTTTCATTTAGTACTGCCCTTCAGAGGCTACAGAAGATACTTACATGTTTCCCAGAAGACAAAATAAGTTAAATTTACCCCAGTCTTCAAATTCAAAAAGTTTTCACCTCTGGTTTTTAATGCATGTTTTTTTCTTCTGGCACATCAGTGAGCATTTAAACCTTCTGTAATAGTTGCATATGAGTCCCTCAGTTGTCCTCAGTGTGAAAAGATGAATCTCAAAATCATACAGTCATTGTTGGAAAGGGTTCAAATACACAAAAATGCTGGAAAACCAAAGAATTTGTGGGACCTGAAGGATTTTTCTGAAGAATAGCATTCAGTTTAACTGTTCAGGACAAACAAGGGACACAAAACAAAAGAACTCTTATTTTGGTAAAATAATTAACATTTTGCAGATTTTGAAAGGGGGATGTAAACTTTTGACCTCAACTGTATATTGAGTATGTATATACTGTATATTGAAAATCATTATTATTATCAATGTTGAAAACAGTTTTGCTGCTTAATATCTCTTGTGGAAATCGTGATCCAATCTTTACTGCCACTTTTGCTCAATTTAATGCTTACTGCCATATAAAAGCATGAATGTGATCTACATTTCACATTTCTCTCTTTTTGTACAAATTGTATTACTTCTATATTTCATACACGTTTTTTTAACCACAGTACACTTTGACCTGGAAAAATAGCAGATTATTGCCATGACAGTAAGTGTAAACCTCTTTAAACCGGTGACTTCCCTTAGGTCTTTTTTATATCTTCTCTTTTTTTGCCTTGTCCCGTTCATTTCAACTCATGCATGCATGCATGCACACAGACCTGTATACACACACTCACAAATGCAGCTGGACAGACAGTGCACTCTAATTACACACGGGCCTTCTGGACTCTGAATTTTCTGGAGCCAGGAAGACAGGTTGGGAAAGCGTCAGTCACCTAGGGAATAGACACAACCCTTATCTGTAGATCAAACACATTCAAATGCATCCTATATATAGCTCAACCAGAGCATGTAGAGTGCTGTTTTCCTCTAACTGAGTCCCAATTGAATCAAGTCAATTTGAATTTTATGAATGTAGTTGGAAAAAATGAAGAATGAAAATCTAATTTTCATACTGAACACACACACAAAATGGAGATATTTTATTAACTACAGGTTCAAACAAAATTTTTATCTCGCTGTACAATTCACGTAGGATTCAAAGTCAAAGACAATTTTATCTGCTGTAGATTTAATTAAAATCTAGAACAACCTCTAAAGAAAAAAAGTGACATTTATTAACATTTTTTTTTGCAGGCCCTTAAGTGTTCCAGCTGAAAACGATCCACTAATGACAGAAATGGGACACCCACAGAGAGTTTTGCACATAGAAAGTTTGCTTCACTTTTAACTGCAGTGGTTGTCATAGAATCTTTTATTTTTAGGTGCATTTAGATGGTTACAGAGTTTTTACTTCCTTAAGGCATTTAAACATCTTTGGGAGTTTGAACCGGTATCCCTTAAATGTCCTGGGAACAAGATGTGCAATCTGCTGTTAGAGGAATCAAAGCACCATTTAAGGACTTTCATAGTCTGATATATCATGAGCGATTGAGAGGAGGTATTCTTGTTCATCTGGAAAGTTTTCAAAAGGCACAAGAGATAGAAATAGCACAAATCCAACATATCTCCAGGCTGTGGATTTAGCATTCAGCTTGGATTCAGTGGATTTATTAGCACAGCAAGCCTGGTGATGTCTTTTTCACAGACAAGGAGGCTTTTCGTTGATTATTTTCAACCTGGAATTTTACATATTTTTATTCCATGAGAAAATTGACTGCTCAAGCTAAAATGATGCTATGTGGTTGCTAGATATGGCTCATTCATTCATATCCCTCCTTCATTGAAAAGGATATTTTTTCACCTATTATTTTGTAGACTGGACGAAAAATCTTAAAGGAACACTCCACTTTTTGAAAATAGGCTCATTGTCCAACTCCCCCTAGAGTTAAACAGCTGAGTTTTACCATTTTCGAATCCATTCAGCAGTTCAAGTTCACTTCCAGAACAAAAATGGACAGATAATGTACTCACCCTTTGTCATCCAAGATGTTCATGTCTTTCTTTCTTCAGCCGTAAAGAAATTATGTTTTTGAGGGAAACATTTCAGGAATTTTCTTCATTCAGCTTTATAATGGCACCGATAAGGTTTTGAACCCGATTTTGAACTTCCAAAATGCAGTTTAATGATCCCAGCCGAGGAAGAAGGGTCTTATTTAGCGAAACGTAATTTTTATAAAAATAATACAATTTATATACTTTTTAATGTCAAACGCTCATCTTGTCTCGCTGTGCTCCTTTAATTCAAATCACTTAGAAAATAACTGGCACAGCCACAAAAATGAATATGTTATTAATCTTTCTAGCACAAATGATACAGAATTAGTTACTTGGAAATAAATGAATCTGGGGATCAGAATGAAAGTTTGTTTCTTCTATTTCATTATAATAAATTTCACTGAAACTTAGTTTAAAGAGTTTAAAGGCTTTAAAGGCTTGTTATCATTTACATGTCATATCTTGTCATGTAATAACATGTTCCTGCAGTGCAAATCACTGCGACTGATTCTCTCTAAGCTTTTAAGCTTTGAATGTTTAGCTGCAGCTGTGTTAGAGAATTGTGTCAAATAAGCCATGCGTCTTTGAGCAGACCTGTTGGTCTTACAAGGTCATCGTAATCTTCCGGCCATTTGTGGTATTTTAAAAAGATCAACAAGTCACAGGAAATATCCACAGGAAAAAGTGTTGTTTTGATGTAAATGCAGACCTTAAAAACACAACCCAAACTTGAAAATTCAGACAGAGATTTTATTACATGTCTTCGAATGGAACAGTAAAAACTATTTATATTACAAACAATCTATGGGTTGCACAAAGATGAACGGATTAGGCATGTAGCAATTTTGAAAAATCATTTTGTTGATTGTAATTTCACATTAAAATACATCTCCCAGCTTAACGTGCAGAGACAATTTGAAGTCATTCAAAGGTTGATTCAGTCAAAATGTGAATTGCTTTGGTTCTTTAAGCAGCATAACAACACTGATTCAACCAATAGTGCGAGTTTTGGGGTGGGGCCAACTGTTGTCCAGCCAATGGCAGTGTTTGGCAAACATGTTTGACTATGTCTTTATTTTTGCAATTCTGTTTTGTGCCATTAGTGGTGCAGAAATCATACACTTCACCTTAAAAGGAGTGTTAAAAGGATAGTTTAACCATAAATGAAAATTACCCAATGATTTACTTACCCTCAAGCCATTCTAAATGTATATAACGTTCTTCTTTTAGACTAATACAATCAGAGTTATATTAAAAATGTCCTCTTAGAAGCTTTATAATGGCAGTGAATGGCTGTTGAGATTTTAAAGTCTAATAAAGTTATCTGCTAAAACGCCACTCTTGTGCACATGATTACGACAGTTAGACAAAGCTAGAGATTATGGTTTATATAGTACAAAAATGCATCGATTTGCTTCAGATAACCTTTATTAACCCCCCAGAGCTGTGTGGAGTACTTTTTGTAATGGATAGATGCAGTTTATTAGACTTCAAAATCACAACAGCCATTGACTGCCTTTATAAAGCTTGGAAGAACCAGGACATTTTTTAAGATAACTCCAATTGTATTCGTCTGAAAGAAGAAAGTCATATACACCTGCGACGGCTTTAGGGTGAGTAAATCATGGGGTAATATTCATTTTTGCGTGAACTATCCCTTTTATATACTTTTGACTTTAACATTTACATTTTTCCCTGAGGTTCAATGTCAAGTTTTTAAAAATAAAATGTATACAACAATTTAGATTCATTATTTTATCATTTATAATAACAATTGTAATTTAAGACCATTTTCTACTCTGTTAAATGGTCTTGTTTTTGCTGCTTGTGCGTTTAAAGTTGCCATTAAATGCCATGAAATCTTCATCTATTTTCTAAATGCATGTTATTAATCTTATTCTGAATGATTCAACTATATAAGTTTCATTTTTAAACATTTTTTGACTTCACAATCTTTAATCAAAATGTAATAACTTGATTATTTACTCACCCTCATGTCATTTTGAAGACATTTTGAGCACCGTTGGTAATCAATTGGTTTTGGTTCCCATCTTCATCCAGTGTATTTTTCATCCATACTATGAAAGTCAATGAGAACCCAAACATTCTAAATTCCACACACTCTTTAAAAATAAAGGTTCTTTATTGGTATCATTGGTTCTATAAAGAACATTGAACATCCATGGAACCTTTCAAATGCAGTTTTTTTAAATGTTCTGCAAAATGGTACTTTTAGGAACTGTTTACTGAAAGGTTCTTTGGGGAACCAAAAATAGTTCTTCTATGGATCCCTGCAAAAATACCCTTTTAAAACCTTTATTTCTAAGAGTGCAGAAGAACGGAAGTCACATAGGTTTGAAACGACATGAAAGTCAGTAAATGATGACAGAATTGCCATTTTTGGCTTAACTACCACTCTACCGCTTTCTTACAATTGACTGCCTCCATCCAGTCAACAACTGAACCAAGTAGCCTTTTTCGATAATTAACATCACAGTATGGAAGAAAAGATCTGTTGCTACTTCCATTACATTGCAACATTAAGAAATGCCCCATTTGCATGTGAAAAGAGCAGCAGCACTTTATCTGCAAGCTGCAGGTTTGCGCTCATTTCTAATACAGTTTTACAACTTTAGCCACTTTGCAAAGCTGCATTAGATTGTTACAGAATCACAAAGTTAGATCTGTGGCATCAGAAACATGAGAACGTTCAGTTGTTTTTGCTGTATGATTCAAATAAAGAAATTTGAGGCAAGTTACAGTATGTTTTCCTAATGCAATAAACTCTACAAAGAGATAAAACAAATTTTGATTTCTTATGAGGTCATTCTCACACTCACTTGTTCTCTCTCAGTCTCTCTCTCCGCCAGCTTGCAGGCCTATTGTTACCACCAGAGATCTCCTGCACTGCTGCGTGTGCTGGCTCGCTCTCGCCCCTGCAGCCGCAGCATCTCCAGCACGCTTCTGGCGTAGGCGTCCCGCAGGTTCACCCCTATCGCCGACATATCCGAGGCCGAGCTGCGCGTCAGTCGCTTCAGCGCCTCCCCGTGCCGCAGCGCCGCTTCCTTCATTTTAAGCGTGAAGTAGCAGGCGGAGAACCGATCGTTGATGATGGCGATAGGCAGCGCGAGAATAAGAATGCCGGATAGGATGCAAATGAAGGCCATTACCTTTCCTAGCGCCGTGTCCGGACGGATGTCTCCGTACCCGACCGTGGTCATAGACGTGGTGGCCCACCACCAGGCGCTGGGTACGTTGGTGAAGGTGGTCTCTGGCATGTCGTGTTCAATGGCGTATTCCACTGTGGCGAAGATGGAGATGCCCACAGAAAGAAACAGCATTAGGAGGCCAACTTCCTCGTAGCATTGGGCGATCGTCATACCCAAAGACTTTAGACCTGGAACACACAAAGAAACAGAGTCACTTCATCTAATAGCCTATCCACACCAACACAATGTTTGTCAAACTTGTCAGTGAGAAGAATGGAAGCCAAACAATATTTACACGTTTTCAAATCAATTCAGAAAAATCTTCCATGTGAATATTGGTACACTCTAAAAATGCTGGGTTGTTTTTTTTAACACAAATGATGGGTTCAGCATGTTGGGTCATTTTATTAAGTGTTTTTTTTATATTTTCACCCAGGTGCTGGGTAGTTTTTCTGTAACTAAGTTGCTGGGTCATTTTTAACGCTGGTTATTTTTTCTGTCCAACCACTGGGTTAAGCCTGTCTCTGACGAAACAACCCAGCTGCTGAGTTACAGTCAAAGCATAGGCTTTTTGAGTCCTCGAGCAAAACAGCTCGTTTTTCTGCTTGATATTGCAAATTGGTGTGTCTTACCATATTATTTTAATGTATTATCTTGATTATGAGCACATAGGCTTACTTCCATGCAGGGTTGCCAGGTTTTCACAACAAAACCCGTCCAATTGCTACGCAACACTAGCCCAAAACTAGCCCAATCATGTTTTAGTGGGTGTCCCCTGGTAACGCCTTTTGCCTTGCATAAAATATATGGATTTTATTTGTTGTAGAACTGAGTTTAATTTAATTTGATGCTCTCTAGTGGCAGTACTGTTTGTTTATGGGCAGTTTTTGGAGTCAGTCACGGCATCTTTTAGCTACGAATGAACGCGAGGCCGCGGTCTGAAGTTTGCAGTTACCCCAGTGAACAGCAGCCCTTCACTGGCTCAGACTTCAGCAACACACCAGGATCAGAATTAGTGCTATTTTGGTAAAAAACGTTTACAGAGAATGGTTGAATACACTAATATTAAAATGCTACTTTTAAACATTGCATTTTTATGTCTAAAATGCTTGTTAAACGATTTTTGAATGTATGTAATATTGTAAATTATGTTGTATTCACCCAAATAAATTCAATTTGTCTTGTATTTCTATGTGTTCTTGCTTAATAATAAACGTTCATCTTTTGGTTATTGCTGTTGCCTCTAGTAATTCTGTGTGTTTTTTATAAGTTCCAGTCCATTTTAAGCCATCAATATAATAATATTTAAACAATTGTTGACCTAAATAAAATAACCCAGCATGATTGCTAAAAACATTTAACCCAACCAGCTGGGTCAAAATAACCCAGCATGTGTTCTGTCCAATATTTAGCCAGCGCTGGGTTGCCAAATAACCTAAGTTGGGTTGTTTTTATCCCAGTATTTTTAAAATGTATCGTTCTGAACAGATGCAATGGGTTGGTTCACCCAAAAACGAAAATTATATGTTGTTCCAAACCTGTATGGCTTGCTTTCCTTTGTGGAACACAAAATAAGAAATTTAAACTAAACAGTTTAATTTCCCATTGACTTCCACTGTATGGACAAAAATTAAAATGGAAGTCAATGGGAAACAAAACTGTTAAGTTACCAACATTTTTGAAAAAATCTTTTGTGTTCCACAGAAGAAAGGAAGTTGTAAAGATGTGCACAGGCCATGATACTAATATTACTTTTTAAATTTTAGGATTTTCAATCAATTACATAATATTCAGATTAAGTAATAAACTGCAAATAATTCCAAAATTATTTAAATGAATAATTGAATAGACATTAAAAAAGTGACTTTAAAACTCAATATCCACGTTCTTCTTCCCATAAAAGTGGGTGTGGCCATTTGTAAATTTTATGGATCTGACTTCCAGTCTCATCTGCGTCCAGCTATTTTTAACTGTACAAAACAGCTTGTTTTTCTGCTTGATATTGCAAATTGGTGTGTGTTACCATATTATTTTAATGAATTATCTTGTTTATGAGCACATAGGCTTACTTCCAGCGCAGGGTTGCCAGGTTTTCACGACAAAACCTGCCCAAATGCTACTCAAAACTAGCCCAAAACTAGCCCAGTTATGTTCTAGTGGGGTTCCCCAATAAAAATCACATCCTAAGTGGTAAAATACGCTTTTTTTGGTGGGATTCCCCTGGAAAAATTCAAATTTCAGGGGATAAATAACATCATTGGGGTTGCTTAAATCCGCAGACATGAAAAACAACTTGCGGCAACAGTGTTAAAGTAGTGCAATTCCACTGGAAAACCGTGGACTTGGCAACACTGCTTTGGCTTTAAAGAAAAAAGGTGGTGGATAGTGTTTTTTTTTTCATATCAGATAAGTGATTTTGTTTTTACTTTTAATTGAAATAAAAATACTTTATATTTTTTCCAATGCTTTATTATTAAATAAAGCTAAATAAATGAAATCAACAGCCCTAATTTTAACATTATTACTGCACATCAATAGGATAGAGACTACAACAAGTAATTAACTTAATTACATAATTACTTTTAACCTTTAAACAATAGCATGAAAAAGGAGAGACCTCTCAAATTATTAGGGGAGGAAAGAAATTATGGCACTTTCGGATAATTTGTGTAATTTGTGTTAACGTTCCCCAATGCACTGAACTCTGAACTGAATAAAGCTACAGCAAGTGTTATACTTGTTTTATCTTTTTTCAACATGATGCTCAAACAATTTAATATCTGACCTCATTTGCCACTGACCAATTGAAGTGTAGCCAATGATTACTGAACAATTTGCATGCCAAATCATTACCTGTCTACCTAGATGCTGTTGATAGAATTTGAATCACCGACCGCATGATTTTATTTTGGGTGTAACATGTTCTACAGAAAGCATGAACTTCTCTTAGACAGGATAAAAGTGTGTAGAAACAAATTTTTATATGATCATGCTTTACATTGTGTCAGCTTATATAGGTTAGATCCCATAGCACCTAAACTTCTTTTGTAGTATATATAGAAAAAAACTCTAAATTTGCATCTTCCAATGTGTGAATATTACTGCAAACAATCAGTCAAGTAATATAACGGTAATCAAATCATCCAAGAGATTCTAGTCTTTAAATATAGACACCTGAGAACAGCAGCTACACTTTCTCACTCCGAAATGGCACGTCTTCCTGAGAAAAGCTTTATTTATTCTTTTTTTAGCGGCCTCGCTGAATACATTTACAGAAAGAGCATCAAGCATCTAAAGTCGACACCTAGCCTACTTATTGTGCATATCAAAACGTCTTTATTTTTAGAAGTAGAAACCGTATTTTGTCATTAATACGCTGACTTTTACAGCCTCTTGATCCACGTCTGAGGTTCTAGAGTCAAGTATGGCTGGTGAAGAACTGGGATTCTATTTTGAGAAAATGAAAATGCACAGGGGAGCATTCAAAAGATTGATATTGAATTATTTTTTTCCATTCTCATCTTGACTAAAGTGTCACATTTGTCTGAACACAGCTTATATTTGATGTTTACGACTGTAGGGACTGTTTGCCTGACTCTGTTCATTTTCATTTGGTTTGTTTCTGATCAGATGAGCTACTACTGGGAATAAACACCTTCAGAGAATGCTGTACACAAGAGGGACCCCGTTATTAAAATGTGACGGATATGAAAATAGGCTCTGCCGTTGCCTCGGTGGATTATCTGTCAGTGTTTACTTCAGATATTTATCCTGACAACAGAACAGACATTGTCTGCTTAGAAATGTGTTAAACCTAAACAGAATGATAGCGAGACCCTGTGAAAATTCAGTCCGTTGTTTAGCCACAAAATATGCCTTATCTCCTTTAAACACAAACTTCTGAAAATAATTTACATCCAAAGGATTAATTATAAAACACTGTTTTCACTTATTTCACATTTCCACATGAAAGTTGGCATGATAAGCCCCAGTCCCACCAAATTCCCCAACTGTACCCTCCTCTTTTAGCTCAGCATATCATGCCATTTAATTATTCATGACTTTGTGGCTGCATCTTAGAAAGAGATTCTTTCCTTCCACAAAAATGCAAGATCAAAGCCACAAGTCTGTGCTCAGTAACTGTTTGTGTGTCTAAGGATCTTCCTCTAAGTCTCTCTGGGATACTGTCAAAATATGAATGGATGAATAAATTTACTCACTCTCCCCAAAATAGGCTGACATCTTCATGAATTATTTCATTCCCCAGGTTGCAAATCCATCAGGACAGAGTGTTAAAATGCCCAAATTTCCCAGTGGACTGCTAAAAAGTAGGATGTGTGTTCCATTTGATGATATATTGTTTATATCATTTTATATGCAGAGCTTCAACACATTTTTTCTTAGTTTATAAATAAATTCATAATGTTTAATAGAGGTTTCAACTTTGATTTTACTGTAAAGGTGAAATGTAATTGGTGGAATTTTTTTGTATTTTTCAATTTGCTTTTTTTGATATAGTGGAATCCTTTTTGCATTTACTAAAATTAAACTTTAAGTCATGTCTAGTTTATGATGCTTCATGTGAAAAACAGACTAACATTTAAACATTTATTGGATGAAAGTCTTGCCTTGAACCGTAAACATCAATATACAACCCGATCTTACGGCAGTTTGAACATATTTTATGAGGTGGCTAAGGCATACAAATTTGTACGATTTGTGAAAAATCGTAGGTGCCATATTTGTAGGAATTCGTACAACCTCTAACCCTGCCTTTAAACCTATACAACATACAAAAACATATGAGTAAGGTTGTACAAATTAACCACCTTATAAAATATGTACAAATTGGTTGAGAGATAACACTGCAATATATGTATTTACATATTTTCAAACTGGTCAGTTCTGTGTTTTGCGAGTACCAATGGCAAATCTGGTGCACTTGATTCAATATGTTTAAATATTTGCAACCTGCAGTAGTGCATGTGTGAACATAAGATAGACTCAGTAAATTACTTCAATTTTAATCTATGTGTGTTTGTTTGTTTTTTTAATTACAAAAAAGTACACAACTGTTCAAAAGTTTGGGGTCAGTAAGATATTTTAAATAACAAAAAATTGCATTAAATGATAAAAAATGACAGTACAGACATTTGTAATGCTACAAAAGATTTCCATTTTTAAAAAATGCTATTCTTTTAAACGTTATAATAGTCAAAGAATCAATAAAAAAAAATTATCATGGTTTCCACAATTAAAAAATATTATTCGACAAAAACATTGCATTACTGTTTTCAACATTAATAATACATTTTTCTTGGGCGGCAAATCAGCATATTATAAAACTTTCTGAAGGATTATCTAACACTCATGGCTGCTGAAAATTCAGCTTTGCCATCTGAGGAATAAATTGCACTTTAAAATATATTAAAATAAAAATTTTACATTGTAATGATTAGGGGTCGAATGATTATCAGCCTGGCCAATTTTTGGCAGTTTTATTTTTATGGTTATCGGTATGGGTCATTTTCAAAACCGATTTGCCAATAAAATAATTTAAATACATTACAAGAAATTTTTTGTCAGAACCCGTGTTATTCTTAATTTTGACATTAATTTTCATTTTTACACCATATCGGTTCAAAATATCAGTTATTGGTCTTCTTGAGCTATTATAATCAGTATCGGCATCAGCCCTGAAAAAACAATTTGCAGATAAAATATTTTTAAAGAATTTAAAGAAAGTTTTTGTCAGAGCCCTTTTTATTCTTAATTTTGACATTATTTTTCATTTTTACGCCATATCAGTTCAAAATATCGGTTATCGGCCCTCTTGATCTGTAATAATTGGTACTGGCATCAGCCCTGACACAAAACGATTTGCTGATCAAATAATTTAAAAGCATTCAAAGAAAGTTTTGTCAGAACCCTTGTTATTCCTAATTTTGACATTAATTTTCATTTTTACGCCATATTAGTTCAAAATATCGGTTATCTGTCTTCTTGTTCTGTAATAATCGGTATTAGCATCAGTCCTGAAAAACTGATTTGCCAACAAAATAATTTAAAAGTATTTAAAGAAAGTTTTTGTCAGAGCCCTTGTTATTCTTAATTTTTACATAAATTTTAATTTTTATGCCATATCGGTTCAAAATAAATTAAAATACATATCGACCCTTAGTAATAATATTTCACATTAATACTGTTTCTACTGAATGTTTGATCAAATAAATGTAGCACTATTGAGCATAGGACACTTCTTTCAAAAACAAATTTTTACCAACCCCAAACATCTGAACCAGTAGTGCATAATTTTATGATATATTTCAATTGATATGTCACCTGTTGAGTGTCGGCCAAGTTTAAGCATCCTCAGAGACCTCATTAGCCGCAGCACCTGAACTACCCGTCCAACGTTCTCCAACTCCGTAGATCCTCCATGCAGGCTCTCCACAGCCAGAGTCACATAGAAGGGCAGAATAGCCAGTAGGTCAATGATATTCACCACACTCCTGCTGAACCTACATTTATCTCTAACACACATGAACCTGAGCACCAGCTCACCGGTGAACCAAATGATACAAATGTACTCAAGAGCGTCCAAGATGATGGGTGCACCAAGTATAGCGAAGTCCAGTGAGATCAGAGCCATGTTCACGATGGACACCACCACAAAGAACATGGATAGCGTTCCAAAAGTTTTGGCTGCCTTAGAGGAGTCTGGCTTCTCCATAATGTCCCATAGACGCTGGCGTAAGTCCTGGCACAAAACACCGGTGAAGTCCTCCTCCTCATTATCCATTACATCAGCATCCTTACGAATATCCAACGACTCCTTCATCTCCTTCCTGCGGTAGTACTTGTCTCTGCAACAGCTGTCTATGCGGAGCTCATCAATGCCCCAGTATTCAATCTCCTGAAGGAACGAAATCACACACAGCTCCTCTCGCACATGCAAGTGACCTGTCTTGTAGAAGTTCATGATGTACTGAAAGGTCTGCGAGTTGCGGTCAAAGAAGAACTCGTTCTCCAAGAAATCTGCATCGTCGCACAGATCCAAAGCAGAGTCTCGACTGGAGAGTGCCAGCTTGCCCAGGCGAGTCTCTGGGTGAGAGGCCAGCAGTTCCTGAGAGAGGATGTAGCGGCTGCCTCCAACATTTATAATGAAGAAGTCCAGTGGATCGTCACTTGGAAGCGCGGGCTCGCTGAAAAACACGCTAGAGTCCAAGGACAACAGCGAAGCGTTGTCCTCGTAGAACTCTGCCGGACTTGATGAATCCGTGATCATGGTGTTCTGGGTAACGGTGAACCCTTAGAGATCAAGAGGAGGAAAGTGCATTAGTATGACAGATTGGAAAGAGCAGTATCAATAATAATGAGGATTTGCCTGCTGGTCTAAATTTAGAATAAAACTGACATATATTTGAGCTTTTCACACTTTGAATTGTCTGTCTTAACCCTCGGCGAACAAATCTTGAGTTATCATGTTCCATGTTTTACACTTTTCTTCCTTTATCATGGTTTAGTAAATGTCTCCCTGGATCACAAAACCAGTCGTAAGTAGCACAGGTATATTTGTAGCAATAGCCAACAAAAGTCAGTAGTAAAGATCATGTTCCATGAAGATATTTTGTAAATTTCCTACCATAAATATATCAAAACTTAATATGCATTGCTAAGAACTTCATTTAGACAACTTTAAAGGCGATTTTCTCAATATTTTGATTTTTTTGCACCCTCAGATTCCAGATTTCTCGGCCAAATATTGTTCTATCCTAACAAACCATAAATCAATGGATAGCTTATTCAGCTTTCAGATGATGTAGAAATCTCAGTTTAAAAAATTGACTCTTATGACTGGTTTTGTGGTCCAGGGTCACAAATGTTCTTTAGTCAGTTTTTACCCAGCAGGCACACAACATCATAAGACGCTGATATTTGGTTAAATTTCGGTTGCGACATCGGCTGACCAAAATTCAATGTAAATTCAACGTTTAATGTCAATGTTAAATTGATGTCCAATACCAATGTCAGCATACTGACGTCAACATGATTTTCATTCTCAACCAAAATGCAACGTCTGTCCGACATCATGTCCAACGTCAACCTGACGTTATATAGACGTCCAGTGCCTGCTGGGTAAGATTTTACACTGTATATGTAAACCGTTGGTTAATGTTGATAACTAATGCACAAAATGAAAGTTAGTTCACCCTAAAATGAAAATGTTCACCCTCATGTGTTTCCAAACCTGTATGATTTTCTTTTTCAGATATTCTGAAATATTAAAGTACTATATTTCAAATATCTCATTGATGGTCAGTGGTGTTTAAGGTCATTTTGGACCACATTGGCATTGACTTTCACTGTACTACAAAACTGTTGAAATATCTTCTTTTGTATTCCGCAGAGGAAAGAAAGTCATACACGCAAGTAAATGATGACAGATCTGTGATTTTTGGGTGAACTATGCCTTTAAGTCTCCAGAATCATGCAGCAAAAAATAATTGTGTCCCTGCATAACTCCAGTTAATGCTTTTGTGCTGATGTTTTTCAGCTTTGCAAGTTTCTGCAATTGTACAAAGCACACGAACATTTAATGATATAAGCATTGATATGGTGGTTGCCTGCTGCTAAAAATTTCACTGTGACATGCAAGCAACACGTTTTACCTTGACACCTTAAAAATTTCATAACCTAGGGTTAAATCTGACCTTTAGTCTGGGTTTAAAAAGACGTTAACACAGATTTAAGTGTAGCATGTATTATCCAGCATAATACCACACATTAAAACACGTCATCTGCTTTACTATTCTCACATTTTAATAAATATAAAAAGACCGTTTGTTTAGTCTGTGTTTACAGTAGGCTAACTTATTGAAAGCCCTGTGTATTGAATGAGCAAATTCCCTTAATGAAAATATTTTTTTCTCTTTTACGCCATCACTGGCAGACATCAGACACGGTGGGAGGGAGAAGAAGCCTTTGGCAGTGTCCTACTTCTTCAAAGCTACGTTGAGATTTAAATATTTTAGCTGGCCTGTCTAATTAATTGAACTAATGGTACTATTCTTGTAATCATTAATTCTCTTTGGTAAGCTCCTCTGTAATATTGTCACGATGGTCATTTTAAAGCCTGCATTTTTAACAAGATCCCATGGGACCACACTAAAAGATCTGAGCACAATGTGGAGACTGTGAGAACAATACCTTTTAAAACAGATTTATTTTTATGCACTAAAGCAACCTACTGTCAATGCACTGCTTATCTGATCCTTAAAAATACTTTCATTGGTGTAACCCAATATACTCAGTCAATCCAGTCACATTAGATTATATTTCTGACTAGAATATAACCAGTCAATGTAGAATAAAGTACATTTTAGGATGCAAGTGTTTGTTTACATTCTCAACAACATGAAAACATTAAAATAATTGACTGCAATGGAAAGGACAACACTGTCTTGTTTTAGATGAGCATAAAATCAGTAAAAGCAGACTTCATCTAAACAATAATGTTCGCATTTTAGCTCTACTAAAATGATACTGAGTAGCTTTTATTTAGAAACAAAATCTAGCCTAGTTCAACGTTAAACATACTCAGAGAAGTAACAACAACATATTAATATATTAAAAAATTAAAATAATGTCCATCTCTTCAATGCAAATTCATGCACTGTTTGTCAGTTATTTTAAAAGTGTTGTCTACAGGATTCTAAAAAGAAAACACATTGATACGCTGCATGTAAGTAAGTCATAAACTAATGCATCATTTAAAATAGGCTAGCAAAATATCTAAAACAATACAAAACATACAGGAATAACAGTAACTGTGGACACCCACCTTCAGCCTATAAGCCTACACTGAAAGCGCTTGTGTGAGGTGAGCTGGATCCATCTGTCTCTTTACTCTGTTCCCACTTCAAAAGATGTTGATCCTCCGTCGATAAACTCAAGTACATAATGCAAACCGAATGTTCCAAAATGTTCACAGTGAAGAACCGATGCAGCTCACGGTTTCACAGGTTCACCAGAGTTCGGAACAGTTCTGAAGCGCGCTGGTGCACCTTTCACAAGCGTTTTAAGACGCGCTGGAGAGAGTGCGAGCTATCAACCAATCAGGAGACATTTTCAGGCTGCTAGGCAACAAACTCCAGACACTTAATACAACCAGTAAAAAAAATTAGACGCGTTGTAATCGTCTGGAAAAATCAAAGCCTTCGCTGTCACGAGATCTACGCTTGTATGCGCGCGCAGCACGTAGAAAAGCAAACCATGCTTTGTTCCTCGTGGGTGGGTCAACTTTGGCCTTAAACCTACGCTTGATTCAAATAACTTTTCCCACACATTTCAAAACAAAGTCCATGGTTTGGTAGTATGAGCAGGGTGGACATGCAGCTGCGAGTCGCTTTACAGAGTTGCTTTCATAGCATAAAACCTAATAAACTGGGTTCTGTAGAGGGTTATAAAGGTTTGTTAGTCCCTGCTTTTAGGAAACCTGAAATGTAGAAGCACATGATGGAACAGTAAAATGTACAATTTATTTACTTTCATTCTGATCTCATTGCAGGCCTGCATATTGTATAACTACATAATTGTATAACTGATGATGTGTTAATGAATGAATGAGTAATTACTGAATCAGCAGGTGAGATGGATCACAGATATGCAGTAGAAGATCTGGTCAGAATAGTATACCATTCTATCACTATTGCTATATAGGCTATAAAGTGCACACATTTTCTGTACACACAGAATATATACACTACCAGTCGAAAGTTTTTAAACAGTAAAATTTTAAATGTTTTTTAAAAGAAGTCTCTTCTGCTCACCAGGCCTGAATTTATTTGATCCGAAGGACAGCAAAAATAGCATTCAGATTTTTTTTTTTTTTTTTTTTTACAATTTAAAATAACTTATCTATTTAAGTGTAATGTAAAATGTAATTTATTACTCTGATTTCAATGCTGAATTTTTAGCATCATTACTCCAGTCACATGATCCAGAAATCATTCTAATATGCTGATTTGAAACATTTATTACTTTGAAAACAGCTGGGTAGATTTTTTCAGGTTTCTTTGATGAATAGAAAGTTCAGAACAACAGCATTTATCTGAATTATAAATCTTTTGTAACATTATAAATGTCTTTATTATCACTTTTGATCAATTTAAAGCATCCTCGCTAAATAAAAGTATGAATTTCTAAAATTTCTTTCCCAAATAATAAATAAAAAATTACTGACTCCACGTTTTTGAATGGTATAGTGTATAATGTTACAAAAGCCTTTAATCATCTATTCATCAAAGAATCTTGAAAAAAATGTACTCAACTGTTTTAAATATTGATAATAATAATAATAATAAATGTTTCTTGAACAGCAAATCAGCATATTACAATGATTTTTGAATCATGTGACACTGAAGACGGGAGTAATGATGCTGAAAATTTAGCTTTGATCACAGGAATAAATTACATTTCAAAATATATTTAAATAGCAGTTATTTAAAATAGTAAAAATATTTCACAATATTACTGATTTTGCTATATTTTGGATTACATAAATGCAGGCTTGGTGAGCAGAAGAGACTACTTTAAAAAACATTAAAAATCAAAAACGTTTGACTAGTAGATGTTTTTCTTGATTCATTATTTGGTCTGACTTCCTAAAATGACAACATTTCTACACAAAATTGGATTACAATGTTAAATAACTGCTTTTATGATGATAACCACTTGTGGTTAATTGTGTGATAAATATAAAAAGAAACATGATGTGTACCAGATGTAGTGAATACTTTTGGAAATGCTATTTCACTGTTTCTCAGTATGCAGTATGAAGTAGCATGTTGCCCCCTGCTGTTGGTAAATGTATTGCTGCTACAACCAACTGGAGAACTGGAAATATTCAGCTGCCCAATATTATGTAATAGAAACAGTTCCCTTTGTTTACAATAAGAGAACATAATTAAATAAATTAAATAAATATCTTTTATAAAATGTATTTGAATTTAAATGTCAAGGCATTAACTTTTTCTGAGGTGCTATATAAAAAAAGTAAATTATTAAAGTGGCCACAAAAATATTTGGACATGTACAGTCTGTGCATAATTATTATTATAAATTATTATTATTATTATTATTATTTTTTTTTTTTTTTTACCAAGCACATTTTACCAATTCCAAATCACATAAATCTTAATAGCTACTATTAATTTTGTATTTAATCATTTATAAGTTATATATAATTCTCCATATAGGCAGGAAGTGAAAAACCTTATATATATTCAGGTGTGCATAATTTAGGTAGGTTTTCTTTTACACATAAAATGAGCCAAAAAAGACATTTGACTGAAAAATTATTAAATGGCCATGTAAAATATTAAAAACAAATGCAATATAGAAATTGCAATGTTTAGGCATGACAACTGGGTCAACTGATGGAAAAGAAAGACACATGCAAAAAAATTAAGAATTTGAAGAATTAGGTATAAAACCATCAAGAACCATTTAGTTGTTAGATTCTCAGAGACTTTGTTACAAAATGAACCTCGGTTAATAAGAATCACATGCTTGTGAATCACAAGTGTTGTGAATTACATAAAGACTGAAAATACTGATTGAAATACTGATTTTTTTGATAGGCTTTATAGACAGAAAAGTTAAGAGCAACTCTTGAAAGACCAACATCACATTTTCTTGTACCACTCTTTCAAGAATTTATCTTTAAGAATCTGGCAGTAAGTTTTGAGAGTATATTTTAGTTCATCTCCTATCCTAAAAAGTCTGTCTTGCAGAGATGGACCAAAAATGAACTCCCAAAACTATAGGGCTACATTTGATTAAACATTAATCACACACCCAAAGAGACAATTTTTAGGTCATAATAGACCCTCAGACTCCAAAAAGACTGCTATTTTGAAGAGAATGTTACTAACATGCAACATCAGTCACCATTCACTTTAATTGTATGTCTATAAAACAAAAGTAAAAGTTGACTGAGGTTGTAATTCTGAAGTCCTAACATCTCCACAGAATAAATAAAGTCATACTAATTCAGGGTGAGTAAATGAGAAAACTGTATTTTGGGGGCCTATCTTTTTAATACGTTTCTGTAGCGGCGTGGTCACGTGATAGCCCGCCCTCTCTTTTCAAACGCCATGTTTACTGCGCACCTCCATCGCGACCAATTGGCAGCAACACTAACGTACAGTGAGTAACGTTATATGTATTAAAGTATGAGCCCATGAGGTTTATTAAGGTTTTACAGTCTGTAATATTTTCTCTTAATTTTATGTTTACGCACACGAAGACAGGACTTGCCACGTTTTGTTTCAAAAGGAAATTTAATTGTGTTTTTGTGAGCAAGTAGGCGGGACGAATATGCTAGTCTGCTGTGCTATCAGTATCGCGCCGCCTGAAAGCTTTGAGTCACCAGCTATGTATAAGTAAAAGTTTATTCTGTTCTCTCACGTTTGAGCATGTAATTTACGTTTTCCACCGTTTCCATGTAGTTTACCTTATCTTGAACGTACTTTCGTAGCCTGTTAGCATGCAGAAGGTTTGTATATTGATCTTATACAACTGGGGTACAAACACGCGCCAAATTCGTTCTGCAGCAAGCGCGCACTGTTGATAATGTGATTACAGGCGATAAACAGAGCTGTTGTGTATGTGTATAGAAATTATGTAAGAAATACACGTCTACTAATGGTATTCTGTTGAGTTTGACGATTATAGCACCGCGACGTGTCTTTTTATTCATTTAATTTAGGGTGCAACTGAGAAATTCCGATCATGAGTGAAGAAATGGAAGCTGTCAAGACAGAGGATGTTCCTTTGGATGAAAATTCAATAAAAGAAGACGAGGAGGAGGAGGAGGAGGAGAATAAGAAGAAGAAAAAGAAGAATAAGGGCTCTGTAAGAGATGATACAGAGCAGGATGAATCAGAAGAACCTAAACCTAAAATCAGATCTAAACCCAAATTGTGTAAGTTAATTTACATCAACAGTTGAAGCCAAAGCTTTTATGTCAAGAAGTGTTATTTATGATGAGAAGTATGATTATGCATAAAGTATCATTTTTTTAGTATTGAGTTTTTTATATAATTAACCACAAAACCAGTCATAAGGGTTGATTTTTTTTAAATTGTCATTTATACGTCATATGAAAGCTGAAAAAATAAGCTTTCCATTGATGTATGCTTTGTTAAGATAGGGAAATATGAAAATATAGAATCTGAGGGTGCAAAAAAATCAAAATATTGAGAAAATTTCCTTTAAAGTTGTCCAAATGAAGGTCTTAGCAATGCATATTACAAATTAAAAATTAAGTTTTGCTATATTGATGGTAAAAAAAAGTACAAAATATTTTCATGGAACATGATCTTTATTTCATATCCTAATGATGTTTGGCATAAAAGAAAAATAGATCATTTTGACCCATACAATGTATTTTCGGCTATAGCTACAAATATATCCGTGCTACATAAGATTGATTTTGTGGTCCATGGTCACAAATTGTTTTGTAATGTTTTCTTAATTGTTTTTGCAGTCGAACCTGAAATTCTAGAAGGAAAACGGGAGAAAAAAATCATCCAGAGACTTGATTTGATGAGTAAACCGAAGGAAAAGCCAAAGATTGAGAGCACAGGAAGAGGTGCCAAACTGGGAGACATTGCACGAATTAATCACTGCATTGGAAAGCTTAAAGCGCCTATGCTCAAACCGCTGCACAAGATTGTTTATGATCGACCGGGAGCTGTAAGATTTAGTTTTAAAACTCATTTAACACATAAATGGCCAAAAGCATGTGTTACTACAGGTCATTGTTAGATTAAAGTTAAATAATGCTGCTTAATGTTCTTACAGGCGTCAACACTGCGGAAAAATCTTCGGCTGTTTAATGGGTTTTCTTTTGGGGAGGACAGTGACCTTTACAATAAAAAAATGGAGAAGGTGAAAAGGTAGTCCATTTAACTGGTTTGATATTTTTTTCTTTAATATGTTCACACATCAGTGGTAAATAAATGGATGAAGGCACAAACAGTGACACTGACAGACCAATTTTTGTCCTGTGGTTTATTACATGATAATTATTCATATTATTTAAGTCAAATATTTTTCTAGTTGTCATTTGTTTTAAAGTGGGTGTGATAATGAGGTTTTTCTGTCTGGTAGGCTTCACAAAGAACAACTCAGAACCATTTGTCAGACTCTTGATCTGGAGAGGTCTGGAACGCAAGTTGTTCTTTCAGAGAGGATAATGAAATTTCTTATACGTCCGACAAACTCAGGAAAGGTGAGTTGTTTTTTTCTCTTCTGTCAGAACAATAAAAATGCACCTTCTTATGTCACTGTACAGCCAATGTACCACTGGATATTATGGGTAAAATGTCTCATGCCAATGGCTTTTTGTGTGTTTACCCTCTGCAGCCTGTCCTAAAGAAGAAAAAGAAGACAACCAAAGATTCCAAAAGAGAAAAGTCTTCATCCAAAAGTAAAAAGCCACAGAAAAAAGTAGAAAGCGGGAAGTCCAAACCAATCGTCACTGATTCTAGTAGTGATGATGATGATGACGACGATGACGAAGAGGGTAAAGAAAACAGCAAGGACACTGAGAAGTCTACAATAGCAAGTCAGGAAAATAAAGACAGTGAAGATAAATCTTCTGATAAAGAGGATGAAGAAGAAGAAGAAGAAGATGAGGAGGAGGAGGAGGAGGATGCTCCTGAAGAGGACAGCAAGGAAGAAGAAGTGAGTGAAATGCGATATAGATTTTAATATACTTCACTTAATGGATTTTCATTTCAGGCAATATGTTGACAGTCTCCATATTTGTAAATTGCTTGTGCCTGCAAATCAACAGAAAACTCCTCCTCAGAAGAAATCTTCAACCAAGAAGTCTACAAAGAAATCTGGAAAGTCAGAACAGACTGCATCAGACGAAAGTGACCAAGACGTTCATGAAGACAAGAATGCAAAAAAGGTCAGACACAAACACTTACTTGTATTATTGCAGGGTTTCTGCGGGTCTTAAAGTCGTAAATGCTTTTCTGTGAATTAATGTTTGATTTTTAAAGTGAAGCGAAAACATAATATCTGTGCTACATGGCTTAGGTCACTTAGTATTCATTAAACAATACGCGGTAGATGGCGGTATGTGCTGCTTCATCTGTCAGTCACTCGAAGAAGAATTTGTCATTTTGATATTTTTATAGTAATAAAAATTATTTAGCTCAGTTAGAGAACAGACAATACAATTAAATCTGAACGTGACTGCTCAATGCAGTGTGCCGAATGACAGTCACATCACAGATCAGATTTCATTTATAATCTAAAGAGAGTCGAGCTGACTGACAAGAAGAAAGAGGTAAGACAAGACCGTGGAAGTTTCATATTTATTTGGTTCCACAGTGTTTGCTGATTTTTACTTATTTAAACTGTGTAATATATGTATATATCTCTATACGAAGAGTTCAGATGCAGAAGCCCATAAATCCATCTGATGTATTTCTTTAAAATTAGCATTTCTTTCTGGCTGCTTTGTATAGGTTTCTACGTAGTTACTGGTACTTCTGATTGGGCTGAGGCTGGAATTTAATGAGTGAAAGTATTTAATGGACGTATATTATGTATTAGGAGCATTCACTCTCATTTTCCCATTTTTGACCGAGATGGCTTTTAGCTGGTTTTGCATCTGAACTCTTCATATATATACATATTACATCAAGGTGTATGTGCCTCTGAGCTTTCTTATTCTTTTTGCTAATAAATGTTCTATGTTTCTTATTTATTTGGTTACACAGTGTTTACTGATTTTCAGTTTTGTATACCTATTTAAATTTTGTGTAAGTTATTATTTTATATTAGGCATATAACATTATTCGTTTTGTTAATAAAAGTGTGTTACATTAATGGCGCTGATTTAAAAGTGAAAGTAAAATGCGCACAATGCTTTTACAAGCTACTTAAAACTGAAGGAAAGCGAGGAAAAGAGGGACTAAACTAAAAACAAACAGTTGCTAGACGCTGAATTACTTCTAATTTGAAAGTGAAAGTAAAACTTGAACTATACTTACCGAACATATTGCTGTATTTTACCTTCATCTTTTTTTTTTCCCCTTAAATTTTCTTTAGTTGGTCTTAAAAAGTTCTTTAAAAAGTCTTAAATTTACCCTCATAAAACCTGCAGAAACCCTTTATTGAGTTCTTGAAGTTTCTCACGTAATTAAAATAAATTCAAGGTTATTTGAGCTTTTTGTTTTGGTCTGCTGAATAAATCTGGTATTCAAAAATTGCATATGAACAATTAGTTAATTTACAGCTTAATTAGATAATGAAACTGCTGCATCTGTCCAATGAGTTTTGAACTGCCTCTGAATGAAAGAAGATTGAAAGTTTTATTTACGACACCATAAAAACAAATCAAGGGGCAAGAAAAAGAAAGGCTTAAGTGACATTTCACCAACTTTACAGGAAAACCAAAACAAACTTCACCAAAACAAAACTTTACCCTAGTTTGATCTGATTTTGTGTACTGATTTTAATTGTTTATAATACAAATTTGTACACTCATGGATGACGGTATACTTTTGCCAGTATAAAGAGCTCATCAAGAGCTTTTTATTTGATATATATCTCCGTTTCACCCACAATGTCACTTGCGCCCTTCTGCTTCTCACCCCTCGAAATAGAACATTTTTGGCACTTTAGATTTACAGATCTACAGATGCTCCAGAAATGTCTCCTTCACTGCTGTTGTGACAGTGTACTTCTGTAAAACAAATTTAAACATACAATTTAATTCACAATTTTCCTAGACAAAAAAGCCTGCAGCAAAGAGGAAAGCACCTGCAAAGCCTGTCCCTAAAACCAAGAAAGCTGACAGCAGCAGCAACCGAGGGAAAAAGAAAGCAAGCAAGAGCAAAGGTAATAATGCAGCAAATACTTCAAGACCAAAACTTAAAATTCGAAAATAGTTTTTATTTTTGGTCTGGAACAACTTCACATAAAATCATTTAGGATCATCTCAGAACTGAAGCCATACATGCTTTATTTTCCTTCCAGATGAAAGTGAAAGCTCTGACGATGATCAGCCGTTGATCAAGATGATTAAGAAACCACCAACTGAGGAACAGTTGAAGGAAGCAATCAAGGATCTTTTAAAAGATGCCAACTTGGAGGAAGTTACAATGAAGCAGATTACCCGACAAGTATGTTATTGCAAAGCATTTATAGGGACAGCATGGCTTTATTGAGGGGTTACAGTGACTCTTTCGACATGATAAATGTGTGAATGTCTTTGCGTTAACAAAATATCCAACCAACATATGCATCCATTTAGCAATTAAATGTTAAACAGCTGATATCCAGTTGTTGTTTTTTTAATGCATGAAGTCAGTTCCAACTTCCAAGTTCATGCAGACTTTTTAGCTCCGGTTAAGGGTGCTTTCACACCTGTAGGTTGATTGCTTTGTTCTGAAACAGGGATTAAAATGATTATAATGTTGCTTTTTATTCTACTGCTGTTCACCAAACTGTAATTACCCATTATACAATGTGATATAGCCTGGTTCATTGGTCCGTTGAATCGAACTGCTTTCTCACCACAACCGAACTGCTCTGGAGTTCGTTCTCAATCGAGCCGAGACCACCTCGTTCAGGCGATCTCGGACCGATTGTTTTGGCGGAATTGTTTCAAGCTGTGTTCACGTATGCCCTAACGAACCAAGCTAAGGGTGGAAACGTGCCAGGTTCCGGAACAAAGTGCCAGTTGTGAATGCACCCTAGTCGATTACAATAGATATAGATATGTTAATGAAAAGTTTGCAAATACTTATTTTTATGAACTTCCTCGTTGTAGGTTTATGACAAGTATCCTGACTTCGATCTGACCAGCAGAAAGGAATTCATCCGGGAGACAGTTAAAGGTGTAAGTACCTCCAAAATACTAAATCAGCATTTTATAATCAATTTGCCGATAATTGGTAATTGTTACTTTTCTTGTTTTTCAGTTGATATCATGAAGTGAAGAAAATGCCTTATTTAAAAGGACAGCGAGGATGAAGATCGTGTAGAAAACTCGATTTTCATTACACTGTTCACTGTTGTGTAGTTTTATTTTTATTTTATATGAGGTTTCTCAACTTTTCAGCAAATTCTGCTTTTTGTATTTTAAAGTATTTTCTAAAATTTAAATTTTCATGTTTGAAAGTGAGTGATCTGGATGCTTTTGGTTGAAATATGGCACATTTTTAAAGTGACCCATTATCCCCTTATTTTAAATGGCACAGCTATACATAGTCACTATATTGCATTTTGACAGTCATAATTTAATGTGTTGGCCGTGTCGGTAAGCCCACAAGTTGCCACGGCCTGCAGCTGCATTACCACTGACATGTTGCCAAGATGTTGTATGCAATATTTAGGAAGATTTCATTTTTTGATTGGTCTCACCTGTTATTAGTGCCGAGTTTTATTTCTGCGGTCACAAATGTTGGATGCAAAAAAGAAACTTATTTGTAATTAATTTTTTGACCTGTTATTGTATTTCAACAAAACATTTGGCAGTGTCAACTTCCATTTCAGTGTTGCGCTAATTTGGATTTTTAATACTAATTTGTAAAAAGCAAAAAGCGTAATTTTTTTTTTTTTTTTTTTTTAACTCCGTTTTACTCTAATTTCCATAAGAGTTTTGTAAATATGCTTTATATGTCCATTTTTCTTTCTTATATTTGTAATACAAGTCATAAGGAACAAACGTATCTTAAATCTGAGATGTTACTCATACCTGCAGGTCAGTGTTGTAGATTAGGTTCTCTGGTAAGACATGAATTATGAGTTAAGGTTGATCTGTTGTATGCACTGACCTCAGTAACCAGTTTATCAGTTATCAGTCATATTGCTCAGTTATGAATCACAAAATCTACAAAACAGAAATGGAGATGTGTGTTTATTTTGTAATAAATTGATTTTTCATAGAAAAATAACCTGTGTTTCTTAAGGTTCAGTTGCCACTTGATGGTGTTGTGCTTCAAAGTTTTTGTTAAAATTGTTTTAATGTGTTAATCTATGGGGCAGTAGTAGAATAGAAGGACACAATTTGCAAATGCAAAACCTATTTTCCAAATTTTCCTCTAATATTTTGTTCATCTTTTTTTCTTTTATAAACAGAAACTGGCAAACAAAAAATATTAATAATAATACATAATAAAATATTAATTGTAAGTCACCTTGTGCCCTATTAGATGTTTGCTGAGGCCCCCTAGTGGTTCGCAGTGTCCTAGTAGAGCACCACTACAGACAAAAGGAGACGCCTAGCTTTGAAAAAGACCTTTCCAAACAGATTTCCATAGGTAATAGGCTAGGTAAGTTTTTTTTCAAAACAGGTTTAAAATATTTATAGTAAAAAAAAAACTTTTATGAAAAAAAAGGTCACGTTCCCTGACCGGGAATCGAACCCGGGCCGCGGCGGTGAGAGCGCCGAATCCTAACCACTAGACCACCAGGGAGTGTTAAAGTGTTGTTTGAAATATGTGATTCTAAAGCATATATAGAAAACAAAAATTTCTTTATACACATAAGATCACTGCAACGAACAAAAACGTACTATCCTGTCTTTATAATACATTAAACTAGACCAATCAACAAATGTCCGAAACCTCAGAGCTTCTAAAGGACTAACTATTGTGTTTAAATGCACCTAACGTTACCGGCAAATAATAACAACTGAGAATTGTCCTTACATTACAATAATCCATTTAGGAAAAACAGTCCGTTTAGGAAGAATATTTTGTCTTCATCGCACTCCGTTCCTCCTTGTGGCCAGTAGAGTTCGCGGTTTTATGCGTTTTAGAGCTGTAACATTTTCTGTTATGGCCAATAGAGGTCGTAGTTTGACACGTTTTAGCTTTGTTCTGCGGGAGGTTGAAGTTGAGGGGTCACGTTGGAGAGGAGAGTGGCTTTACAGTAGCTGACGTGATGCAAGCAGAACACTAGAGACTAACAGCCACCTGTCTGCTGCAACTCAACAGGAGCCGATTCACCGTAAAAACAAGCCCTCAGAGAGGAAGGGTAGAACCTGTCATCAGGGTAAGCGATGATTTGAGTGCTATTGTTTTGGTTTGTGTGCTTATTTTGCTAAATTAGAGCATTTTAGAAGCATGGCAGGCCCTTAGTGCTTACTATTTCTGTTAGCTGGACCAGTAACATGCTGTCAAAGCGCTTCCTGGATAGATGTGTAAAGCTCGCCGCCACATTGGGGCAATGAAATGCGTATTTTTAGGCTGATGTGTTCTATTTATTGTCTATTTGCGTCAAGCTAATCCAAATAAAACTAGCAGGTGCTTTATAGATGAACTGTTGCTAATGCTAAAGCGTTAGCCGCTCGGCTAAAGTTAATGCCATGGAAACGTGTATCGGTTTCATCTCCTTTCACAACAAGGAGATAAATCATATGTTAAGGGATTTTAAATGGCGTTAAATGCAGAGCAGAGCAAACAAATGACTTGATGCGAAACAGTATTTATGTGTAGTTCAGTGACTGTTAGCTTTAGCTCTGCTAAAGTAATTTCACCTCAGCTAATTTACAGTTTAACTGACTGACAATAACTGCAGAAGAAACGTGGAAATTATATGAACCTGAGCACCAGACGTTGTGTATTTAGAATAAAATATGCTTGTGCGATTACCGTAAGTAATAATGTTTAAGAAAAAAGGCATTATTACCATGGTATTTTACTATTATGATTTTAAGTACTTGTGAGATGTTTTGGAAATAGTTACTTTATATCGTTATTATATTTGGCTATAAATAATTTAGACATATTTCTTAAGTTTGTTTTTTAACCAACATTTTTGCAAAAACAGAGGAATGAGAGGAATCACTGGTTAAGGTAATTCAGTTTTTTTCTTAAATGTCTTTGTCTTTTTTTCTGCTTTGAAACTAGTGATGGACACAAGAGTTTAATCATTAAAAATCTGTTATCAAAAACATGAAACGTAATAATCTGTATTGTTTACATAATATATATGTATGCACTGTGTATATTTATTATGTATATTAATACACCCATACAGTATATAGTTTGAAAATATTTATATGCATTTACATTATACATGTTATATAAATTTATATATTTATATTAATTGATATGATATAACATTTTTTTAATATATACATGCGTGTGTATTTATATATGCATAATAAATGTACACGGTATGCATACATATATTATGTAAGCAAAAACTTTTTGGATTTGATTAATCGCAATTAATCATTTGACAGCACTAAAAATTACATAAAAATTAGGGCTGTCAAACAACTAATCGCGATTAATCGCATACAAAATAAAAGTTTGAGTTTGCCTAATATATGTGTGTGCACTGTGTGTAATTATTATGTGTATATAAATACACACAAATGAATGTATATATTTAAGAGAAATATGTTATTTATGTACAAAATATTTTTGTTTATATATAATATCAATTATTTAAAAATTATAACAACTACATATAATTGTAAATATTTCTTAAATATATACATGAATGTGTTTGTATTTATATCTACATAATAATTACACACAATACACACGCGTATATTAGGCAAACTCAAACTTTTTTTTTGTATGTGATTAATTGCGATTAGTTGTGTAAATGTAATGTAATTTTGTTATAATTTTCTCTGGTTTCGAAATATATATATTTTTTGGAAGTGAGTGTGAACAGGCATCCCTGACAGCTATTTTCCAGCAGATTTACGGTCAGATGATTTACAGTTGAAGATTCTAATACAGACATAAATCCTGTGAAAACTGTAGAAGTTTGACAGCCTGAAGTTTAAAGGCACTTAAAACTCAGCCTTTTTTGATGCATGTGATGGACTTGATGTTTTCATTTAATGTCAGATTTCTAGTTTTAAAATTCAGTTTTGAAACCGATATTAACTGGTTTATTTTAAGTGCCCTATGTGATTGAAAGCTGTTTGTGGGAGAAAAATGTGCTGTTGTGTACTGTTTGTCTTTTTTTTGAGCAATTTTACATTTTACTCTAAAGTTGTATCCCAGCATGCAAGCATGATAGTTACCAGGCCCTTGTGTCATCATTGACAAACAAGGTTGCTTTGCACAAACCGGTCTGTCTGTCAGCCGCACGCACGTGTTTGTCAGCCCGTGCCTGAACATTCCCTCAAGAATTTAAAGTCACTGGCTGTTTCTGTGCGGTAGCATTTGGGTTTGCCAAGATTTGGAGACTTTGAATGGTGTCTCTGGACTCTGTTCTCTTGAAAATCTCTCAGATTCGGCAATAGAGGGAGAGAATGAGTGTACGAATGCAGTAGAGAGAGAGAGAGAGAGAGAGACTCAACCGTCTATGCTGGAATGGGAAAGGTACTGTTAAGCTTGGATATATGAGGATAATTGACCGCAAATTGCAAATTCTGTCTTAATTAATTAATTTATTCACTCTCATGTCTTTCAAATGTGTATGGCTCTCTTTCAAATGGTGAACAAATAGGCCCTTTTGTGCTTTTAATTAGACAATTAAAAGCACAAAAAAAATTAAGCTTCAGGAAGAAAAGAAAAAGTTAGTTGTTATTCACTTGTTCACCACAAATTACTTATGATTTGCGCTATCATTCTTATTTTATTACAAATTATTGTTTTTATTACCATTACTGACAAATCTAATTAAAATTGTATTTTTAGTTTTAATTCTGTTGTTTTTATCACCAGTGTTGGGGAAAGTTACTTTTAAAAGTAATGCATTACAATGTTGAGTTACTTCCTAAAAAAGTAACTAATTACGTTACTTTTTATGGAAAGTAATGCGTTACTTTACTCTTGCATTACTTTTTAAATCTGGACAGGGCTTGCTTGTTTGTTTTTAATATAAAAAAGTTATGTTTTTGGGAAATGCCTTTTCACAAAAAGGCCTCAAGCTTTAAGAAAAGTGAATTTACGTCTATACAGTAGAATGTCATCTCTACAGCAATAAAAAAAAGGGAAAACAAATAGATTATCTTGAGTAATTTTTGCTTATTAAATTGGTTGAATTGGATCAACAAAATTCGGCAGCAAAGACATTGGTTAATAAAATGGGATTAAATGCATAAAGGATATTTATATTATTTAACATATATTCTGAATTGAATTTCACTGTTTTTATTCATTTTTATTCATTTTTTGTGAGATGAATTAATGCATGTTCACATTTATTCTAGAACTAACATTTTACTCCCGATTTCTCTCAACATGGGGACAGGAGAGTTTTTAATCAATAAATGGGTAACTGACGTTACTTATTTGAAAAAAGTAACTGATTTTCTTGTAAATTAAAAAGTAATGCATTACTTTACTAGTTACTTGGAAAAAGTAATAATATTACGTAACTCGTGTTACTTGTAATGTGTTACCCCAGCACTGTTTATTACTGCTTTTATTGTGTTTAATGATGCTTTGGCAAAATTATATATATAACAAACCTTAGGTACTATGAAACTGATAAAATTGGTAATTTTATTTAATGAATTAATTTAAATCGCATAGAAAGTATGACCAGGACAACCTTAAAAGTTTCTTCTTTTGTGTTCTATCGAAGAAAGATTTTTGAATTATGAGGCTGAGTACATGACAGATTCTTTATTTTAAAGTAAACTATTCATTTGAAGGTTCAGTTTGATCTTTTTGGTAAAATCTCAGCATGAAATATCTGCTAATAGTAGCTTGCATTGCTGGTTTGACAGGACAGAAGCAAGATAAGATAAGATCTTATAAAAAGTGAACATTGCATTTGAAAGCTGTTGACGTATGTTGATTAAAATTCAGTTAAGTCTGTTTTCCGTGAAATGTATGGCACATCATAGTTTTGTCTGTTTTTATGAAATCTCTTGCATCATGTGTTAGGAAAGTTCCCCACAAACTTGAGCAGTACATGTGTAGCATCTTTGTGAGGCTGTGTGTGTCATCTTGTTTACGTAATATTTATAGAAAAGCATGAACGGTAGCCTCTCAGGAGGTGAATTCCTGGAGGAAAATGTTGTGCTCTGTGGTGTAGTCACAGGGGCACCCGATGGCAAAAAAAGAGCTCTTTGTAAACCATAGACGCCAGTATAACCCTTGAACCCACTGGTTTCAGAGTTTGAAAGTCCAGAAACTACCTCCGGGCAAAGGGTTAATTCTAACAGATTTTTATAGAATGATCTGCTGGCAAAGGTGTGTTTAAAAGGTTGGTTTGGTTGGTAACAGATTACAGTAAGGTTAAATTAGTTAACATTTAGTACACTGGGTGTCATAAACTAACAACAAACGTTTTTTAAAAAAATCTAGGTTGGGATTTAATGTCTACACTTTCATTTAAAAGTTTTGGGTTTCATCAGATTTTTGAAAGTCTCTTATGCTCACCAAGGCTGCATTTATTTGACCAAAAATACAGTAATATTGTGAAATATCATTGCAATGTAAAATAACTATTTTCTATTTTGATATATTTTAAAATCTAATTTATTCCTGTGGTGGCAAGGCTTGAATTTTCAGTAGCCATTACTCCAGTCACATGATTCTTCAGTAATCATTTTAATATGCTAGTTTAGTTACATTTCTGTATTCCTTTATTATTAGAAATATGTTCGTGGAAACTGATCATTTTCAATGTCTGGTGAATACAAAGTTCAAAAGAACATAATTTTTTCGTAATATTATAAATCTTTTCTGTCACTTGTAATCAATTAAATGCATCATTGCTGAATATTTGTTTTTTATTTAAAATCAGTTAAATAATTAATAAAAATCACAGTAGTCTACATATGCTAGTACATTTAGGATGTATTCATTTCAGTTTTTTCATTCGTTCAAGTACCAAAGATCAGTATTGTATTTATTCATTAACAATTAGTAAATGCAAATGTTGTACAATGTTGTACATTGTAAAATTATTTATTTTACAAGTGTCATGTTTGTTATTTTTGTTCATGAAAGCTATAGCCTCTGACTTTTAAATCAAAACATGATATTTGACATCAATAACAGCTTTATTTAATCAGAAACACAGTCTAAATGTTTTTGTGTATTTTACTTTCATTTTATTAGAAGTAGGCCAACAGCGCCCCCTATGGAATTAAAATTAAGCCTTCAAATGAGTCGTGCTGTTTCATTCCGCTTTTGGCACATAAAAATTATATCGAACATTTATTGAACTCTTCATATTGTTTTATCGAGGAAAATTATATAGCAATAATTATCGTTATTGAATTATCGCCCAGCCCTGCTTTTGGGTTTTTCAGTAAGAGGAAAAACATGTCTAAAATTGCTTCGCATCACAGTGAATTATATCTTCTTTGCGCAGATCCCTGGATGCCCGCCGGTGCCCTCACCCTGGCCGCACACGCAGACTCGATGGCCATCAGCTGACCCCTCCCCCCAGGATGACGGTGAGAGAGCGGCTTCGGCAAAACATCTCGGCCGCCTTCTACCGGCACGGCCTGCGATGCGCCTCCTACCCGGTTCCCATCATTCTCTTCACCTCTGCCAGCATCCTGGCCTGCTGGTGAGTCTGCAGTTATGATACTTGATTCAAGCAGGAAGTAATGGGATTGGAGCAAGATTTAAACTAATCAGGGACACAATGGCCACTAGGCCACAGCTCTGATGGCCTCTGTCAATACTGAAGTACTCTATGTACCTCTGTGGGTTAGGAAAAGCAGCTTAACCGTACAAATCTGTGGGTGGGATGGTTTCGGGTGTGAAAGGGTGAGAGAGGGCAACAAAGGAATGAAGTTGGCTTGTGGTCGGTTGTTCTGCACAGTTTGATTCGACAGCAAGATCGTGCCAGGAGGACTGTGTGTAACACAAGCACAAAAGTGGAGCACTGAGCTGGAGAAAGTGCTTTTCTCATGCCTTCTCTTTTAGTCTCAGTCAGCAAAATGTGAATTAAATTCTCGGACGTTTCAAATAAAGGGCAAAATCCATGCGAAAAAGAGTGAGTGTGTGAACATTTCTCTCAGAGAACAGCCCAGTGTCTTCAGCTGCCTGGAGGAACAGAAGTAGGCTTTGTGAAGGTAGCAACTACTTGTCACTATGGATGTCTGAGTTCTTTCTTGGCTAGAGAAGAGAAAGTACTGGGCAGTTACACAGAATAGCTTGACTCAGCCTCAAGACAGATATATATAGTATAGTGAATTAAACACAAATTAAGCACACAAAACACAAAACGATGCATTAAAAGCTGAGGAGTGAACGTTTCGAAGTTTGAAGATCAGGGTACAATTTAACGTGTTTTTTTTCTGGGAAGTATCTTCTGTAGCTTCTGAAGGGCGGTATTAAATGAAAATATATGATATTTAGGCAAAATAAGAAAAGTCTATACATCTTCATTCTGTTCAAAAGTTTACACCCCTAGCTCTCAATGCATCATGTTTCCTTCTGAAGCATCAGAGTGTATAAACCTTCTGTAATAGTTGCATATGAGTCCCTGAGTTGTCCTAGTACGAAAAGTCCAAAGTACGAAAAGATGGATCTCAAAATCATAAAGTCATTGTTGGAAGGGGTTAAAATACACAAAAATGCTGAAAGAGAACCTGAAGGATTTTTCTTAAGAACAGCAGGCGGTTTGACTGTTCAGGACAAACAAGGGACTCATGAACAACTATCACTAAACAAAAAAAAAACTCAGCTGTGGATCATTTAAGTAATAACACAGTATTAATCAAGTGTATGTAAACTAAAAAATAAATATTACCCCAAGATTGACCCTCAAGCCATTCTAGGTGAATATATGAATGGTGGGTAGCTACAGATTGCAGTTTGTATAGTTTTAATTATGGATATTTTTTTTACAGAAATGCAAGTAAAAGCTTTTATTAACCCCCCGGAGGCGTGTGGAGTATTTTTATATGATGGATGGATGCACTTTTTTGGGATTCAAAATCTCAACGCCCATTCGCTTCCATTATAAAGCTTGGAAGCGGCATGGCATTTTTTAATGTAACTCTGACTGTATTCGTCTGAAAGAAAAAGCCATATACCCCTAGGATGGCTTGAGGGTAAGAAAATCATTAGGTATTTTCCGGGTGAAATATCCTTTTAAGGAAAGCAAACTCAGAGATTCCAAGTGTAATGTGTTTTACTCAACAGCCCTCTGTTTTCCCTGATGTCAACAGTGTCATGTGATTTTTAAACCTTATTTCCATCAGTCTGTTTTCTTCTTTTTAACACACTGCTGTTGTGGGAGGGGGATATTCAGGGCTTTTCAAGCATTTTAAAGAGCAGTGACAGATGTTTCTTTTGTGAGAAGTAGGGGCTGGTCAGATCATCCATCTGGAGAGTTTAGCAGTCCTTCAGTGTTTGCACTGCAGGCAGTATTGTGGATCTTGTGCAATCATTTTTCTTAGAAAGTCAAAAATTCTTGTTTTTACTATCCTTAGGTTTCTTAGAGTTTGTTTGCCTGAGGATATCACAGATGACAAGTTCATCCTACTTATCTGTGCTCCCTCCTGGTGTAGTTTTACATTATTAGTTCACTCTTGCTGCACCTGTGTTTGACTGATTGAATGCTATAAAACTGTCAGTAAGAAATGCAAAAACAGCACTTTGCATACTTATCGCCCTTTTCATTCAAATATGGCTTGTTTTATGGACCTTGTATGGGCTCTTTTCTCCATTTGGAGGTACAGTGTGTGTAAGGAATGCAGCTTGACTTTAGTAATAAAGATTGATTTGTTGTTCTTTAACCATGCTTTCTTTTACAGTTACCCTCTGCTGAAGCTGCCTCTGCCAGGAACAGGACCTGTTGAGTTCACCACCGGAGTACGAGATTACTCAGTCCCATCCCATGAGTCTCAGGGTGATGTGTCGGAGCACCCTGATTGGGTAAAATGAAACTCTTGTTTGAAAATTGCATTATTATTATTTAAATAAAGACAGACTTGGAGAGAAAAAAAACAAATAACACTCGCCCCAAATGTTTGAATGGTAGTTTACAATCAGGGTTGCCAGGTCTGTGTAACAAAACCAACCCAGTTGTTACTCAAAACTAGCCTAATCGCGTTCCAGAGGATCAAAACCTGCTTCCATGAGATTTCACTTCATCCCAGGGACCAAAAATCATCCCACGTCAGCAGTATAAAAGTAGCCAATTTCCGTGGGAAAACTGTGGACTTGGCAATGCTGTTTACAGTATAACAATTTTAAGGTTTGCAGCTTTGCTGTGGAATTATTAGCATGATTTCTAAGCCAGGCATTGGTTAAAGATTGTAAACCTTGCAAACTTTGGGTGTGCAATGTGTCCTACACTGTTACAGATATGAATAAGGCATCAACTCATGTTGCCTATTATTACTTTTCTTTTCTATCATTCTTAAAAAGTTAAAAAGACCATTTGAAAAAATTCCCATTGAATTGCATTAAAAAGTCACCTGCAACACTTTAGTTTCATTGAATTAGCTTGGTCATCTAGTGTCTAATCTAAAAATGCTGCTCTTTATTGCAGTATCGGGGTCCTCCGGTGGCCTACATCCAGCAGGTCTTGGTCAAGGCAGCGGTTTCACCATGGGACAACAGTTTGGTTCCTGTGGACGTGTTCCGCTCTCCCCTTGGGCGCGTTTTCAGTCTTCTGGAGGAGATCAGAAACCACGTTTACACAGACAGGTCTAGGATTCCTACCCTGACTTATTAGCTCACGTTGATTGATTTCAAACCATTCATGTTCGTGCTTGTCACCACACATTTCTCAACCTCATTCTTTCCTGTTTTTTCTCACTTCTCTCTTCTCAGAAGTTTGGAGGCGCTGTGCTTGCAGGTGACGGACCTGTTGCCAGGGTTGCGGCGCATGCAGGCGGTCCTTCCAGAGCACGGCTGCCTGCTGGTATCCCCTGGAAACTATTGGCAGAATCGGCGTGACTTGTTTGATGCAGATCCAGACCTCCTGAAGACAGTCCACCAACATGAACCCAAAGGCCTTCACACTTCAGCCACTCTGAGAGGCAGGAAGCTGCTTAAATACAATTTAATCTCTACTCAAATTAAGTTACCCCCTGTTTGTTTAGAAACCCTATACTGTGTGCTTTTTAGATTTACTCTTTGGTGTTCCGGGGAAGCAGACGGGTGTAAGCCTGTACAGCAAGAAGAGAGTGGTGACATACACCATCACAATTGCATTAAGGTCCTATGATGCAAGGTGAGCATTTGTAATATTTCAAATTAATGGTGGTTTATAAGGCAGGCATCACATTTTCTAGATCTTAGTTTTGGTTCCAAAAAATGTGAAACATCTCCTGTGTGTGTGTTTGTGGACAGGTTTGTAGCCAGTCTCCGAGGCCGCCTGAAACAGCTTCATCCTTCAGCGAACTGCACTCTGCGTGAAGACCACATGGTGCACGTCCATTTCAAAGAGGAGATTGGCATCGCTGAGCTCATCCCTCTGGTCACCACCTACATCATCCTCTTTGCTTATATCTACTTCTCCACCCGTAAGTGCCATCTCTACCTATATTCTCTGTCATTAGTTTTCTTGTTCCTGTTTTTTTTTAAGGAATTAATTTTATTTAACAAGGATGCATTAAATTGATCATTTAAAGTGACTTTTATAATGTTACAAATGATTTCTGTTTCAAATAAATGCTGGTCTTTTCAGCTTTGATTAAAGAATCCTGGAATAAATGTATCATGAATTCCACATAACCAATAAGTGGCACAACTTTTTTTTTAACATTCTGCATATCTGAATGATTTCTGAAGAATCATGTGACACTGAAGACTGGAGTAATGGCTGCTGAAAACGAAGTGTTGCATTCACAAGAATAAATTACATTTTAAAATTATATTACAATTTAAAATAGCTTTTCTTTGTTAATATATGTAGGGGTTCAAGTGCGTAGCGCTGAAACCCTATTAGAATGGTCACGGATCGGCAATCTCCTTGTAAAAATGGTTCATTCAGACCAAACCGTAAGTCGTAGAGACTTGAAACTTGGAGGGATGGTAGTTTTCAAGCCGCTTACAGCGTAACAGGCTCACCCCAATCAGCGTGACAAGGCGCTACAGCGCTGAAAAGTATGAAATCGCTCATAGCTCCTAAAACGTCAGTCACAGGCACAAGTGGCTTATGTCGTTCGAATCCTTGGCTCATGCCTCAGATTTGATTGTGAGCCTGGCGAAATTTTTGGGTATTTTGCAATTTATGAAAAACTTACTTTGAACTAGTCCTAGGTTTTTCACCCGATCGGAACCAAACTAGTGCAGAAAGATTCTCTGTATTGGTAATTATCGAAACAAGTTTAACTTTCGACTCACCGTCGCAAAGGGGCACCAAAATGTTCGAAAGCAGCAGGGCCACTTTCAGTAAAGTGCCTATAACTCGTAACAGAATAAGATATCTCCGCCAATCTCAGAACACTTATGCAAGAGCTCAATTTAAGGTCACAGGACAAAAATCACTGGAGCTTGGCCACTTCGTGGTGCTATAAGAGGGGAAAAAACATAAAAATTGCTATAACTGCGCAACCATTTGTCCTATCAACGTAAAAATTGGTGTACACGGTCTTGCTCTGAAGTGCCACAAGTGTCTACAAAGACGTGCATATCTCAAAAAACATGGCTGCCATTGGCTGACAAATTTTGAGCACCTGTTAGACAAGGTTAACGGAGGCCAATCGGAATGAAACTCGGTGGGCCTGTTCAAAGGTCTGAGAGAAATTTGAAAGAAATCAGCCACTGGGGGCGATATTGCATTTTTCAAGGGCGTAAGCGATTGTACGTCACACGTTTTTTCCCACATATGCACGATATTTGTATCATACGATAGAACTCATTCTGGACAACTTTGCCTCTATAACCACTCCTGTTAATCAAGTTGTTTGTTAAATGATTGAGAAGATGTAAAAAAAAAAAAAAAACTACTTTTGCGAACTAGTCCTAGGTTTTTCATTCTATCTGGAAAAAGCAACTGCAGTATAATTCTCTGGACTCTCTAAGCCAATAATTATCAAAAAAAAGATCCCCTTTGGAAAGCTATAACGGGGGCGTTTAGAAAAGGCCTGTCCAGATTTACCCAAAGTCCTATAAAGCCTAAAGAAAAACTCAAAACTTCACAAAACCTTGTGAGCACATGCGACAGCTGATTCTAAACAAGCATGCAAAGTTTTAATGAGATCGGACCACTGCTGGCGTTATAACAGTCATAAACATTAAACAACATCAAATTTCTATGGTAAATTACCTGGATTTGCCAAAAATGCATTTTTAATCATTGATTTAGGTGGATAAAGCCTTGCTAAATAATATGTAATTATTTTTCCTTATATGCTTAAATGCCTTAAGTGCTTGAACCCTGGTAATTGATGTATTTTTGATGTATTTTCAAAAATAAATGCTACTTAAAAATAAAAAAAAATATTTATAATAAATAAAATAAAATAATATTTCATGATATTACTATATTTTTTTTTTATCAGACAAATGCATCTATGGTAAAAACAGATAGTAAACATCTATCTTTCAAAAAAAAAAAAAAAAGAAATATAACTATCCACCAACATTTTGAACTGTAGTGCACATGCATATTGTTTTTTTTCTGGTTTTGTGGTATGGACTACCTGGTTAAAATGTAAAATGTTACAATTACACATTCTGACCTTAGAGTCGGAGTATCATACTGTGTCTCGGTGTGGTAAAACAATAGGTGATATTCTCTTAACATGTTTGTAGAAGATTACAGAAATATTTTATTTAATGGGCCACATATTTTTAGATAGTATCTGATGTGCATTAGACTCTATAACCTGCTTAAAGAAGATATTTGCAAAGATCAACAAACAGATCGACAGTGTAAGAAAGTTTTGGTCCACTTGCCAGAACTATCACCAGTGCTTAAATTTTTATGTTAGATGATTGTATGTCTGTTTATGCCTGTCAAAATTGTTTTTTGTATGGTGTATTGAATATTTTTTTTTTTTTGATAATTCTGCAGTGACTACTACAAGTTAAAAAAAAATTATTGTAGACGTGTCAGAAATGGGAATTGTGTTTCCTGTTGTTCTTTCTCTATTAATCAATCCTTATATCTCTAAAGTTATTAGAAAGTAATACGACAGACTGTTGAAATTGGACATTTTTCCAGGTGCCTCTGAGGAAAGCAGTAAATTGGCAGCAGAAAGCTTTCAGATTAGCATTGCAGTTTGGTTTCTGACTGAGCTTTTGCCAAAGGGTGTTTCAGTCTGGCCTGGCGATTATCCTCAGAACAGCACGTTCGGCATCAAGAATTCACATACCCTCTTTCCAGCAGCATTTTATATGCTTAATGACGTTTTTGTAAAATGCTCTTGACAAAAATAATTCTGATAATCCCGTCCTCTCACAGGAAAGATTGACATGGTGAAATCCAAATGGGGCTTGGCGCTGGCTGCTGTGGTGACGGTTCTCAGCTCTCTGCTCATGTCTGTGGGACTCTGTACCTTGTTTGGACTGACGCCCACACTGAACGGAGGGTAAGAGCTCAGCCAAAACACACCTTCATTCATACCACTAGAATGATTTGGTGCATCAATATCACAGGGCTGCTATAGACTTATTCCCTCAGGAATTAAAATGTCACTGTTTGATCTTTGAGCAGGTTGATGTATAACCAATCGTCAATAATAATGATTGCGGTTTAGGGGAATTTCATTGCCAGGAAGTCTTTGAGTGGGGAGGGATAGGCCTCTGCCAGCCTATAAGGTTGCACGTATGGACTTACACTCACAGTGGTGTGAGCTCAAGCTGTCCAAACAAATTTGACTTGATTCAGGCTGCTGTCAATACACACTATTTAGGCCACGTGTGTACACCATATTGATCCAAGATACAACAGGGCTGCAAAGGCCAACTCTTCAGCTAATGACAGAACACTAGAGTGAATTTTTCTGTTAGGCTTTAATCATTAATAATGAGCTAGCTCCTCACATTCCTTACATGCATTTCATCTTTCTTTTCACATCGAACATTAGTTTTGATTGATTTTTCAAAGGTTTAGTTGTTTTTTCTGCTGCTGTTTTGCAGGGAAATCTTCCCTTACCTCGTGGTGGTAATTGGTTTGGAGAATGTCCTCGTCCTCACCAAGTCTGTCGTGTCAACGCCTGTTGACCTTGAAGTCAAGCTGCGTATTGCTCAAGGTCAGAGATGATACAATCAACTGCACTCTTACAATATGTGCACTCAATTTCTTTCCAAATGTTTTGAATAAGTAGCAGCAGTCTTACTGTTGTGTAGTGACATCTGTAAAATAAAAAACGTTTTTTAGAATAATTATTAAGGTTAGGTTTAAAAACTAGGCCTCTCAATAATATAAAACATAGTTCAAATAATTGTCTTTAAGATAAAAAACAAACATCAATACACTACCAGAATACAAACAATAGAATACAAAACCAAAGTTTTTGAACAGTAAGCTTACCAAGTCTGCATTTGTTTGATCCAAAATTCACCAAAAGTAGTAATATTGAGAAATATGTATACTATTTAAAATAACTGTGTTCCATTTTAATATATATTAAAAATGTAATTTATTCCTGTGATCAAAGCTGAATTTTTAGCATCATTAATGCTTCAGAAATCATTCTAATATGCTGATTTGCTGTTCAAGAAATGTTTTTTATTATTACTATTATCAATATTTAAAACATTCTTTGAATGGAAAGATCCAAAGATCAGCATTTATGTGAAATAAAAACCTTTTGTAACATTATACACCATACCATTCAAAAGCTTGGAGTCAGTATAATCTTTTTATTATACTGGGGGAAAGCAATTATAAAAAAATAATACTTTTATGGATGCTTTAAATTGATTAAAAATGATGAAATTTATTTAACATTTATAATGTTACAAAAGGTTTCTTTTTCAGATAAATGTTCTTCTGAACTTTCTATTCATCCCAAAAAAAAAAAAAAAAAAAAAAAAAAAATTCTACTCAGCTGTTTTCAACGTAGTAGTAGTAATAATAATAATAATAATAATAATACATGTTTTTTGAGCAGCAAATCAGAATATTAGAGTGATTTCTGAACGATCATGTGACTGGAGTGATGATGCTAAAATTTCAGCTTTGAAAACACAGGAATAAATTACGTTTTAAAATATATTTAATAGAAAACAGTTATTTTAAAAAGTATAAATGTTTCAAAATTGTACTGTTTTTGCTGTACTTCAGATCAAATAAATGCAGGCTTGGTGAGCAGAAGAGACTTCTGTAAAAAACATTAAAAATCTTACTGGTACTATATATTTCAAACTTGCCAAATATATTTAAAAAAATACTGCTTTAAACATGTTTTATTTATTGTTCTTAACTTTCATAACCTTAAAAAACATTTTGAAAAAAATTGCTAAACTTTTAGCAACCTAAAAAGACTTCATCTTAAGTAGTTTAAAATATTTGCAAAGTATGAGATGTGAAAATTAGACTAATTTAAATGACATCTAGTCTGGTCAAGGTCTGTATTTTTAGTTTAGTTTTTTTTTCTCGGTTCTGTCCTAAGGTCTAAGCAATGAGAGCTGGTCCATCATGAAGAATATGGCTACTGAACTGTGCATCATCCTCATTGGATACTTCACATTTGTACCAGCAATTCAGGTGAAGCTCTTGTGAATAACTCAACAATATGTGCCCCTGGACCACAAAACCAGTCATAAGTAGCACGGGTATATTTGTAGCAATAGCCAAAAATACATTGTATAGGTCAAAATGATCAATTTTTCTTTTATGCCCAAAATCATTAGGATATTAAGTAAAGATCATGTTCCATTAAGATATTTTGCCAATTTCCTACTGTAAATATATTAACTCAATTTTTGTAATATGCATTGCTAAGAACTTCATTTGGACAGCTTTAAAGATGATTTTCCTCAATATTTAGATTTTTTTTTTTTTTTTTTTTTTTTTGTGCACCCTCAGCTTTCCAGATTTTCAAATAGTTGTATCTCAGCCAAATACCAGCCAAATACCAATACCAAATAACAAACCATACGACAATGGAAAGCTTATTTACTCAGCTTTCAGGTGATGTATGAATCTCAATTTCAAGAAACTGACCCTTATGACTGGTCCAGGGTCACACATGATCTGCTTTTGCTAGTACTTGTACTGTTCCAAATCGCAAATGCTTTACACTTCCCCCTTTTTCTTATGTATGTAGGAGTTCTGTCTGTTTGCTGTGGTCGGTCTGGTGTCAGATTTCTTCCTGCAGATGTTTTTCTTCACCACTGTGCTGTCTATTGACATCCGCCGCATGGAGGTGAGAACCACCCACACTGGGAACATCCTAGAAAATATCTTTTACGATCCCATGAGAAATACATGAATAATTTATTGCTTTATCTGAGTGTGCAGTCCAGTATGTTCAGTTTTATTGTACTTGATTGTATAACTTCCAACTTCATGTCTCTGCATAAACAGTTGGCTGATCTGAACAGGCGTCTCCCGGCTGAAGCGGGGATGCCTCCACCTAAACCAGGCCCTTTGCGTCCACGAGAGACACCTCCACCGCCCCGCCCTTCTCCACACACTATCACCCTGCAGGCTCCTGCATTCAGGAACCTCCGCTTGCCCAAGAGGCTCAGGGTGGTGTACTTCCTAGCCCGCACACGCCTGGCACAGAGAATCATCATGGTAAATATTACACCCTTCTAAAGTTCATTGTAACATTCTAAGCTGGTAGCCAGCACCAATCAGAATTGCAATATTAAGAATAAGCAACTGATTAAAAGAAATGAGTACTTTTTTTCATCAAGGATGCATTAAATTGATCAAAAGTTATGGTAACAAGGACGTTTAGGATGTTACAAATAAATAATTATTAAGCATTACAACTGTTTTCAAAATTGATAATAATAAGAAGAAAGATTTTTCAAGCAGCCAATCACATATTTAGGGTCCTATGAAATCCATTAATTTTTTCCCAATTCCATTTTATAAATTTTTCTGCATTCTGTTTTTTCCCTTTTTTATTTTTTGCTCTTTTAATAGTTAAATTAAGAAATAATAATTAAAATCATGTCTAATTAATTGAAATCACAAAACACAATTTAACAGCAATTTATTAAGTTTAACACAAATTATATTTTTAAGGCCCTATGAAATACATTTTATTTTTTTTTCTCAAATTCAGTTTTATTTGTACCAAATTCTGTTTTCCATTTACTTTTTTTGTATTACATTTTAATAATCAAAAGCATCTCTAATCAATTTAATTTAAAATATGTATATATTATTATTAGTTTTTAATATTTAATTATTTAAGTTTTTATTTTTTTCCAGAAATGCATTTTTCTGGTAAATATGCTTTCTTAAAATAATAATATTCCTTAAAATAATGTTTTAATAACAATTTAATTAGTAGTAGTAGTACTATCATTACATTAAGTCATGTATTTCTGTCACAGTTTCTTTAAGTTAAACCAAACTTTTATTTTGACGGGTTGCTCTGAAGACCTTTAAGTTTCTGTTTGTATATGATGAGGCGTTTTTCTCACAAGAAACGGTAAAATGCTCATGAAGTGACTCTGAGTAGTTTTACAGACTATGTTTGTGTGTTCATGCTCTTGTATATTGAAGGCAGCAGAGGCTGAAAACACACGCTTCAGTATGTATATAGTAAGCAATACAGCGTGCCTGCACTATTCATTCACACAGAGACACGCAGGACATGCAGGATTCATATTTGAATAGCATTTTTGGGGCTTAATGTTCACAGAAATGCATTAAGTGTACTGACCTAGTTTTAATTTATTCATCAAAAATTCAGCAAATTCCATGACATTCCACAATTCCATTTTTATGACTGGATTCCACGATTCCGTCCACGTTTTACCTACAGCTTTGACAGGAATACATTACATTTAAAAATATTAAAATAGAAAATAGTTATTTTAAGTTGTAATAATATGTAATAAGATTTCTCTTTTTGCTGTAGTTTTGATCAAATAAATTCAGTCTTGGCAAGCATAAGAGACTTCTTTTAATAACATTAAAAATCTTACTGAACCCATACTTTTGAACAGTCTAAATTAAATTAGGTTAAAAAGGAATCAAAGAAGGAAGCATAAAAGAATGTTTTATGTTATCTAAATGTGTTTCATTTTATTTAATAGGTTGGCACTGTGATCTGGATTGGGATCCTGGTCTACACGGACCCTGCTGGTCTGAGGACTTTCCTTGCTGCCCAGGTGTCAGAGCAGAGCCCTCTCGGGGAAGCGGGGCTTCCTCCTCACCTGGGCGTTGCTCCAGTATTTCCTGGTGGAGACCCAACCAGCACACTGAGTGTGCTTCCTGCCCCTAAACCCACTCCTCTACCTGAAAACCAGTCCCAGGGTCACCGAGCAGCCCGCCCAGGACTTGCCCCCGTGTCCAGCCCCCAGATCACCTGGGGCCCTGAAGATGAGGAGCTATGGAGGCGTCTTTCTTTCCGCCACTGGCCCTCACTCTTTAGCTATTACAATATCACTCTTGCAAAGAGGTGAACTACTCTCTCATCTCTTCTTCTCTTGATAGATGATATGGTTCAGGCCCTCTCCTAATGTCTTAATTTGTCTTAATTTGTAATATTTTTCTGCCCCATCTGATACCCTCAGGTATATCAGCATTCTTCCAGTCATCCCCGTCACGCTCCATCTCAGCCCTCAAGAGGCCATAGACACACGCCATCCCCAGGATACACACCACGCTCCTCCTCCCAGCATCAAGACCTCCGATCTGCAGACAGACCTCACACTCTACAAGTCAGTGTCGCACTCCAGCTATTTAGGCATTCTTACTGCTTGTTATTTATTCAGATAACAGTTCAGTTTGAGTTATTATTATAATATAGCTTGGACAACAGTGCACCAGATATTTAACAGATCAAGCCTAAAAGATACATTCTTGCTGTTGTTTGGGGTCAGTAAGAATTTTAATGTTTATGTTAAGTCTCTTATGCTCACCAAAACTGTATTTATTTAATCAAAAATACAGTAAAGACAATAATTTTAAGAAATGTATTTAAATGCAAAACAATAGTTTTTTTTGTGTATTTTAAAACGTAAGTTTCAAAAGGATTTAAGTGCGTAATTGTTAGAATGGCCAAAGATCAGCAATCTCCATGTAAAACTGATGGTGCACACCAAACCGTAAGTCGTAGAGATTTTAATCTTGGAGGGATGGTAGTACTCCCACTGTCTACAGTGTCACCAAAGCAGCCACCCCAGGCAGCCTGGAAGGGGGGCTACAGTGATCAAAAGTACAAAATCGCTCATAACTCCTAAACCGTTCGTCACAGACTCAAGTGTCCTATGTCATTGGAATCCTTGGCGCACGCCTCGTGTTTGGCACCCTGGCCAAATTTTTAGGTGTTTTGCATTTTTGCAAACTAGTCCTAGGTTTTTCACCTGATCAGAAACCAGTACAGGAAGTTTCTCTGGAGAGTGAATATCAATAATGTTTCAAAATGTTTAACTTCTGACTCTCTGTTGCAAAAGGACACCAAAGCTTTCGAATGGGCTGAATCTGAGCTCACATGAAAAAGTCACAGAGCTTGGCCACTTGGTGGCCTTAAAAAAAAAAATAAACAGCCGTAACTATGCAACTGTTGAAAATCGGTGTGTTTGGTCTTGGTCCAAAGTGCTACAAGTGGCTATAAGGACATTTGCATTGTTTGACTAATGGCCCTGAAGATCTGTGAGAAATTTAAAAGAAATCAGCAATATCACATTTTTCAAGGTCATAGAAGTTTGTATATTGTGCAGGTTTTCACACATACGCATATTCGTATCATACTGTCCAAATCTCCCCAAAAGCCTAAAAAGCCTAAATGAAAACTCAAAACTTAACAAAACCTGGTGAGCACATGCGACAGGTTATTCTAAACAAGCATGAAAAGTTTAAGGAGATCGGACCATAGCTGGCGCTATAACAGTCATATGTGTTACAAAAACATATTTTAAATGACCAGGATTTGCTAAAAAAATGCTTTATTTTTAATCATTGATTTAGGCAGTTACAGGCTTGCTAAATAATATGTAATGTCTATTCTCATTTGAGCCTAAATGCCTTAAATCGCTTGAACCTTGGTATTCACTGCTTGCATCTGGATGAATAGTTCGAAAGCATTTATTAATAATTTTTTTTGTTTTTTTTGTTTTTTTAATTATGTCTTTACTATTACTTTTGGTCAGTTAAATGCATCCTTGGTGAATAAAAGTATTAATTTAATTTGATTTTAAAAATCATACTGGGCCCAAAATTTATAGGATGGTATTGCATTGTTTTTATGTGAATTATATTATATACATACATATACATATACACATACACATGTTGCCCTTTTTTACTGAATAATCTAGCGTGGTGCGTTTTGTGCCGACACCACAGAGACAGATTCCACCAGCTCTGTCATGTCACAATAAATAAAGACTTCATTCTCTTTCATAAAACTCCTACACTGTTTGGGTGTTCACCAGAGGGTTGTAAGGATAAGAAAGGAATTTATTTTGTTCTTTTTCTACCTTCTTGTATTTATAGATCAGACAGTATTCATTCGTTGGTAATCTGTAAATTGCTCAATGACTCTTCTCAGAAAACATGCATTACCACTTTCCTTTTGTGGTCTTTCTGTGAACAAATGTCAAGAGGTTTAAAACCTCATGGCCAAAATATTCTTTTAACAAACAAACACTCACATTCTTCATTTATACATGGAAAAGCTGTCACTGATTTACTGCGAGCAGCCATTCATATCTCATACTAGCACACACTGCAGTTCCAAATATGTGACTGTGGAGACAAACAATAGTGTCTTTCATCCACAAACACACACACATTAGATTGTGGTGTTCAAGGTCATTGTTCCAAGGCCTCATTCTTATCTATGAGGCTATTATGGTTGTTAGATACACATCAGATGGATGTAGGTCAGTTTGCTCTAAAATTTGGCCCCTTGGCCCCCTGCCTGCATTTCCTGTTTTCTGTGCTACATTTACCCTGTGAGGACAGATCAAGAGTGTGTGCACGTGCTCAGATGTAGTCCAACTTTCTGCATGTAATGCTTACCTTTGAGTTCCCATTCCTGGAGGTGGGTGGACTGGAATTTCAAGAGGGACTTGTTTTGCAGGGGCTCAGGCTCATATGCCATTTTTAAATTGATTTGCCCATTCATTAAAGGTCAAGTGTGTAGCGTCTTTGCCAGTAGTGCACCACACAGATTTGAAAAAAATGAGTGTTTAATGTTAGGTTTCTCAAACACACCCCCATCTGACATTGTTTGGAGTAATGGATTTTATTTTATTTATTTTTTTTTTAATGAAAAATAATATAAAAACAATTAAATAAAATAAAATTTTATATATATATATATATATATATATATATATATATATATATATATATATATATAATATTTATTTATTTATTTATTTATTTATATTTTATTATTATTATTATTTTTTTTTTTAAATAATTTATTGTAATATGTGTGTTTGTGCAGGGTGGCAGCTCTTGGACTTTTCGCCGGCGTGGTGTTAGTTCTCTTACTCTTCTGTCTGTATCGTGTACTCTGCCCTCGAAACTACGGGCAGAATGGGGTGCCCCATGGTCGCCGGCGTCGTGGAGACCTGCCCTGCGACGAGTATGGCTACTCGCCGCCAATCAGTGAAATTTCCCCTCTGCTGCTGAGAGGCCACAGCATGGTGAGAATTGAATTGACATGCACTGACATGTTTCCATAAATGCACTCTGAGATATATACAATTATCTCTGGCATCTCTTCCCAGGACATTGAGTGTCTGGCCAGTGATGGCATGCTGCTGGCCAGCTGTTGTCTGGCAGGACAGATCCGTGTGTGGGACGCACAAACAGGAGACTGTCTTACTGTTATACCCAACAATGGGTAAGGAATTGTATAAACTCAATTAAACAGACCTGTGCCCAATGCTTGGCCTCTAATAAATGTATTATTCAAAAAATATATATACACCATTATATATTTAAAATACAGAATATTATATTGTAATTTTTTAAAAAGGATGTTATATTAAACCTGTAGGGCTTAAAGGATTTACAAATTTACAAATAATTTACTCACCCCCTTTTCATCCAAGATTTTCATGTCTTTCTGTCTTCAGTCGTAAAAAAGTTATGGTTTTTGAGGAAAGCATTCCAGGATTTTTCTCCATATAATGGACTTCATTGGTGCCCCATTTTTGAGCTTCCAATTTGCAGTTTAAATGCAGATTCAAAGAGCTCTAAATGATCCCAGCCGAGGAAGAAGGGTCTTATCTAGCGAAACATCGAAAAATAATTTTGTACTTTTTAAGCACAAAAGCTTGTGTAGCACAGGCTCTGGGATGTGTGTCCACGATGCTCCGAATTAGTAATGGGTCATTCTTGAACGATTCTTTTATTTTGAACGAATCTTTAATGTGTCTCGGGAAGTGATTCGTTCAGTTGCGCATGCGCAACATCCTATTAGGTTCTGTACTGGAATTAGTTCACCTGTTTCGAGTCTTCGGGTTTTTTGAGTCGTTCGTTTATCTTACGGGCTGTCACATGATGAACGAACGACTCAAACCCAAAAACTTGTCAGATAAGAGGTGAGGTGAGCTAATCATAGACTAAAGACCCAGGTAAACAATGAATTAATCTTTTTTGTTTCTTATAGCATTATAGTTTTGTCTCCATCTTATTTTCTCCTACAACTTGAGAGGACATCGTTGTACCTTTTTGTTTGTAAACAGCGTTTACAAACTTACTTGCACTTTCTTAGTCTTTGTGCGTTTGCTTTGTAAACACTGGGTCTGTAGTTCTGCTGACATTCCGCATGACCTTTTGACGTGATTCAATAGTACATGAACGCGCATCCCAGAGCCTGTGCTATACAAGCTTTTGTGCTTAAAAAGTATAAATAATGTTATTTTCCGAAAAAAATGACAGACCATTTCGCTAGATAAGACCCTTCTTCCTTAGCTGGGATCGTTTAGAGCCCTTTGAAGCTGCATTCAAACTAAATTTTGGAAGTTCAGAATCGGGGCACCAATGAAGTCCATTATATGGAAAAAAATCCTGAAATGTTTTCCTCAAAAAAAACATAATTTCCACAAAAAGACAGAAAGACATGAACATCTTGGATGACATCCTGCCAGGATGGCATCTAGCATTTCTGTGCTTTTTGTGAGCTCTTTCAGTAGCTGTGGTCTACTAAAAGCCCTGATGCCTTCATCAGGGCTAAAGTGGAGAGACCAAAGTCATGGATCTTTAGAAAGTTTTATTCGCCTTTCGATGTCAAAAATAGTCTGAAACAAGTCACAACTGAGCCGCTGCACATCTAAATTCGAACACAGCGGTGTTTCGTTTATGAATGAAAATGCCTCATTAAACATGAAAATACACCTACAAGCCACTTTTGTGCTCTTCTGTGCCACCTTTGTAGTACAAATAAATTTAGTTAATACTGATTTCATTTGATTGGTAACTTATTCTACTTGTTCTTATTCTGTTGTTTTAATCAGAAATTTTAAAAAGCATAAAAATATATATATTTTTTAATTTGACATAAAAGATGACATAAATAATAAAGTTAGACAAATGCCATTACAAAGGTAAAAACAAAATTCTCCTAAATAACTTTGAGTCAAATATAACCTCGTAATGGGAAGGCTCATTTTTTGATCAGATTTTTTGATTATAGATTAGAATGTGCTCTTAAAATTTTGACTGTGCTCCTAAAGAGAAAAGTAGAGCCCTGACCTCCTCTTCTTATTGCTAGGAAACCAGTGAAGACTTACATTGCTTACAACCAAAAGCCATGTGGCATCATATCAGTATTTTCGGAGTTGCTTATTCAGAGTTGTGTTGCAGTTAAAGTAGCAACAGGTAGTGCCAGTAGCTCATTAAGTGCAACCATTTTACGTCATTGAAATAATGTTGCCCCCCCATAGTCCAAAATATGTATAAAACAGTGGATTTTTAAATAACGTAAATCTTTCATAGGTTTTCTACTACATTTTTTAGCAAGAGTCATAATTTACGTAAAGTTAAGCCATACAATTCTTAATACCCTGGGTTCCCTTTAAACATGTATTAATTATTCGTATTTTTATGTTTGTGTGTCCACTGTTAGTCTGCGCAGGAGTAGCAGCAGTGGTTGTTGGGAGCACCGTGATGGCTGGGATCACATAAGTGCTTGTGAGGCAGAGGGCCTCTTGGGGGCAGACTTTCGGGAACCAGGCGGAGGAGCTATGGGGGGGCCAGATGTAGATATTTTTCCAATAAGGAGAAGGACCACCCCTGCGCGCCCTGCCCTGTTTGGGGACCAGCCGGACCTCACCCCTCTCATCGACACCAACTTTGGGTCATTGGCCCCTCCACAGACTTTAAACAACTCTGGATTTGACTTTGGGGAATTGGTGGAGAAAGCATACCGGGAGCATGAGCCCTCACCAGCACTAGCCTTTCCGCCTTCTCCTCCTGCTTCGCAGCAAAGGCGACGTAGCCTCGGGGACCAGCCTGTCTTACCACCAGAGCTCCCCACGCAGAGCAATGGCGACTGGGACAGCTCAGTGTGGGCCATGGAGCTGAGGGGTAACCTCATTGCCACGGGCCGCAGCAGCGGCAAACTAGAGGTGAACGAAAGAGAGGGCTTTTACAAGGAGAACATACTGATCTATCGGTGTGATTAATATGCCGTCCTTATTTTTTGTTTTTCTCTGTTCTTTCAGCTGTGGGATGCAGTAGAGGGATCATTACGCTGCAGTAATGAAGATGGAGTATCTGGAATCACTGCCTTGGCTTTTCTTAATAACAGGTGTGTTTCACAACAACCTGAAGCTTATGTATAAGCCACACTCATTTCACACCCATCCACTCTACTTGTGATTTCCTGCTAATGGGGATATTTTCAATTGCAGAATTGTGGCAGCTCGTTTAAATGGCTCACTGGATTTCTTCACAGTGGAGATCAAGAAGCCTCTCGGGTTGCTGCAATATCGCGGTGAGTCATGTCAAAATAATAGACAAAAAAAGACATTAAAATACAGCATTCCCACAGTCCTGAAAAACCTGAAAAAAAATGTCAAAACCAGGCCTGGAAATGTCTTGGAAAGCTTGGAAACCCTAAAAACAGGAAGATAAACACTGATCGTTATTGACAGTACAAAGCGGAGGACTAAAATAAAGAGGCATTTTAAGCGTTTTTCCTGATTTTGTGTGTTAGGACCCCCAGGCCGAGGCAGTCTGCCCCCCTCCCCCTGTTATAGCAGCGAGGATGTGATCAGCTGTCAGCTGACACGCTCAGTGCAGTGTGCCCACCAGAAGCCCATCACTGTGCTCAAAGCTGCCGCTGGCAGAGTGGTCACCGGCAGCCAGGACCATACAGTCAGGGTAAGAAACATATGAGCATGTGGAAATCTAAATATGGTAACACATATTAAATAGGCCAGATAATGCAATGCTTTGGTTAATGAAAGCATTATTATATACAAAATATTTAAAAATATATAAGAGGTATATGTGGAACCGGAATGATTTGTTTAGATCCTTGTTTGGATCCTGGAAATCTGCAGAGCTATATGTGGGCACAGATTCTGTGCAAGCCTACAGTTAACTCGTGTTTGTGCTTATTGTACTTTTTTTTTTTTTTTTTTTTTTTTTTTTTTTTTTTTTTTTTTTAAAATAGGTGTATCGTTTGGAGGATTCATGCTGCCTCTTCACCCTGCAGGGCCACTCAGGTGGTATAACTGCCATATACATAGACCAGGTCAGAATCACATCACTAGACCACACATGTACACCTTCTGCAATATTGCCATTCATATATCTAATTTACAGTACTGTGAATTAACTGAACTTGATAGATAGATAGATAGATAGATAGATAGATAGAAAGTTGGAAGGAGGTAGATAGGGGTGATGGATGGATGGATAGATGGATGGATGGGTGGATGGATGGATAAATGCTAGATAGATGGATATATAGATGATGATGGATGGATGGATGGAAAGCTAGATGGGTGATGATGGATGGATAAATGCTAGATAGATAAATGGGGGATGGATGGAGAGATAGATGGGGGATGGATGGATGGATGGATAAATGCAAGACAGATAGATGGATAGAGGATAATGAAAAGATAGATGATAAATGGATGGGTGGATAAATGCAAGATGGATAGATGGGGGATGGATGGATAAATGCAAGATGGATAGATAGATATATGGATGGATGGAAAGATAGATGGGTGATGATGGATGGATAAATGCCTGATAGATGGGGTATGGATGGATGGGTGGATAAATGCTAGATAGATAAAGGGATGATGGATGGATAGAATGATAGATAGAGGTGTGATAGGTGGATGGATAAATGCAGGATAGATGGATCGATAAATCCAAGATTATTTTTGTCAAAAAGAAATTTCTTCTGTGCTGTGTTGTAGACCATGGTTCTAGCCAGCGGGGGCCAAGATGGCGCTATATGTGTGTGGGACGTCCTAACAGGCAGCCGGGTGAGCCACGTGTATGGTCACCGTGGTGATGTCACCTCATTGGTTTGCACAACTTCCTGTATCATTAGCAGTGGTTTGGATGACCTCATCTGCATTTGGGACCGCAGCACAGGCATAAAGCTGTACTCCATACAACAGGTATGTTTTTGTGAGAACTGGGACTGCATGATTTGCTCAACAAAATCAGTATATTGAAATTATTATAAAGATTAAATATCTCTAATGTCTTTCTCTCTGTTTCAGGAGGTGGGCTGTGGGGCCAGTCTAGGGGTGATCTCTGAAAGCCTGCTGGTGACAGGAGGACAGGGTTGTGTGTCATTTTGGGATCTGAACTACGGGGACCTGCTGCAGACGGTGTACCTGGGTCAGAGCAGCGAAGGTCAGAGCGTCAGGCAGCTCCTGGTTCTGGACAATGCCGCCATAGTCTGTGACTTTGGCAGCGAGCTCAGCCTAGTCTACGTGCCCTCTGTTTTGGAGAAGCTGGACTGAACACACACACAAACACCAGCCCACAGATTTAGCGAATATTCAGAGTGGCCGGCGCAAAAGCACTCACCCTTTAACCTGCATCATCGCAGGTTCACCGCAGACACAAATGACATTTTTCGTGTCCTCTCATGTACTACCCTACACTTAGTAGGGAGGGAGCGGTCACTTTTTACCACATCTGAACAGGATGTAAATGCGAAACCAGCTTGTTTGGTGTTCAACAAGCCTCTGATGCTTCATCAGAGCATTTTGTACTTTTGGTAGAAGATCATACAGAATATTCCGTGTATGAATCCAAGGCTAGTACAATAGCTGCTGACAGTGAGAGCTGGCTCACTTGGCCTGCCTTAAGATGTCTGTTTGCGTGTATGTGAGTGGTAACAAGCTCACGGTGAAAATGCCAGGCCGCCCAGCCCAGAAACTCTCAACTGTGTGACAACTAGAGGTGAGAGAGTTCACAATAATATGTTTGCAGAGGGAGAGGAGGAACGAAAGGTGGTCGTTGGGACAGAAAAAGACCGATATTTCCTGCTGAAAGGAGTGTGTTCGTTGTGTGCAACTATGTTGAGTGTTTGAAGCTTCAGAAGTGTTTAGGTCTTGTTGCACCCCATAATCAAAAGAATTCTTTGAGGTTTAATGAGAGACTCAAAGCTTGAATATCTTACTGAACCGCATAAAAATTCCACTCGCAACCTTGCGCAAAGACAGAAAACATATATATTGTCTTTAAAATATATATGTATTACAAAAGCATTTTAGTGCCACACCAAAAAAAAAAAAAATCTAAGATTACAAGATTGAAGTTGTAATATTTCAAGAATAAAGACATAGTCACGAGAATCAAAGTCGAAGTGTTTCAAGAATAAAGTCACATTAAAAAATAAAAAAAGATTAAGATTACAAGATTGAAGTCGCAATGTTTAAAGAATAAATTCGTAATGTTACAAGAATGAAGTCAAATATTTTAAAAAAATCTACGATTAGGAGAATGAAGTTGAAATGTTTCGAGAATTAATTCATAGCAATTACAAGATTAAAGCTAGAATATTTTGAGAGTATATTCTAGCCTGTTGCGTATGCAAACGGCCCAGTTTTGGTGAATTTTTCTAGCAAAATACAAACAATATGTCGACATTACAATAATGTGTTTTTAATGTGGCATGACAGATCGCTCTATTCGCCTTAGTTTAAGTGGCATGTCAATCAGTCATCATCTCGATTACAAGGAGACGTTCGTTTTATTAAATTAGTCTATACTGGTTTTTTTTTTTTTTTCATGCCTTCTGATGTTCCTTTACTTTTATATCTTGCTATAAACTTGAAATAGACACATTTATAATTTGTATTTTGTGATAAAACTGACAGAATTTGAAAGCTGAGCGGTGTTATATTAAACGCAACAAAGCACAACATTATTGTGATTACTGTGTGGCTGGCACACTATAAATAATGAATGGAAGATGTTTAATATTATGTCCAATCATTTCCTGTATCATACCGTGAATAAAACAGCTTGTGAATAGTCGCTTAATGTTACATACTTTAGAAAAGACAACAGTATAACTTATGTTAATGACTTGGAGCCCACTTTAGCCTTTAGAACGTTTTATTGTTGTAATTAAATGCACACAAGGAATGAAAGGTTGGACAGTTTTTGAGTAGGTGGTGGAATTTTCATAAAGAAAACTGTAGAATTCAATGAATTGTTTCATATGAATACAGCGATCCATCGCGCCACATTAATGAGCTTGAAAAATGCATTATTGTAAGACATGTAATTTGAGACTTTGAAAGCTGAGACTTGTTTTATTTTAAAAGTACCAAAAGCACAAAGGTTGCTATTGGACGGCTGGCGCATTACAAATAACGAATGCAATCGAAGACATGAAATATTATTTCCAAGCATAGCTACTGTCCCCACGAGTATGACACATGGTGATTTCTGCTAATAATCCCACATATGTTTGTCGTATAAAAAAGGGTTAAATAAGAGAGCTACGGCGTCCCCCGAAGGAATGTTGATTGTGTGTGTGTGATTTTAAATTCTCAAAACAGTTTGACTTTATGCCCAAAATATTTCAACTTTATTCTCAAAATATTTCGACTTTATTCTCGAAATGTTTTTGACTTTGTTGTCAAAATATTTTGACTTTATTCTTGTAGTATTTAAACTTTATTCTCATAATATTTCGACTCTATTCTTGTAGTATTTCGACTTCATTCTTGAAATATTATGACTATTTGCGATTTTTTTTTTTTTAACGTGGCACTAAAATGCTGTTATAATATATATATATATATATATATATATATATATATATATATATATATATATATATATATATATAGTAATTTGGAACGTTAAAAATACTTTTTTACTTAAATATACTGCAAGTACATTTAATAATAATATTTGTTATACTGAATTTGTTCATTTTAAAAATTTTAATTGATATATTATAGATGATTTTTATTACTGTATCACAGCAATGACAGGTTTTTTTCTTTTAAGTTTATATATTTATGCTTTTACTTTTCATATATTCATATTTCAGTATCGGTACTTTGGGAGGGAGTGCTAATTTGGGAGGTCACTAACATAATGCTGCAATGCAACTAATGTTATCATCTTTAAAGTAGACCTTTTGCAACATATCATTTCTTTTTTTTTCTTTTGATTTTGGGGTGAAATATGAACCGGATGCTGTGTTTCTGTGAGTGGTTGTGTTTGTAAGATGCATACTGTATACGTCTGAATCTCTGGGGGTGGGGGGGTCTCTTTTTAATATTGAAATCAATTATTTATTAGTGAAATTTCTAACAATTTGTATGAAACTTGGGATATAGATAAGTTAAAGTGGAGATGTGGTCATACATTTTAATTTACAAGAAAAGCTTTGACTAACTTACACCGTAATAATATGATTCTATTGATTGAGATACTGACAGACGTTAGGCGGAAAGATGGGTGGCGAAAGGGAGAGAAAGGGAGCCATTCTCATTCCAGGCCTGCCTTAAACAAACAAACAATGTTCCCTGGCACATGCTGTGATGTCATATCTGTTCAGGTTCATTTCTACAGCACCTGTACGCCAGGTACATTTTTAACTACGCCGTCAGTACGAATCACCCAAAGTCATTGTTAAATGCGGATTTGGAGTTTGATGGCGAAAAGTGATGGATAGGGCTGATTTTTATTACTAGATGTGTATATTTTCTTATTTTCCTGTATTAAAATGTTTTTGTTGTAGAGCCATAAGCAGTTTACAGGTTTCTCTGAGATTGTTGACCGTTAGTCGTTTGTTACTGTATATTTGGGCCCTGTTCGTAAGTGTTTATGATAAAACATTAGTATAACCAATCTAGCCCTGCAGAAGCCACACTAATGTGAGCATTGGTTTGGCCTATTCTTCATATAGCCATATCAGTCAACCAGTTTTGTGGTTATCTTTCAGGACTAATGCACAGTTGTGAGAACTGAAATCGAAATATTAAAATGCACTGAGAGACTTCTTTAGTTTCATTAGACAGAGATTTAAATCGCTTCATTTACATTTTCTACACGAGTTTGTCTGAATGTGCATTCCACTGATGTTTTTTTTTTTTGCATTTTAAATTATGGTTTGATAAGAAAATATACCAAAATTGTCCCCGTTTTCAATGCAACAAGTCTTAGGTGGTTTTTGCTGCACTTTAAATATTATTTGAAACATGATGCTTTAAACTTTAAGGAGTTTGATATCATTACAGATTCTTTTGATTTTTGCAAAAACAACAATAGTCCCTTTTGGAAACCAGTTTCCAGCAGTAATGAGCAAAATGCACACGACTCAGTTATTAGCCATGTTTTACGAATGTAAATATTAGTTAATAATGTTGATGAGATCTGGTGTTTAATTAATTAATTTCATAAAATACACACTTGAAACCATGTAGTACCATTGGTCAAAACAATTTTACTACTTTTTTTTTATGTATGTATGTGCATTTTACAGAGGGTTTGTGATTGTGGCATTGACATGGCTGAACTCTCATAAGACCAACTGATCTTATAGACTGTGCAGCTGTTGTGTCTAGAGCAAGGATGCTCAAAATTGTTTAAACATGAGAGAAATGGCAAAAAGCAATCAATTTCATCATGACGTTGTGATGTATGGCCAGTTATCGCACAAGAACAAATGTACAGCTAGCAGCTGGGAATAGGCCGGAATTATTTATGAGTGGTTAAAACTCTTTCACTTTTTTCACCATCGTGTTTTTAGTGTCAGATAATGTGATTACGCATTAACCACATGAGAACAGGCTGCTGAGAGAAGACAATGATTTATAATCATTTCCATGACCATACTGAAAAGCAAGCATCATTTACTTGATGGCAGGGGTTGCTGCCACATACAATGGCAGCCGTTTTATTGTACGGAGTGAAATAGCACCAAGCTCCATTGTGTTGATTTTACTGCTCTCTCTTTCTCTTCCCAGAGGAGCACATTCCTAGACGTGATCGATGCGTGCGGTATTGAAGTGAAATACTGCTCTCGACTTGCTGTATCTTACTGCTGCTGAAGTAGAAATGGGGTGGAGGATGTTTAAAGTGATGTGAAATGCCTGAATGTTGCACTGTTTCTTAAGATGGGGAGGGGGCAGAGAGAGACTGGGTGTAAATATTGTTTTGTCTTTTTTTTTGGGGGGGGGGGCCTGCTCTGCCCTCTTCTCGGTCTTTCCCAAATACACTACACAGTGTAACCGGACAGTAGAGGATGTAACTAATGCTCTGTTCTATTTTTAACACAGGAAAAAAAAACTTTGTACTAATTCGCAAATAAAAAGGCTTTCATACAAAATGTTTGTTTTTCTTTGTTCGCATCTGGTATTAAAGTCATGTTCTGGGTTAAATGGAGCAATCTCTATCAACAGCATTTATAGCTTGCTGAATAATTTAGAATGCATTGACAATACTTCTATTTGGTTCATAGGAGTGTCACGATATACACTGTAAAAAAACAATTTGTTGAGTCAACTTAAAATAATTTGTAACCTGGCTGCCTTAAAATTTTAAGTTCAGTCAACTCAAAAGTTTATTCAACCTGAAATGTTAAATTATACTAAGTGACAACTTAGATATTTGAGTTGAATCAGCAGCTGGGTTACTTACCCATCTATTAAGTTTAGCAAACACAAATATCTAAGTTGTTAGTACAACTTAACGTTTCAAGTTGACTAAACTTATTTTAGTTGACTGAACTTAAAATTTTAAGGCAGCAGGGTAACAAATTATTTTAAGCTGACTCAACAAATTGTGTTTTTTATTTTTTACAGTGTAGAGGGACCACGATTTGGTCAGTTACCTAGATGCATGCACACATACATCACAGAGATGTCTATTTGACAAGGTTCTTGCTGTCGAAATCCTGGTTCAGTTTGGCCAACCACAAACGCCTTTTGTTCCTCAGTTTTTTGCACTCTGCTCCTCGATTTGTTGTAACTTTTGGCAGACTATAGTACTTCATATGTTTTTTTTCCTGGTCCGACCGATTAGTACAGCCCAAAACATGACAATAATTGACCGTTTTCAACAGCAGTAATTAGCAAAATATGCGAGTTTCCTTCGGTTCAGTGGCATTGTTTACATTCAGTGCCGCCAAATGACCGTAGTAGGCTTTCGATAATATGTGCTATAATAAACCAGCGCCATTTTGGAGTATTAAACTATCACGTGTGATTTGGAGGGCTCCCTCGCGTAGAAAGTCCACAAATAACTCATACGCTGTCACTGTAGCTGAAGAGAATGCAGAAAGAAATGTTTTGTTTTATGAAAGATGATGAGAACCAGCACATGATTACAACAGGATATGGTTTATCTGTGTTCTTCAAGCCATCTCAGGTATTTTCATAAGGATAATGTATGTTTATACTGCAATGCTAATTATCACTGTATAAAATACAGCAAAATAAGAATCAGTTTATAGAAGGAAGTTATTTAAAAAACACTCAATCAAGTGTAATTGTTCCTTTTGTATGCAATGGTGTGATTCATTGGTCAAGGAATTATTTCAAAATATAGATATCACAATAGAGGGGGTTGCACTTGTGTCACGATTTGGTCAGTTACCCGGATGCGCGACCATATTGGCAATACTCGGATGTAAACAACAGCATGGATTGCATGGTTAATGTACAACTGAATACATTGTTCTGCTAATTTATGCTGCCTAAACCACTGGGAAAAAAACGTGTGGAAGCTGCTAAATCATATAGAGAATAACTTAGTAAGCAGGAAAGGGCGCAATCTTTTGACAAACTAAGGTTAATAGGTTGGAAAGTTACATACAGTCATGTGAAAAGTTAGGACACACTATTGAATTTCATGGTTTTCTGTATCAGGACATAATAAAAAAAAATATCTGGTCCTTGGCAGGTCTTAAAATTTTGAAAATAAATCCTCATAAAAAAAAAAAATACAGCCAAGAGGGAAAGGCCATGTGTGACAAACTTAGGACATCCTATGAGTCAATTGCTTGTAGATCCACTTTCAGGATTCTTGCCCTGGAAATCCTGGTTCAGTTTAGCCAACCACAAACACCTTTTGTTCCTCAGACAGTTTGTTGCACTCTTTTCCTTAGTACGTTTTTCCTGGTCCGACTGATTAGTACAGCCCAAAACATGACAATAATTGACCATTTTCAGCAGCAATAATCAGCAAAATATGCGAGTTTTGTTCAGTTCAGTGGTATTGTTTACGCTCATTTATAACACATTTTAATGTGTGATGTGCAGCAGGCTGGGGAAAAATATGTAAATGCCACTATAAAATAAATTAACTTTCAAACATTTTTGAATAGCCATTAATAGAGAAATTTGCTCCTTGCAGGCAGATGGTGTAGTTACAACATCTACCACAAGGGGGTAATGAGCCCATGCTAATCAACAAAACCTTGACTTTTCATGTTTTTGCTATTTACAAAAACAACCAAATGACACCAATATATTGACATTTGTTAAGATTTATTTACACAGTTCAAAGAATGACAAGTTAGAATCAACTCATAAAAATGCTATGATTTCTGAAGTGATTCAGAAATTTGAGTGTTTTAAGTATAACGAATACATCGAGTCATATTTTAATCACCAGCTTCAATTTGTCCCTACGTATACGTTGCAGATCACTGTAGCTCAAAGACGGGTGCAGTGACTAATAATATACAACCCACAGTGCAAGCAGCATGTGTACAAAGATCGAACAAACAGTCGCTCAATCAAACTGTTAATATGTGTTCTGATAATGACGACAGTAGCTTGAATGTCAGTTGTCTATCACACTCTTTCCATTCTCAATGTTTACATTTTTGGTGTAGAGGCAGATGCCCACTGCAGAGGAACCAACACTTAGGCACCTTACAGGCAATCACAAACACCATGGCATTAGGAGTGCATGCTAGGAGACAAGACTGGATTTACGGAATGTAACCTGAAACACCAGGATCAGTGCTGGAAAAGTGCCAACTGAAAAGACTTTCCAGGACACAAGCGGACAGACATACACACAGTGATGAGGTCCAGGAGGCATGAGCACGAACAAGATGTTACACGGGGTCAGAAACGGTTCATAAGAGGACTGCCTGTGGAGAAGAAGAAAAAAGAAGGAAATCTGTTATGTTGTTTCAGCTTTTGTTGAGTGTCCAGAGAGGATCCAAACTACTGAGCGGATCATCGCCCTCTGGTGGTCCCTGCAGGCCTTTGCCTTCTTGTGGCTGAAGGAAGCTTTGCTTGCTAATCCGCTGCTTGCCACGATGGGCACTGTCCAGAGTAAAGGCTTCAGGTGTGAGTGAAGCAAGCAGGTCTAAAGATGAGGAGGTGGGCGGAGAAGGAGCCCGAGGCGCTGCTTCAATGGACTGGTGGTGATTTGAGATGGGAGATGTAGGAGTGGACCCAGTGAATCCATTCCCTTGGCCGCTAGGAGGCGAAGGTGACTGCGTCTTGCCTGGAGAAGAGGCGCAAGAGAGAGGGGGACTGATGGAATCGGGTATAGCTTCATAACAAAGCGGGTCCTGAGAAGGCTGAAGTGACATATCTGTAGGATCTGGTTCCGCAGTGCTTGGTGGCTCCGAAATAGAGGGCATCTGGTCTTGGCCGGGCTCTTGTTCATGGTCAACACTGGGTGGTCGAATGCTAAGTTTGGCCACGGTGGCCTGTATGGAACTAATAGGCATGTCTCCTCCCAGAACAATGTCCTGAGATTCCTGTCGCGAGTATGACTAGAAAGACATACAAAATATTAGATAATAACACTGCTGTTTGGTTTACAAAAAGACGAGTGAGTAAGAAATATAAGTGGTTACCTTCAATGCAATGTTATTTGGGGTCCTGGTGCAGGGGGATGTAATAATGCCGTGACGTTGCAGAACCTGCTCTGTATGCTTAAGAACGGCCTCATAGCAAAATTTGAGGTGAAGCTGTGGAGGTTTTTTTTTTAACAAAGTACCATTAAATTCCATCAACTGAACACTCTAGGCAAAATCTCAAACCTCATTGGAATTGCACCATTACCTTTTCTTGCAGCATGTTCTTCCTTTGCTGCCTCATCTTCCTCACTAGCTGGATCAGGTCAGGTATTCCATTGCCAGCCTCAATTTCTTGCAACGCTGCATAGAGCAGACAGAAGGCGCCAGTACGGCCAACACCAGAGCTATGAGAAATAGAAACAAAAAAGTGAATGTACTTGTTCTTTTTTACAGGATCAGGAACGGTCCTTGAGCCAGGATTCAAACTCTGGACGCCTGTAGTGCAACAGTGCTATATTTCGGTGCGCTGCCCACAAGGCTATTAGCACCAACATGTCCTTTATGTGGTTAAGTATGGTACCTGCAGTGCACTACGACTGGAGTGTGTAGTGGGCGCTGAAGCAGGTAATGTCCGTGAACTTCTTGAATGAAACGGATAAGGTTGCTTTTACTCTCTGGAAGGCCCCTTTTCAGAAAAAAATAAAAACAAAAACTATTAGTGTGTGAAAAGGTTGCAGTTTGTTGCAACAGATTGACTGTTTAAGAATCAGTCCTTACAGTTCAGGCCATGAAGTAAACTGAAGGTGTACAACGGTCCGTTTCAAACTTTGGTCCCGATACTGCAGTCCTATCATGCGCTCTATATGGGTAGGAGTGCTTTTCTGAGTGGTCAGGGTAAGGGTGATTGGCCCCTGAGCAAGTTGTTGGCCTCTCTCTGATGGAAAGTATCTCAACACCTTTTGCTGAAAATAAAATGAAACACAATGTAAATCATTGAAATAATGTCAAAAGCCAGTCAGATTCTAGAACGGGGTGGTGAATTGCAGTTCTGGAGAGCCGCAGTCCTCCAGAGTTCTGCTTCAACCCTAATAAAACTTAATTGCCTGTAGCTCTCTAGTAACCCTTGATTAGCTTGTTTAGGTGTGTTTGATTAGGGTTAAAGCATAACTCTGAAGGGCTGTGGCTCTCCAGAACTGATGTTGACCAACCCTGTTCTAGAACTTCTCGGAAAAACTCATGCCAAAAGATAATTACCTTCTCCAGTTCTTGCTCAGAGACTAACATGACGATTACAGAAACTTTCTGCTCGTAAACCATAAGCCAGAAGTCGGCTGCGGTGCCAGTGAGGGGAGCCTGTGTTGCAATGAGCCGAGGGCAGTATGGAGACAGGTCCTCAATGAAACTGCCATTAATGTAATCATCTTTACCGGAGTGCAAGACAACACGATTGCAGTCGTAAGGCATCACATCCTGATGGCGGTTCTTCATGGTGTAGCAACGAGCAATAGCGATAGAGAGTTGGCGAGTATCCTTCTCCTGCTGCTCTTGCAGTTCTTTCCATTGAGCATCAAGTTTCGACAGACCTCCCTCCCCTGTTGGGCGCTCCAAGGATTGGACTGTTGATCTAAACCGTTCTAGCTGTGCACTGAGTTTCGAGACCCTCTCTGGTGCTTGGTAAGGGTCACCCTGAATAAGTCTCACGCCCTCTGCTTTTTTTCTGTGATGTTCCTCCTGAGGGTCAGCTTTTGTGGGTAGTAAGACATTGGCGGTGTCCTTGGTGCCTCCATGCTGGCTCTCTGGGCTTGAGGAAAGCAAGTCATCAGTACTAGAGTTTTGTCGCTGAAACAAAGTGGAGTCAGATGGAGTCATGGGACCAGTGGGTGTTGGAGCCTGAACTGAGGACTGCGGCAATGTTGCTCCTCCAACTGGGGTAAGAGCAGGAGATGGTCGCTGGGTGACCATACCAAGGGAGGGAGGACCAGGAGAGGGAGAAGGTGATGGGGCAGGAGAAGGTAGCACATGAGGCTGTGGTGCCCCTGGTGCTCCTGAGGATGGAGGTATCATGCTTTGAGGCCCTGGGGGAGCAGCAGCTACAGGATGCTGCATTGGTCCAGGAGCAATGTTCCCACCTTGCGGAACAGCATAAGACATTGGGCCTCCTGGGGGTAGCTGTTGTGGAGCTAAAGGCTGTGAAGTGGGTGGCTGGGACTGAGGCTGCAAAGGTGCCACAGACTGGTTGGACACCATAGGAACACCTCCTGGAAAACTTAACGGTGCAGAGCTAGGAGGAATGCTTGGCTGAGGTTTGTAGATATTGTGAGGGAGTACTGGAGGACAGGACTGGGGAGGGATTTGAGGATGAGGGTGGTTTAGATGCTGTGAGGGAGTGCTGGGGTGCATTTGTATCTGTGATGAGAGAGGGCCATGGGGTACCTGAGGTTGAACGGGAACAGTAGCCCTAAGAGGGACTGCTGGGTATCCCGGCTGTTGGTTGGGTTGATGAGTAGGGATTATCTGTGACTGGGGGCAATGAGAGAGTGGTTGGGAGACTGGGGGCATCTGTTGATGAGAAGAAGGAGACATGTGAGTGGATGGTGTAAGCATTTGTGGCTGTTGGGGAGGAGGCATCTGTTTTGAGGCAGGAGGTATCTGCATATGGGGTGCAGGGCCTAAATGATGAGAGGATGGTGGCATCTGGGGGTGAGGAGCACGGGGTAATTGATTGATGGAAGGTGTTTGGGGCTGTGAAGCAGGGGGAATCTGTTGATTGACATGTGCCAAGTGTGGCATTGACACAGAGGGGACTGGCTGGGAGGAAGGGGGAATTTGTTGATTAATATGGGCTAAGTGTGGCATTGACATGGAGGGCACTGGCTGGGAGGATGGAGGCATTTGTTGATTAACATGAGCCAAGTGTGGCATTGACACAGGAGGCACTGGCTGGGAGGATGGTGGCATCTGTGGGGGTATGCCTGGATGGGGCATCTGGCCTGGATGTACAGTGTTAACTTGTGGAGTTTGGGACTTCGGAACAAATGAGACAGGGGGGTAACCCTGGTGGGGCTGCATGTGGGTAGCTGGAGTTCCAAACTGTCCTTGGATTTGAGGTTGATGAAAGTTTGGTGGTCCTGGTTGTCTTACTTGGGCTATGTACTGTGGAAACTGAGACTGAGTGTGCTGTGGAGGCTGTGGACCAGGCAAAGGTCTTGGCATTTGCTGTTGAGTTGGAACAGCTGGGTAGAATGGCTGTGGTTGACTTTGACCACCCTGTTGAGCAAATACCTGCTGAGGTTGAGGCTGTGGATGAGGGGCTGGCATTGCCTGTGGAGGCTGGCTTATGGGAGCAACAGGTTGTTGCATGTACTGGACATGGGGTGTCATCTGAGGTGGAGCTGCATACACTGATGACAGTGGTGGCATCGGTTGGTGTTGGCCAGGAGGAGGCATACCTGCCTGGGCAGATGCAGGACTGTAGCTAGGAATAGGTGTCTGTACACTATCCACTGTAGTGGTGGAAGGTCGGACTGGAGTGACTGGTGGGCCGGGTTGGTTCTGTGAAGATGGGGGGCAGTACCCAGACACAGATGGTGGTGGAAGGACCTGAGGGTTGGGCAGCTGTGGGAACTGTTGCTGTGCCAGAGGAGGCTGGGGAAGATTATGACTGAAACTCTGAGAAAGGGGTGGTGTTGGAAAACAGGAGATCTGAGCAAGAACTTCAGGAGGCGGCAAGTTTGGAGGAAATCTAGGTTGCGTGTAGAGTAAAGAAGAGTTTGCTCCAGGCCAGCGCAGAATAGAGCTAGCAGCGGCTCCGGAAAGTGCACCGGGATGACCAGACGGTGGTATGGTAAGTTCAGGAGGCAGGCTGCGTAGCTCTTCTGGGAGATCTCTACCAAGGGCTAGGATAGCAGCATTCAGCTCTGCCAGTTCAGGGTCATCTAAGCTGGCAGGATCCAAACTTTGGCCTTTCTTCGGGGGTGGCTTTGGGGCAGTGGGTCTTTGGGGTGCCTTTTTTTTGAGCTCTCTGTCAAATATTAAGCAGAGTCAAACAAGTAAGAAACACACTATGCCTGACCAAGAGTTTTGAGATTCTGTGCAAAGAATTATCAAACTCATAATTACTTTTCCATTATGGCTTGTCTCTCTTCTTTTCGAGCCTTGCAGACAGTCTTGGCTTTCTCCAACAGGCGAGAGGCCTTTGTTTCCAGATCTTCATAAAACTCTTTGCCTTCCTGAGATTTCTTCATTAGATCCTCATAGGCCTCATAGGAGGCCACAAGCATCTGTACAGTGCTGTTCCATCTAAAAAGTAAATGGGTATACTGATGATGCTACACTTGCAAAAATGTATGCATATTTGTCACATAAATGTTATTCCTTTGAGTCATACTTATGTTCAGTTTCTGCCAGGCCCTTGCGCACAGTGGCATACTGTACATTAGCTTCTGTCAGTGCCTTCAGGATATTCTCTTGAGCTGTCAGGTTTTGATCAAGGTATAATTTCACCTGCCCATACTTCCTAAGCTGTTCCTCAAACACTTTCTATGAGGGAAAAGAATGTGAAGATAAAACTAAAATGCAGTGACAGATTTCTAATACAATCTCTTTAAAAAATAAGTGGCAGAGTCATGTAAAGCCCATACCTTCATGTCAGCACGGTTAGTTGTAACCAGAGAAGCAGTGATGTCATCTTGCTGAATGAGGTCTCTAAGCTGCTTTTCCAGGGAGCTTCGTTGCTCCCGCATTTCTTGCACTTTACCCAAAATTCTCTTCATAGTCTGAAGACATGCCATCTCATCTGAAAAAGTCGAAAATTATAATTCTCATAAACATAACATGATCTTTCACGTGAATTATATAAGTTATAAAACACCCACCCTCACTAAGTTGAGGTCTTGGCAATGCCTCTCTAAGGGTGTCTAGTGGTCCACCAAGGAGTCTCAGATTGCTGATGTGCAGATTCATGGCCCGATGAAGTTCCGTGTTGGTGAAGCTGGCTTTCTCATGTGCTTCCAAATACTTTTCCAGGTCTCTCCGCAGCTCGGCCAGGGCTGGGGGCCGTTCTGGTAAAGCCTGCTTCCCAGCAGCCTCTTCTAAACTTCGCTCTTCTGAATCATCCTCATCCAAAACATCTCGAATCTCCCGCAGAGAGGCTTCTACATCGGTGAACACACCTGAGAGGACTAAGAGGGGAGAAAGAGGAGGAGTTGGATAAGAATTAAGACTTTTCTTATGTTTAACTGTACTTTTTTTAAAGAGCTATTAAATAGCTTGAATTGAGAAGCACAACTTGATTTAAAAAGTAAACCTGAAGTAACATGAAAAGGACTTTTGAAGTGACGCCACTAACCCTGCATTGACTGAATTAGGTTTTTTACAGTATCAGGTCTCACACTCAACGCAGCACATTTTTCCATCAGCACAGTAGGAAGGGTATTATACATCTCCATATTGTCTACTGACTCTGGGTCCAGACCGAGAGAGTCCATGAACTGTCTGTGGGAATATGACAACTGAGACATTTAGATGCATACGTTTGTGTTTGTATGAAATTTCTTTAAGATGTTCATACTCACTCTAATGTCTCATTCCTGCTGTCTATTTTTGACATGACAATCCTTAGCAGCTTGGCCTTCTCTTCACTGTAAATTTGACAGAAAGAGTTTTTAATAGATAGATAGACAGATAGATAGATATAGACACTACCAGTCAAATGTTTTGGAACAGTAAGATTTTTAATGTTTTTTTAAAAGTCTCTTCTGCTCACCAAGCCTGCGTTTATTTCAGCCAAAGTACAGAAAAAACAGTAAAATTCTGAAATATTTTTACTATTTAAATTAACAGTTTTTTATTTGAATATATTTAAAAATTTATATATTCCTGTGATTTTAAAGCTGAATTTTTAGCATCATTACTCCAGTTACATGATCCTTCAGAAGTCATTCTAATATTCTGATTTGCTGCAGGCTTGGTGAGTAGAAGAGACTTCAAAATTTTCAAAATTTACTGTTCAAAAACTTTTGACTGGTAGTGTAGATAAAGATGCTACTTAGTCAAACCTGTAAAGAGAGGAGGCCTCATGGGCAGACATGGGCACCAGCTTTGCAAAAATGTCTGGGCCAGTGACACTGGGGTCTGTTGGGTTTACAGGCAACGCTTTCACCAGTGGCGCCCCTGTAATGGAGGAAGGAAAGCATCGATTCTTAGGACAGTTTTAAATCTTTCCACTCGTTTTTTTCCTCCAGCAAAGCTAATGGAAGCATGCACTTCTTCCCATGCCATATAATCAGTGAATGATACCCATGCAGTTACAGAGCGCTACAACATATGTTGGCCAAAATACCTTTCACAGAGGTCAGTGTCTCCAGAGATGGCACAGATTCATGGTAAATGAAGTCATTGTCTTTTTTGGCAGAATTAAATCTAAAATGAAAAGTGGCAAATGAGCTTCTAGCAACTTTTTATACAAAATACATTGCATTTTGGTAAGTTAAGTGTAATCATCATATCTCCTCACTTTCCCCCAATGATATCCATGGTAAATCTAAGGGCTTCCTGTACACTGTCTGGCTGACCCTTAGCCATCTTAATTGCCTCATTGAGTTTGTCTAGTGAGCTTTGAAGGTAGGCAACCTGTTGAAAAATAAAGTATTAGATTAGCTTTTTCATTCTGAGTTCATTTCAAACTTATTTTAAAATAATCCTCTTCCTCTTTCTATACAATAGTTTTTTTATAATGGTTTCAGCAGAAGTTGGAAATAAGCTACAAGAAACATTAGTCACACTGTTCTTCCAAAAAAAAAAAAAAAAAATTAAATGAGGTTGAAACTAGTTCTCCATGCCAAAGAGCACAGATGGCCACTAACTGAAATTGAAGACAGAAAAACAGGCATGTTGTACCCTCTCTCCATACTTCTGCTGCTCTTCGGCTTGTTTCCCCATGTGCAACTGTTGAGAGAACAAGGATTTGCATGACTTGCTTAGAAACATGCAAGAAAAATCACATCTGACCATCCTGTAGGTAATCCAACCTCAGTCTGAAAAGAAGACTTACATGAGCAATTGCAGCAAAGTAGTAAATCTTCATTTGCACTAATTTCTTCCAGTCTTTCTGTATCTTTCCTAACATCGAAGCTGTTTCTGAGTTCTCCAGAGCTCTGCATGCCTCCTTGTAATAGTCCACCACCTGAAGACAAAAAGATTTTGTATCAAAACTTCATACAGCAAGCAAAGGGGATATATACACTACCAGTCAAACATTTTTGAACAGTAAGATTTTTAATGTTTCTGAAAAAAAAATTGAAATATTTTAGAAAAATTTAGTATTTAAAATAACTGTTTTCTATTTGAATATATTTAAAAATGTAATATATTCCGGTGATTTCAAAGCAGAATTTTTAGCATCATTACTTCACTGTCACATGATCCTTCAGAAATCATTCTAATATTCTGATTTGCTGCTCCAATAACATTTATTATTATTATTATTATTATTATTTTTATGTTGAAAAGAGCTGATTAGATGAATAGAAAGTTCAGAAGAACAGCATTTATCTGAAATCTACTGTAACATTATAAATGTCTTTATCATCACTTTTTCAATTTAAAGCATCCTTGCTAAATAAAATTATTAATTTCTATAATTTCTTTCCCCAAAAAAATACACATAAAAGCTTTTACTCCAAGCTTTTGAATGGTATAATGTATAATTTAAAAAAAGCTTTTTATTTCAGATAAATGCTGATCTTTGGGGGAAAAATATACTCAACTGTTTTAAATACTGATATTAAAAATAATTTTTAAAAAAGTTTCTTGAACAGCAAATCAGCATATTAGAATGATTTCTAAATGACCATGTGATGCTGGAAATTTAGCTTTGATCACAGGAATAAATTACATTTTAAAACATATTCAAACAAAAAGCAGTTGTTTTAAATAGTAAAAAATATCTCAACATTTTACAGTTTTTTGTACTTTGGATAAAATAAAAAAAAATAAAGAAAAAATCTTCAAAACAACAAAAAATCTTGAAAAAACATTCAAAACATGACTGGTAGTGTATATATCCATGAAAATGCTCAAATTTAGTAACAAACTGTGATCTTAAAATGATATTTCATTCCAAGGTACTAAATGGTAGAAAAAATAAGGAGGCACCTGGGCGCTTATCCGAGCAACGAGAAAGCTCTTCCTGTTGTCCAACATAGATTTCTCCAACAGGCACTCTTGGGCCTGACCCTGAAAAGTGCAATTGGTACTTTTAGCTCTAATCTACAGCATTGCAAAAATATGTATATAAGCATCCTTATGATAGCAGATGAGTGAAACTAACAAGAGGTCATACCAGCATGAGGTTGATGTTGAGATTGAGAATCTGGTGACTCATGTCCACACTAAAGTTGTGGCTGAAGTGATCTCTCAAGTAGGTGAATGCTCCAGCCGAGCACTGGAAGTGTGTGCAAGATACTTTCATTCCCTAACAGTGAGGGGAAAAGTGAGAGTTAGGATGCAAGAAAAAAAAAAATAATTTAGTTGCAAATTGCTGTAATTAATTATGAGTTCCAGACCAGTAAAAACATTTTGACTTTTTTGAAATCTGACTTTTCCCACTTAGTCACAACCTCACATGGCAAACCCACGAACTGCTGACCATCTGTTCGATGCATATTGCTCACAAAACTCTGATGCATCTTCTCAATCTGGTGTCATGTAAAATGGTTGCGGTAGCTGAATGAGTAATTCCGACATGATGTGCACGCTGCATTAAATCACATGATATTTAAATTGGTGCATGTATGCTGTGTCTTCTCTAATTCAGCTCACCTCTTCAGACACCCTGTTGTCCATAGCTCCCAACATTGAATGCAGAGCTCCTACAACACAGAAAACATGACTTGAATCAGGAAACAAGCCTTGTTTTGAACAATACCCTTCTCTCAGCAACACAGCAGTTATTTTAATCGCAGACAATGCAGTCATTGACTAGAAAAATAATAGGTATCAGTCTAGTACTAACTCACCCAAATTATAAAGGATGCAGGCCTGCTCATAGCAGATGTCCTCGTGGGTCACTGTCTTCCCCGAAAATATCTCTGTCCTATAAAACAAGAAAAGTGTAAGGGGAAGGCAGTATATGAGAGGGAAATATGATGGCTGGGTTGGTCCCCTCACCAGGAGATGGGAACAGCAGCTTCCTGCCCCAATCCTAAAGGCACACGACTTTGAAGATAGTGTAGTTGTCCGAAATACTTCCTTAAGGTACTGCAGCCCTCAAAGTCTCGTGTGACATTCACAGCACTCTAGAAAGGCAAGACAATGCAGAAAATGTAGAAAATGCATGATCAGAGACTTCCCGTCTACTGGTTGCTTAACTGGTAGAGCTTGGTGATAGAAATGCTAAGGGTGATGTTCAGGAAAGACACATGATTAAAAGTATGCTTTGAATGCACTGTAAGCTTTACCTGTCTCAGTTGCTCCAGCTTCTTCAACTGCTCATTATAATTGTCAGGATCCTCACCGTAGTTCTTCAGTATGAACTGAGAAAAGGGAAAATGCAGACAGAGATTTATGCACAAAAGAAACAAAGCAGGAGAGTGTTCTGATCTTTTTGGCCACTAACAATACAAATTTACAATAGAAGACAAATATTAATAATTAAAAACAAATATTGTTTAAAAAAAAAAAAAACAAACAAAAACAAAGAATGATAAATTATCTTGCATTCTTCAAATTTCTCAGTTAAAAATCTAAATTCTTAATATTTTTGATTATATGTGACCCTGGACCATAAAAGCAGTCTTAAGTAGCACGGGTATATTTGTAGCAATACACCCAAAAACACATTATATGGGTCAAAATTTATCGATTTTTCTTTTATGACAAAAATCATTAGGATATTAAATAAAGATCATGTTCCATGAAGATATTTTGTAAATTTCCTACCGTAAATATATAAAAACTTAATTTTTGATTAGTAATATGCATTGCTAAGAACTTAATTTGGACAACTTTAGAGGTGATCTAGTATTTTGATTTTATTGCACCCTCAGATTCCAGATTTTCAAACAGTTTTATCTTAACAAACCATATATCAATGGAAAGCTAATTTATTCAGCTTATTATTGGCCCTTATGGCTGGTTTTGTTCTTATTTATTATATTTTTTAATGTCAATTATTTATTTTCCACTAACAAGAGCATTCAAAAGTAAAGATCAAATCATTTGACATTAAAGACTTTTACGATTGAACCTACAACAAAATTTAGAAAAAAGCATTTCCTCTTGAACCTCTGATTTACTAAATTATAACAGTTCTGTCAGTTTGTTTGCATGCAACGCTGTTGACACCATGCATGAACATAAACCACCACCTTTAACAGTCTGAACCTGCTATTCTTCCTTTGGCCTAGTTTGTTAGGAATGGATCCAATAACTAACATGACGTAAGCTGATAAAAAATCCTGGCCTGGCTGTGAGGAAGTGAAGGATAATGAAGCATAATTTTTGTTTAACACATTAATATAAATATTTAATTCACTACCACACAGTAATTTTTTATGTATCCTCATAAAATAGCTTTATCTGGTTAGTCAATGATCAAAAACTAACAGCTTCTAATATTTGATTAAATAAATGACAGACTATAAGGCTTAATTCACAACATCAGCAAAGTCTATCACAAAAAGATAAAGGTAATCATTTAAAAAATAGAAAAATAGAAATTATTCACCTTCTTGTCTCTCAAAACACATATGACGTCGTCAGTGGAACTTAAAATGAGTCATTTGTAACGGAATGTCTGTTGTTTTCGATACGATTGAGTGAACGGTGATCACAATCATCACTTGTGTAGTAAGATTTTTACTGAGTAATAGTTTTGATGTCTCTATACGGTTCTCACACAACGCTACAATGTGGCCCAAGAAGACTTTGAATATAGCACAATAGTAATTAGCCTATGCTTATGTTTTTATCATTTTAGAGTTTGACATCACCAGTCTCCATCCCCTTTCATTGCATGGAAAATTCAATGTTTCTATTATTTAAACCATCTTCTTGTATTCCGCAAAAGAAATAAAGACAAACGGATGTTGAATGACACCTTGCTAACGAAACAATAACCGGCATTTTTGTTTAATGACACATATGTTTTTGTTTAAACTGTTTCTTTAAGAAAACACAGAATTGCTCACAGAATAACTGAAAAACAAGGCCCTGGGCTAAACCTTGAGTTTTGGGTTAGATCACCTATACAAATCATGCTGTTTTGTTTGTTTCCACTGTGTATGGGAGCGATGACAGTAGTGTGTGTCTCGATCAGGCCTGTGTGGTCCCTCACCTGTTTGACAGTCGGGCTGAACTGAAACTCCCCTGCCTCCTTCAAATCCAGCCAGATCATCGGCATTCGCGGCACGGCTTCCATCTCAGCTGCCGATTTCGCTGAGCCGACTAAAGTAGAATAGTGTTATAGCGATCACGCACCTGGAAAGCTAGCCGCGGAAATATTATTTTCAATTTTACAGCTCTAAACGACTGTGTCATGTACCCATTTACACCCATAAAGGAAGCGATTGCAGCTTCCGGAAGTGACGTCATGAGACGTGAACTCTGATTCTGGGAAATGTGGTTCTGGAATTTTTGATGTTTAGTGAGGGCTTGTTTAAATATATGATTTAACCTCAGTATTGCGCTTTTCTTTGTCTGTGTACGTAAATCCAAATGTTTTTGTTGTTGTTTTATTATAAATGTCTTAGATGCGACCATGTTTTTCCCATTATCGTATCATAGTAGCCTATGTTCTGCATGAAAAACAATGTGGTTCTGTACTGTGCACTGTTGCATACTGATGTCTGTTATTCCATAAAAAGTGCTGCTACTAAAGCCTATTGCACGTGTAAAAACTGCAGAAAAATTCTAAATTATATATTATATATAAATTACTTTATTAAAGGATACTGTGTCAAAAATGAATGACAAAATACTGTATCTAGCCAAAAATTACATTCTTTTTTACATCTGTAGATGGCAAAATAATGTTTAGAAACCTTTTTTTTTACTGAATGTTTAGAAACGGAATTTTCATTCTTATGCTTTTGGCCCTTTTGTGGGACCATCAGTACCAATAATATAGGAAGGAAATGGAAATTGACAATTGTCTGAGCAACGTTTTATTCATTTTTTTGTGTGTGTTTTGTCTGAAACTCTACAGTGACATAAAATATCCTCTGTAAAGCACCTGAAACAGTGAATCAAAATGCTAATGCAAATTATTCTGCTTCTTCTGCCTGGTAAGAAAAAGTTGTTCTTGGGCCCTTTGTAAATTTTGTTTGATATAAAATGGAGACCAAATTGTGAGGCCACTAAATGTTGCTATGCTGTGTTCTTTTTATTTTCTAAACAAAACTTTAAGTAAAATGTAAAATGAAGTAAAAAAATTTTCAATATCTGGTTTATATAAAGCTGACATTCACATATTTGATAAGTGACACAAAAATAGCGCAAAATCTTAAATATTTGTAATTTATTTATGCCATATCTTTTCTTATTTTTTTATCCAAAAACTGTTTATATCCAGGATTAAATGACAAATAGATTTTCATAGTCTTAGACCTTTGAATCCCACTGTATCTCTGATATTGCTTATTGATTTATTATTGTCACAATGGATATTTTAGATAATATTGAAATTGTCTGTATCTGTTTTAACTATTTATTACTATTTAGTAATAGTACTAATTAAATGAACGAAATACTAATGAAGTAAAGTGTTCTGTGCTCTAAGGTACTCTTGTGAAGAATTTACAATTTACATTGAAGGTTGGTTGAACTGATAAACATATTATGAGCGATTTCATATCTACACAATCATATTCATATCTGGAAAATGCGAGATTTATTGTGTATAATTAAAAGTAAATTATATCTTTTTGTTGTCCTCAATAGATGTTGCCAGATCCCCACCAGTTCTGATTGTTGTAGTGTCTTTATTCTCACTTGATTTCATCACTGCAGCTGTGATGCTTATAAGAAGGTAGGACATTTAGGATTTGTCTGTACTTGCACACACCAGTATGTTATAAATCCCTCAGTTACTCTACCATCAGTCGAAATGAAACATCAACTGCACAGTTTACACGAGTTTGAATGCACATTTGTGCATTTTATGTAGCTGTCAGGAGAGTTTTGTAATCTTGGTGAGAGTCAGTGGTTAAGGCTTAACATGTTATATTTTAAGGTTGAAGGAAATGACTGTTAACTTAATTAGCTTTATTTATTTATTTATTCATTCATTAATTCAATTGTTCATTTAAGAAAGAGAAGAAGCCCAGGATTCTCTTTACAGCACTCTTCAAAAAACTGTAAATATACTTGTAAAAACTTAACATGAAAAAACTCAAAATGTATAAGATCTACCCTTTTGAAAGGACCAGAACTGCTGGTCAACAATGTACTGTATGTTGTGTTTTGGATGCTGATGTGTTAGTGTTCCCATCAGTCTTCTTAACCAACTTTATCAGCCTTGTTTGGTCAACCACCAGAAAAACCACACTGGTTATTTTGAGCTAAGCTGGTCTTTTCAGCAGGGTAGACATTAAAAGAAACAAAAGATGACAGTAGAATGCAATCCTATGTTCTGTTCATCTGTTTGCTGTTAGACTGATGCAGTCTACTCAACCATCACATACCGTCAAGAAGCCAAAGATGTACTGCACGAAGTGTAATATGCATTATTTAATCTTTAATTTGGACAGCAGTTATTGAGATGAGACATGATTCCTTATGTGATTCCTGATTTCTCACTCAAAGCTAAAACATAGCATATTCCATAACAAGATGCACTGGAGCTATGTTGCATTGTATCTAGAGGTGAAGGAAGCTACAAAGAAAGTATACCTATGAAAAGATAGTGTGTCAAAAATGTTTTTATTAATTTATTTTTTAAAGCTGTTGAGCAAGTTTTGCATCTGTGGATGGAAAAATAATGTTAAACTTTAGAGAAGTTTTTGATGAAAAGTCATTAGAGAATTTTCTTGGTTCTTATGTGGGATCATTAGTGCTAATGGTATTAACAAGGAAGCAGAAATCAGCATTTGTCTGAGCAGCTTCTTCTTTTCTTCATTTTCTCTTCTTCCGTTTTGTCTGACACTCAACATAAAACATCTTGTGTAAGCTAAACAAGTGAAACAGTGAATTGAAATGCTGCAAGTTATTCTGCTTCTTCTGCCTGGTAAGAAAAGACTAAATTTAGTTGGTTGTCAATTTCTTTGAGCTTCATTCTGAGGCCACTAGTAAAAATGTGGCTACTTTGTGTTCTTTTCATTTCTAATTAGAAGCTGAAGAGGTATTTGGTTCCCTCTTTGTTATTGCTTATTGATATAATTTCTCTAAAACTGTCATAATATGTCTTTTATTTCATGTATATAACAGACATTGTGTCATCTGTTTTAACTACCTATGGTAACAAACACTCTAATTAAATCAAGTGTTCTGTGCTCCGCAGGTGTTGTCAGTGTTGAGTGGCGTGTGAATTATTCTTCTCCGATCTGTGCTGCGAGGGGATCCAATGTCACTACTGACTGCACATTTACATATCCACGGAAGCAACGAGTACAGCAAGTGCGATGGTGTTCAATGAAATCAAACCATGATCAAAAGTGTATGAATGGGCCATATGTTTATGATAGTGAAGCCAACAATAATCAAAACAACTTTCAATACATTGGAGACAAAACCTCAAATTGTTCTCTTTTGATCAGTAATATTAATCAAACACATTCTGGAGAGTATAAATTCAAATTTATAACCAATGACAATGAAGGACGTTGGACAGGTGATCCTGGAGTGGAAATTTCAGTACACGGTAAATATAAATGATTTATTGTTGATTTATACGTCATGCCTTTGTTGTTACTATTTTGTTTGTTTTCACTACAAACAACCTCTGTTTTATTACGTTTTTTTTTTTTTTTTACTAGATTTAAAAGTGTACATGAGCAGGTCAAGAGAAAATGGAAGCACAGTGGTTGGCGACTCTTTGAATTTGACATGCACACTCGACTGTCCTGGTAAATTAACAGAGGTTCAGTGGTTTAAGAATGGTGATCCGATTCAACAGTCAGAGCCCGTCCTCACCTTCAGCCGAGTAACTGCTAAAGACTCTGGGAATTACTCTTGTTCTTTAAGAAACTTTAAAACAACTGTATCTGAAGAATTTACAATTTACATTGAAGGTTGGTTGAACTTGTAAACATATTATAAACATTTTCAGAACCTCACAATCATATTCATATTTGGAAAATGAGAGATTTATTGTGCATAATTCAAAGTAAAGTATATGTTTTTGTTGTCATCAGCAGATGTCACCAGGACCCCAGCAGTTCTGATTATTGTAGTGTCTTTAGTCTCACTTGCTTTCATCACTGCAGCTGTGATGCTTATAAGAAGGTAATACATTTATAATTTTTTTGTGCTTGCACACATCAATATATTATAAATCCCTCAGTTACTCTACCGTCAGTATAAAAGAAACATTAACTGCACAAGAGTCAGTGGTTAAGGCTTAAGTTGCCAAACTGTATTAGCCAAAATAAATTGTAACATGTTACATTTTAAGGTTGAAGGAAATAACTGTTAACTTAATTAACTTTTATTAATTAATTAATTCATTCATTCATTCAATATTGCAATAAGTAATATTTTTTTAAAATATTTCTTTAAAATCAACCTTTTTCTGAAATCATCAAAGATGTTCGATTTATCAGCTATAGTGTGCAACTTATAAATCATTTCTGTCACATTTACTCTTAGAAGAAAGAAAATAACTCAAAGAAAACCAGTGGAGAAAAAAGAAGAAGCCCAGGATACTCTTTACAGCACTCTTCAAAAAACTGTAAATATATTTGTAAAAACTAAACATATAAAAACTATCAAAATGTATAAGGTCTACCCTTTTGAAAGGACCAGAACTGCTGGTCAACAATGTACTGTATGTTGTGTTTTAGATTCTGATGTGTTAGTGTTCCCATCAGTCTTCTTAACCAACTTTATCAGCCTTGTTGGTCAACCATCTTTATCAAAACCACACTGGTTATTTTGAGCTGGTCTTTTCAACAGGGTAGACATTAAAAGAAACAAAAGATGACAGTAGAATGTAATCTTATGTTCTGTTCATCTGTTTGCTGTTAGACTGATGCAGTCTACTCAACCATCACATACCGTCAAGAAGCCAAAGATGTACTGCAGAAAGTGTAATATGCATTATTTAATCTTTAATCTGGACAGCAGTTATTGAGATGAGACATGATTCCTCATATATGACTATCTCCATCTTGACATAATATTAATAGTGAATATGAATTTGTGAGGATTTTACAGTAATTGTTTCTTTATTTCTACATATGCAAACACAAAACAGGAGAATGATTCAGCCAACTACAGCACATTGATGAACGATAATACTTCCAGCTGTGAAGATGTTGGTGTTGGGAAATAAAATAGCTCTGTTATGTTCTGTTAGTTTTGTTTTTATGGACTTTTAGTTTGTTTTCCATTGATCTGTTTCCTATCAGCCCTTAGTTACTATGGTTACTGATTAATTAGTTTACACCTGTTCATCACTGAGTTATCTTTGTGTAATTAGTTAGGCCCTTTAGTTTCTTCAGTTCGTTGTCAAGTATTGTTTGTGGTACATGCTGTTATGTTGCCTTTTATCATCTGTGTATGAGTTTGGTTTAAATAAATACTTTTCTGCTATTTGAACTGTACCTTTTTTGTCTTTTTCCTTGAACTAAACTGTGCCTAAGAGAAAATCTGAAGAAGCAGTTCCTCTTGAATTGTATTGCAATTCAGTATTGCAGGCAGAACTGTCAATATGGAGGATAACAAAGTATGATTTTGTGAAGTTGGACACATTAATACTAACAATTAATTTAGTACCACACAGAGTAATTTTAATGTAATGAAGAAACACTGAAGTATTTCAGAGGAACTAACTAATTATCAATAGAAAATAAAAGCAATCATGGCTTTTGTCATGTGTCACTGTAACCTGTAACATAACATGGCAGTGTTTAGAGGTTAGTGAGTGACCAAATAAAGAAACAGGTTTTGATATTTGACTAATAGATTAATGATATCAGAGGAATCCCTGGTGAAAAAAACAGCATATGTTGGTAGGTATGTTTTGATGCTGGGATGCTGGTTAGGTATGTTTTGATGCTGGTTTAAGCTGGTCCTTAGCTGGTTTAGGCTGGTCCTTCACTGGTTTTTGCTGGTCCTTTGCTGGTTTATGCTGGTCATGTTGCTGGTCAAGGACCAGCATAAACCAGCAAAGGACCAGCATAAACCAGCTAAGGACCAGCTTAAACCACCATCAAAACATACCTACCAGGATATGCTGGTTTGTCCACCAGGGATCTAACTTTAAAAAGTAGAAAATAATAATTTTTATCTATTCAAAATGCATTTTTGCACTCTTTTCTATGAATAAAAGTAATTGCTCATTTATTCACCATAGTGTCTTTCAAAATCCATGAGTTTTGTGAGTGAAACATATAAAAATTAGTCATTTGTAGTAGGATGCCAGATGTTTTTGATACAATTGAGTGAATGGTGACCACAGTTGTCAAGCAAGATCTTTCTTGCATAATAGTTTAAAGGTCTACATTTTTCACTCAAAGATATAATATAGCATATTATACATATATATATAGGGGGAGCTTAGATTTCTATTTATTTTTTTTAAATACTGTATCTGGAGTTCACATCTGCTTATTTGATGAGCGACATATTGCAGAATATTGAATAACTTTTCATTCTTGTACTTTTTTTTTTTTTTTTAATTGCTTTTAATGCTTTTTTATGTGGATAATTTGTCCCTCTCTGTTATTGCTAATTAGTATGTAAATAATTTAACACTGTCACAATATATATTGTATATCATATCTATAACAGATGTTGTCTCAAGAGATATTTTAATCTGTTCTAACTGGTAGCAAACACTCTAATTAAATTAAGTGTTCTGTGCTCCGCAGGTGTCGTCAGTGTTGAGTGGCGTGTGAATTATTCTTCTCTGATCTGTGCTGCGAGGGGATCCAATGTCACTATTGACTGCACATTTACATATCCACAGAAGCAACGAGTACAGCAAGTGCGATGGTGTTCAATGAAATCAAACCATGATCAAAAGTGTATGAATGGGCCATATGTTTATGATAGTGAAGCCAACAATAATCAAAACAACTTTCAATACATTGGAGACAAAACCTCAAATTGTTCTCTTTTGATCAGTAATATTAATCAAACACATTCTGGAGAGTATAGATTCAGATTTATAATCAATGACAATGAAGGACGTTGGACAGGTGATCCTGGAGTGGAAATTTCGGTACATGGTAAATATAAAAGATTTATTCTTGATTTACACATCATGCTTTTGTTGTTACTATTTTGTTTGTTTTCACTAAAAACAAGCTCTGTTTTATTATGGTTTTTTTTTTTTTTTTTTTTTTTTTTTTTTTTTTGGTTTTTACTAGATTTAAAAGTGTCCATGAGCAGGTCAAGAGAAAATGGAAGCACAGTGGTTGGCGACTCTTTGAATTTGACATGCACACTCGACTGTCCTGGTAAATTAACTGAGGTTCAGTGGTTTAAGAATGGTGATCCAATTCAACAGTCAGAGCCCGTCCTCACCTTCAGCCGAGTAACTGCTAAAGACTCTGGGAATTACTCTTGTTCTTTAAGAAACTTTAAAACAACTGTATCTGAAGAATTTACAATTTACATTGAAGGTTGGTTGAACTTGTAAACATATTATGAACATTTTCAGAACCTCACAATCATATTCATATTTGGAAAATGAGAGATTTATTGTGCATAATTCAAAGTAAATTATATGTTTTTGTTGTCATCAGCAGATGTCACCAGGACCCCAGCAGTTCTGATTATTGTAGTGTCTTTAGTCTCACTTGCTTTCATCACTGCAGCTGTGATGCTTATAAGAAGGTAATACATTTATAATTTTTTTGTGCTTGCACACATCACTATATTATAAATCCCTCAGTTACTCTACCGTCAGTATAAAAGAAACATTAACTGCACAAACTGTATTAGCCAAAATAAATTGTAACGTTATATTTTAAGGTTGAAAGAAATAACTGTTAACTTAATTAACTGTTATTAATTCATTCTTTCAGTACTGAAAAAGTAATATTTTTTTAAATTATTTCTTTAGAATCAACTCCCTTTTCTGAAATCATCAAAGATGTTCGATTTATCAGCTATACTGTGCAATTTATAAATAATTTCTGTCACATTTACTCTTAGAAGAAAGAAAAGAACTCAAAGAAAACCAATGGAAGAAAGAGAAGAAGCCCAGGATCCTCTTTACAACACTCTCCAAAAAACTGTAAATATATTTGTAAAATCTAAACATATAAAACCAAACAAAAAGTGTGTAGCTCTCTTCACGACAGCACAGACACATGTTTGTTCTTTAGAACGGGCGTTTTATTCTTGGGTTTGTCTTTTTTTTGTCTTTTGCGCCTTTGACGTCTTAACGCCTTAATGCCACAACGCCACAACGCCGTGAGAACTATATTCGTAAATGAGCATAGTACAAACACATCAAAAATTACACCATACACAGTCGTCCAATACATTGAACATGTGAAACAAATACCTCGTTGGCCGCTTGTAATGAAAAGAGTTCTTAAGAGTTTATGAGAGTCTTCTTTGCTGTCCTTTTGACTTACGACAGCACTTTTATTTTAAACTTAAACGCATTTAAACTTAGCAGAGACTTGTGATGCCTCCGCTTATCATCAGTCCATCGGGGCGTCTAACAAGCACATCATTTCCCTTAAAGTGACGCATTCCCGCACCTCACGTTTAAAGTGCACCAAATGAATTTACATCACATTACAACATATTTACATATTTCAACTGCATATCAAATAGATTAATACAAGAAATTATGGAGTTATTACAAAGAATTAATTATGAAACAAATATACAGAACATCTCAGAAACAGCACTTACAATGTGTAAGATGTAGATAACATCCCTTTTGAAATGACCAGCTCTGCTGGTCAGACAACATAATATGTGTTGTGTTTTGGATGCTACTGTGTGGGTGTTCCCACCAAGCTTGCTAACCAACTTAACCAGCAAGTTTTTTGGTCATCAGAAAAACCACACTGGTTATGTTGAGCTATTCATGGTGCGGCCGCCATTTGTAGGACCGAATTGCAATTTCGTATCTGCTGTACTGTGGGCTGTGATAACAGCAAATAACAATGACAAATAACAATGGATTATTTACCAAGAGATGTGCTGATTTGCCTTTCATTATGCGCCACCTAAAGCTTATAAATTAACGAGAGGTTTTTGATCTGTGACAAGTCACTATTCTCTGCATAAGCGCTGTTTTTAACTTACTGTTTGAATGCTTTAGTTTGCTTGATCCTTGGACTATCCAGGGGTTTAGCCGTTTAAAATTACGTGATCACAACAACCTGCTTCTTTTCATTTTAAGGTATTTTTTTCGTTAGCCTATAATGTACTAATTTGAGAGCCCGGTCTCGTGAAAATACGTATCAATAGCACGATTTTCTGGTTCTATTTGGCGTGCTGTTCATACACTGAAATTTACTTTGGCATGCATATGCATGTGTTTGATGTGCATAATATGCAGTTTTCGTGTGCAAATATACACATCATACGCCAAGTCGTTTGAAGTCATTTTCTATGTATAAATACCTACACCACATATGCACTTACCGGGTGTAACAATTATGGGTGTGAAAATTATTTTTAATATTAATGTTTACTCAAATCAGGTAGTGAACTAATAAGAAATGACAACATCACATACGATCTGGATGTTAAAGGGGTCATCGGATGCCCATTTTCCACAAGTTGATATGATTCTTTAGGGTCTTAATGAAAAGTCGCTAATATACTTTGATTAAAAATTCTCAATGGTTTTGTAAAACAACACCCTTTTTACCTTGCCAACATCAGCTCTGCAAAAATCATCTCATTGTAAGGGGTTGTTCCTTTAAATGCAAATGAGCTCTGCTCGCCCCGCCCCTCTCTTCTCTCTGTGGAAAGACGGTCTTGTTTACATTAGCCGCATTTAGCCGCGTTTAGCCGCTAAACTTCCTAACTACCACGTTATAAGGAAAGGCGATCACAAAGATTCATAAAAAAAACGCTTATACACACTTCTGCTGTAAGTGAAGCTGGATCATGAATGATTTGTGCGAACATAGATGGATATATGTAGATCGGGAGGCGCATTCCCTTCACAAACAAACGTAATCTACTGCATCTTCAGCGGCTCAGATGTTGGGAGTAAATGCCGACCACTATGTTCATTATTACATCCAGCAACACAACACCTCAGTCGCTCAATCGGAGATATTCTTGTCTAATTTACATCCCTGCGCCGGCATCGAAACAAGGAAAGTTACTGGACTGTGACAGCTGGTCTAAGGTAAGACGCTCATGTCAATCAACTATTGTGGGAGCGGCCTCTGTCGGTGTGACTCCACTGAGAAGCACTGAGATTTGAAAAAGGGGATATTTTTTTTACAGATTAATTAAAAACCACTGCATGGATTTTTATCATTATAGGGTAGTTGTGTACATACACTGCCAACACACATTAATGTTCAAACAACATGAAAAAGTGAACTTAGCATCCGATGACCCCTTTAATGCAGCAGGATAGTCAATGCAATCTGAATTTAACAGCTTTATTTTGGCAATTGGCAGCTTTATTCTTAACCCTGTGAAAGTCTCGACAGTTTACGGTTTGCATTAATTTTCACAAGAATTAAATTTATGCTTATTACTTTAAATGTCGACAACGCTTCCATGTAGGCTCACTGTTGCTTGATGTGTGGAACATCGAAAAATATTCTGTAAAAAACGAAGAAAAGCCGGACGAAATGGGTCTAAAGTTGCTGCACTGCGTATTAATGTGCACGCAAGGGATGTAAGATTTTCATGGTGGGTCGGATTTCGGTACAACACCGGCTTGGATGGATGCGGCAGTGTCGGTAAATTACGGCTGTCTCAGATTGATTGGGTCCAGAATCTCCAGAGTACACAGACATCCAGACCAGGTACTGCGGCAGATGGGCAATTCTCTGGCAGGTGAGAATTTACCTGAAACTGGCCCATGTGTATGGAGAGAATTGTGTATGAGGTCAAAATGGTACGTTTTCACTAAACTTTAGTGGAATCAGCAGTTCGCTTGACAGTAAATAAGGATATAATCCTAATGTATCTATTTAAAAAAAAAAAAACACTGTTTTTCGTTGTTGGTAAAGTGTTATTTTGGTTTCCGAGGCTACGCAAGGTCCTAAAGATGGCGGCCACGACAAAAAAGTCACGTGACTGAAACCGATGAATACTGGGCCGCGTTTCCCAAAAGCATCGTAAACCTAAGTTGATCATAGCTCCACTGGTGACAATGTTTCCATGATTAATTTAGGCTTACAATATTTTCGGGAAACACAGCCCTGTATTTTTTTTTCAGGCTAGACATTAGGGATGCAACAATACAGTTAGTCCTCGGTTTTTAACCACGGTTTTATTTGTAAGCCATTGGCTACAGTATAGAATATATTGTCTGCCTCATTCTATGATAAGTTATTTCAAACACCCGACTGATGCTGTGAAGTAAAAATAAGTTATAATGTTGTCTTTTGTTGGAAAACAAGTTTAGAAAGGCTTATCATTGCATTTCATCAGAAGGGAAGATGCTCTGCAAGTGTTGCTTTTTCAAATATAAACGGGGAGGCGTTTCCTCATCTTAGCACGTGAAATCACGGGCGCGCACACAGCAAATTTCGAGAGAAATAAAACAAGGAAATTATTTAAATGCAAAACCAAAAAAACGCAGTTCACAAGTGCGTATTGAACCATAGATGTCGTACCGAACGGTTCGGTATTATATTGAGTATTGTGACACCCCTACTAGACATTCAACGTAACAAAAGAGGGCAGTTGTAAAAACATGTTCTGTGCATCTGTTTGCTTTTAGGCTGACAAAAACGTACCGAAAGCCAAGGATGTACAGCAGGAAGATGAAGTGGAATATTCATTTGTCAGCATTAAACCCAAAAAATGGCTTCAAGTGTGAGCATTTAAGAGACATATCACTGTGATGAAATTTTTTTTCATACTGTAATTTCTTTATTTAATCAGACCAGAGATAATGCATCATGAGTCCTCATAATTTACTATGTCCATCTTGATATAATATTGATAGTAAATGCAGTATTTCACTGTAATGATCTTCTTTATTTCTAGATCTGCCAACACAGTGCAGGAGAATGATTCAACCATCTACAGCGCAGTGATGAATGGTTAATCTTATAGGCCTACTTTTATACAGATGTGTGTTTGTGCATCCTGGTATTCCCTACATTATCAGAAACAACTATATTACATATTGTTGCTCTTTGGTTGGTTTTGATTGCTTCTGTTGTCCTCATTTGTAAGTCGCTTTGGATAAAAGCATCTGCTAAATGACTACATGTAAATGTAAATGTTAATTTTTGACCTTGACCTTTTGACCTAATTTTTGGTGCCAGCTATAAATAAAAAGGCTACTGAAGAACATCGAGTAACTTACAGGTCTTATCTGTTTACATGCTACTATGGCTTGTTTTGAACATGTTTGTATGGATTTTTAACATTTATTTACATAGCAACTGGACATACAGTTTTGTGGTATTATTTTGCAAGTTTTACTTTAATACTTTTTTAAATTGTAAGGAATGTAATGAATGTGCAACTAGGCTATGCATTGTTATGAAACAAATATGTGTAATAAAGGTGCCGTGATATTTTTATTTGTTTCTTCTTATTATTTATATATCTTTATAAATCAACTAACAATCTCTATATATTATCTTTTATTTCATAATGCACCAATTTTCACTGATATACAAAACTGGACTAGTACGTAAAACTTTGGTTTTACTTGGTTTTTATTTGGTTGACAGTTAACGTTGCACATTATCGCCATCTAAACTTCCACTGCATTGTTCCAATGACAATCACACAACTCTGAAATAACTTCTGAAGAACTGAGGTTAAAAAAAATCTATCCATGGGTGCGTCCATTTGTAAATTTTATGGGTCTGGCTTCCGATCTCATGTAAAAAAGGGTGAGCAAGTGTGGTAAATTTGGTTAGTCTTTTTGATCATCTCATTTGTTATACATCGCTAATTACATATACAAACTGAACTGTTTTTGTTCTGTATATTTGTTTTGTTATTTTTGCTTTGTTACCGAAACAAGTACATAAATTGTTCTATGTCATTCTCAGAATAACTGTTGTTTATGTTGCATATACTGTTGAATTCTGTTGAAACTTAAAAGACCAAAACACAAAAGAATAAGCCAAAAGAATAAGAATATGCTCTGCATTCATGAGTGAAAAATGCCCAGATTTCATGAGTGTCCAGGCCAAACACATCCTGACACACAAACATCACCTGACAAGAGCAGTCTGATAGCTAACAGATACATCATCCAGCAGAGACTCGGGAAGGGAAGCTTCGGCACTGTTTACCTGGTTAAAGTCACAAAGGCAGTAGCAGGCCAACTGGAAAAATGAATCAGGCTTTATGATGGAGCCTACAAGAAAATCTGATTGGTGATTAGCCAAATAAACAAATAGGTTTGGATGTTTCATATTAATTCACATTATCACAGGGATCTAACTCTTGTGTTTAAATAAAAGTAATTTACTCATTATAGTGTCATCCAAAACCCATTTGACTTTCTTCAGTGGAACGTATAAAAATAAGTCATTTGTAGCAGTATGTCTGTTCTTTTAATATAATTGAGTGAATGGTGACCAAACTTGTCAAGTAAGATTTTTTAATAAATTAAAGTTTAAGTGTCTCTGTAGATTTCTCACACTCTGTAGATTTCATAACAATATGCACTGGAGCTACACTGACCAAAATTATAAACGCAACACTTTTGTTTTTCATTTTAGAGTGGCCTTTTATTGTGGCCAGCCTAAGGCACACCTGTGCAATAATCATGCTGTCTAATCTGCATCTTGATATGCCACACCTGTGAGGTGGGTGGATTATCTCGGCAAAGGAGAAGTGCTCACTAACACAGATTTAGACAGATCTGTGAACAACATTTGAGAGAAATAGGCCTTTTGTGTACATAGAAAAAGTCTTGGATCTTTGAGTTCAGCTCATGAACAATGGGGGCAAAAACAAAAGTGTTGCATTTATAATTTTGGTCAGTGTATATTGCATAACTATACAATAGAAGTGTAAAAAAGTACAAAAAAATTATAACTTAACTGAAAGGATACTTTGTAAAACATGTAAATGTTGTAGCTTTGGAGCATATTTTACATCTGTAGATGGGGAAAAAACATTGGAGATTGTGAAACATTCTAGAAATGGAAACCGGCCGTCATTTGAGCAACTCCTTCTTTCCTTCATTTTATCTTGTGTTTTATCTGACACTCTACATAACACATCTTGTGTAAGCTAAACAAGTGAAACAGTAAATAGAAATGCTCCAAATTATTCTGCTTCTGCTACCTGGTAAGAAACGATTTTCTGATGTATTTTGTACATTTTGTTTGTTGTTTTCTCTAATTAATTTCTATCAGATTTTATTAAACTGAAAATGTATTGTGTATATATACAGTGGAGACCAAATTCTGAGGCCACTACTGAAAATGTTGCTATTTTGTGTTCTTTTTATGAAAAATTGAGATTTTATTCAAACCTGGCATATACCAAGTTCACATCTTCTTATTTTATTAGTGACATAGGCCTATAAATATTACAGAATCTTAAATATCTCTTATTTATTTATTTTCACGTTTTGTTTTCTTTTTATGTGGGCTCAGACTTTTGGCTCCCATTGTATCTCTGTTTGTAAATAAGTTCTTGAAAATTGTTACAGTTGATATTTTAGATAATATCTGTAACAGATTTGTCTCTATCCATTTTAACTATGCATAGTAACAAATACTGTAAGTAAAGTGTTCTGTGCTCCACAGGTGTTGTCAGTTCTGAGTTAAATGTAAAATATCCTCCTCCAATCTGTGCTGCGAGGGGATCCAATGTCACTATTGACTGTAGATTTACATATCCACAAAGGCTACAAGTACAGCGAGTGCTATGGTGTTCAATGAGATCAAACTATGGCCACTGTGTGAATGAGCCGTATGTTTATGATAGTGAAACCAACAATAATCACAACAACTTTCAATACATTGGAGACAAAACCTCAGATTGTTCTCTTTTGATCAGTAATATTAATCAAACACATTCTGGAGAGTATAAATTTAGATTTATAACCAATGTGGAACATGTACGTTGGACAGGTGAACCTGGAGTGAAAATTTTAATACATGGTAAATAAAAAAGATTTGTTGTTGATTTATTCTTGACACTTTTGTTTTTTACCAAAAGAAATCTCCCAGTTTCATTTTTAAGTGTTTGTTTTTTTGATAGATTTAAGAGTGTCCATGAGCAGATCAAGACAATAGCTGGAGACTCTTTGAATTTGACATGCACACTCGACTGTTCTGGTGATTTAGCTGAGGTTCAGTGGTTTAAGAATGGTGATCCAATTCAACAGTCAGAGCCCGTCCTCACCTTCAGCAAAGTTACTGCTAAAGACTCGGGGAATTACTCATGTTCTTTGAGAAACTTTAAAACAACTGTATCTGAAGAATTTACAATTTACATTGAAGGTTGGTTGAACTGGCAAACATTAACATTTTCATATGTAGACAATCTTATTCATATTTAGAAAGTGAGAGATTTATTGTGCATAATTCAAAGTAAATGATATCTTATGTTGTCCTCAATAGATGTCGCCGGGTCCTCAATATTTCTGATTATTGTAGTGTCTTTAGTCTCACTTGTTTTCATGACAGCAGCTGTGATGCTTATAAGAAGGTAAGACATTTTTGATTTGTTTGTGCTTGCACACACCAGTGTATTATAAATGTCTCAGTTAGTCTGAATGAAACATTAACTTACGGGATATGTCACAACAGGATTAGGTGGGAAGGAAGAGTTGTTGAGTCGTCCGGTGGTTGAAACTTAGAAAACAGTATACAGGTACATCTGAAAAAATTAGAATATCACAAAAAGGTTCTTTTTTTTATTGTAACTTATTTTAAAAAATGAAACTTTCATATATTATAGATTCATTATATGTAAAATAAAACATTTCAAAAGTTTTTTTCTTTTAAAAAAAAGCCTATTAGAGCCTATAGCTCATGAAAGTCAAAAATCCAGTATTTTAAAAATATTAGAATATTTACATCTGAGTTTCATCAAATGTCCATCCCTGGAGTATAAATTACGAGTATCTCTTGTTCTTTGAAACCACAATAATGAGGAAGACTGCTGACTTGGCAATGGTCCAGAAGACAATCATTGACACCCTCCACAAAGAGGGTAAGTCACAGAAGGCCATTACTGAAAGAGGTGGCTGTTCACAGAGTGCTGTATCAAAGCATATTAAATGCAAAGTTGACTGGAAGGAAGAAATTGGGTACGAAAAGGTGCACAAGCAACAGGGATGACCGCAAGCTTGAGAAAACTGTCAAGTAAAGCCGATTCAAACGCTTGAAAGAGCTTCACAAGGAGTGGACTGAAGCCAGAGTCAGCTCATCAAGAGTCACCACGTTCAGACGTCTTCAGGAAAAGGGCTACCAAGCCACTTCTGAAACAGAAACAATGTCAGAAGCATCTTACCAGGGCTAAGGAGAAAAATTAAAATTAAAATGTTGCTCAATGGTCCAAAGTCCTTTTTTCAGATAAAAGTAAATTTTGCATTTCATGTTGAAATCATGATCCCAGAGTCTGGAGGAAGAATGGAGAGGCACAGAATCCAAGCTGCTTGAAATCCAGTGTGAAGTTTCTGAGGTCTGTAATGATTTGGGGTGCTGTGACATCTGCTGGTGTTGGTCCATTGTATTTTATCAAGTCCAAAGTCAATGCAGCCATCTACTAGGAGATTTTGGAGCATTTTATGCTTCCATCTGGTGACAAGCTTTATGGAGATGCTGATTTCCTTTTCCAGCAGGACTTTAGCACCTACCCATTTTCAAGTGATTTGCTGATGATGATATTACTGTGCTTTATTGGCCAGCCAACATGCCTGAACTGTAACCCATAGAGAATCTATGGGATATTTTCAAGAGAAAGATGAGAAACAGTCGATCCAACAATAGACAGACGATCTGAAGGCTCAATAGTGCCTCAGCAGTGCCACAGGCTGATCGCTTCCATGCCACACCTCACTGATGCTGTAATTTGTTCTAGAAGCAAGTTATTTGCTGTAATATGTGCTGCCGACCAAATATTGAGTGCATAAATGAACATACTTTAAAACTATCTGTTTTGCAAATCCATTTTTGATTGATCTTAGAAAATATTCTAATATTTTGAGATGCTGGATTTTTGACTTTCATGAGCTGTAAGCTCTAATCATCAACATTAAGACAAAAACTTTAGAAATATTTTACTTCACATGTAATGAATCTAGAATATATGAAAGTTTCAGTTTTTGAAAGAAGTTACAAATGAACTTTTTCAGGATATTCAAATTTTTTGAGATGCACCTATATGTTGAAAAATAGTAAAAATGATTTGGTGCATCTATGCGTTAAATCAAATCAGTTCACAAACATGTTTTTATCTATTTTAATTTTGTATTTAATAAGGAATAATAAAAATAAATTATATTTTTACTTCCTTTTTTTTACTTCAAACTCCTTTCTTCAAATTATCACAGATGTTTGATGTATAAGCTAAATTGCTCTATTTATAATGCATTTCTGCTACATTTATTCCTAGAAGGAAAGCAAAAACTCAAGGAAAACCAATGAAGAAGAGAGAAGAAGCTGAGGGTTCACTTTACTGCACTCTTCAAACAAGGGTAAATATATTTGTAAAAGCTAAACATGTAAAAACCAAACAAAAACATTTATCCTTATCAGGGGTTAAACATGACATGTAAAATTATAAGAATCACAACTAGTGTTATCATGTTTAGCACTGTGCTAAATTATACAGAAAATTATAAGTGTGTAAGATGCACCTAACTACTCTTTTGAAAGGACCAGCACTGCTGTTTTGCATGCTGTTGTTGGTGTTTGCACCAGGCTTCTAAACCAACTTAACCAGCAAGTCTTGTTCGATCAACCAACTTCCCACTATGCAGAGCTAAGCTGGTCTTTTCAACATTGTAGACATTAAAAGAAACAAAAGATGACAGTACTTAAAGACATGTTATGTTCATCTGTTTGCTGTTAGACAGATGCAGTCTACTCAACCATCACATACCGCCAATAAGCCGAAGGTGGACTGCAAGAAGTGTAATATCCTTGAAGTGTGAGCATTCAAGACACATTTCACTATGGTCAAATATTTCTATTCTAATTGCTTTATTTAGTCTGACAAGTAGTTATGGTGATGATGTGATATGGTTTATCATATTTGGCTATGTCCATCTGTGATGATCTTTTTTATTTCTAGGTCTGTAAACACAGAGCAGCAGAATAATTCAGCCATCTACAGCACAGTGATGAGTGGTTAATCTGTGATGATACAGATGAAATTATGAAATATATTATTTGATTATGAAATATTATGGTGGGGGTGTTGGGGAATAAAATAGCTGTCAAGGTTATTGTGTTCTATCCTGTTTTGCCCTAGTTAGTCTCCTTGGTTTCTAATTAGTTGCACATACCTGCTTCTGTTCTTTTGTCCATTTTTGTCTGTGTTATGTGGTTGGGATATTATGTTTTGCTGAGTTTTCCTTGCCTGCTGGATTTATTGGATTAATTTTTTTTTTTTTTTTGCTGATCTCCTTTGTCCACCATGCATTTAGGGTTAGCCTATAATTGTCAAGGCAGGGTCATTTTTGGACAGGCAAAGAATATGCTATAACATACTGTGTTTGAAGAACAGAGGAAAGACTGCATGTACAGTGGGTACGGAAAGTATTCAGACCCCCTTAATTTTTCGCTCTTTGTTATATTGCAGAAGTTCTTTTTTTTTTCCTCATTAATGTACACACAGCACCACATATTGACAGAAAAACACAGAATTGTTGACATTTTTGCAGATTTATTAAAAAAAGAAAAACTGAAATATCACATGGTCCTAGGTATTCAGACACTCATTTTATTTTATGCTGTGACACTCATATATTTAACTCAGGTGCTGTCCATTTCTTCTGATCATCCTTGAGATGGTTCTACACCTTCATTTGAGTCCAGCTGTGTTTGATTATACTGATTGGACTTGATTAGGAAAGCCACACACCTGTCTATATAAGACCTTACAGCTCACAGTGCATGTCAGAGCAAATGAGAATCATGAGGTCAAAGGAACTGCCTGAAGAGCTCAGAGACAGAATTGGGGCAAGGCACAGATCTGACCAAGGTTACAAAAAAATTTCTGCTGCACTTAAGGTTGCTCCATAATCCTTAAATGGAAAACGTCTGGGACGACCAGAACCCTTCCTAGAGCTGGCTGTCCGGCCAAACTGAGCTATCGGGGGAGAAGAGCCTTGGTGAGAGAGGTAAAGAAGAACCCAAAGATCACTGTGGCTGAGCTCCAGAGATGCAGTCGGGAGATGGGAGAAAGTCAACCATCACTGCAGCCCTCCACCAGTCGGGGCTTTATGCAGAGTGGCCCGACGGAAGCCTCTCCTCAGTGCAAGACACATGAAAGCTTGCATGGAGTTTGCTAAAAAACACCTGAAGGACTCCAAGATGGTGAGAAATAAGATTCTCTGGTCTGATGAGACCAAGATAGAACTTTCTGGCCTTAATTCTAAGCGGTATGTGTGGAGAAAACCAGGCACTGCTCATCACCTGTCCAATACAGTCCCAACAGTGAAGCATGGTGGTGGCAGCATCATGCTGTGGGGGTGTTTTTCAGCTGCAGGGACAGGACGACTGGTTGCAATCGAGGGAAAGATGAATACGGCCAAGTACAGGGGTATCCTGGACGAAAACCTTCTCCAGAGTGCTCAGGACCTCCAGACTGGGCCGAAGGTTTACCTTCCAACAAGACCCTAAGCACACAGCTAAAATGACGAAGGAGTGGCTTTACAACAACTCCGTGACTGTTCTTGAATGGCCCAGCCAGAGCCCTGACTTAAACCCAACTGAGCATCTCTGGAGAGACCTAAAAATGGCTGTCCACCAACGTTTACCATCCAACCTGACAGAACTGGAGAGGATCTGCAAGGAGGAATGGCAGAGGATCCCCAAATTCAGGTGTGAAAAACTTGTTGCATCTTTCCCAAAAAGACTCATGGCTGTATTAGATCAAAAGGGTGCTTCTACTAAATACTGAGCAAAGGGTCTGAATACTTAGGACCATGTGATATTTCAGTTTTTCTTTTTTAATAAATCTGCAAAAATGTCAACAATTCTGTGTTTTTCTGTCAATATGGGGTGCTGTGTGTACATTAATGAGGAAAAAAATGAACTTAAATGATTTTAGCAAATGGCTGCAATATAACAAAGAGTGAAAAATTTAAGGGGGTCTGAATACTTTCCGTACCCACTGTATGTAGGCAACCTTCTAATAACCACGTACATAACCCCTCATCATAAGTGCAGGGTCACACACACCCACACCTGCAAAAAATTAACTTTAAAATTCACTTCTCTGTTCAGCCACCTGGGAGCAGCATTGGTCTTTATAAATACTAACCAGTCAGTATTACAGGACTGGGTGACTTTGGACTTTGGACGAAAGGCCACTGTCCTGCAGAGTTCAGCTCTAACCCTAGTCAAATACACCTGCCTGTAGCTTTCTAGTGATCTTGAAGATAATGATTAGCTTGTATAATTAGGACTGGAGCTAAACTCTGTAGGACAGTTGCCCTCTAGGACCAGAGTTGAACAGCAAACATGTGTCTACTGCAGGGGTTTGCAAACCCATCCTGGAGGACCTCCAGCCCTGCACATTTGGTATGTCTTCCTTATCAGACACACCGAAATTCAGGTCTTCTCTGATAATGAGCTGATGAGTTGAATCAGGTGTGTTAGATGAGGGAGACATTTGAAAATTTGAAAACCCCTAGTCTACTGTAGAGTGCTGCCTAGAAGTTTGTGACCCCTTTAGAATTTTCAATATTTTTGCATAAGTATGACCAAAAAGTTAATCAGACTTTCACACAAGTCCTGAAAGTTGACAAAGAGAACCCAGTCAAACAAATGAGATGAAAATATATAGTTTGTCATTTATTTATTGAGAAAAATGGTCCAGTGTTAAAAATGTGTGAGTTGCAAAAATATGTCAATCTCTAGGATTAGCTGTTCATTTTAAGGTGAAATAAGAGTCTATTTGTGACCCTGAATCACAAAACCAGTCTTAAGTCGCTGGGGTATATTTGTAGCAATAGCCAAAAATACATTGCAAGGGTCAAAATTTTTCTTTTATGCCAAAAAGCATTAGGAAATTAAGTACAGATCATGTTTCATGAAGATATTTTGTAAAATTCTTTCTGTAAATATATCAAAACTTAATTTTTGATTAGTAATATGCATTAGTAAGAGCTTCATTTGGACAACTTTAAATGTGATTTTCGCAATATTTTGATTTTTTTGCACCCTCAGATTCCATATATTCAGATAGTTGTATCTCAGCCAAATATTGTCCTATCCTAACAAACCATACATCAGTGGAAAGCTTATTTGCTTTCAGATGATGTATAAAGCTCAATTTCGAACAATTGACCCTTATGACTGGTTTTGTGGTCCAGGGTCACATTTGTTCAGATGTATTATCAATCAATAGGATGACTATCAGGTGCCAGTGTATGACCTGTTTTAATTAAAGAACAGGAATCTATCAAAGTCTGATCATGTTTGTGGAAGTGAATCAGGGAACTGAACAAAGTAACTCAGAAAAAAGTGGTTGATGCTCATCCGGCTAGAAAAGGTTACAAAACCATCTCTAAAGAGTTTGGACTCCACAAATCCACAGTCAGACGTATTGTTTACAAATGGAGGGAATTGAAGACCACTACACTCTTAAAAATAAAGGTGCTTCATGATGCCATAGAAGAACCTTTTTTGTCTAAATGGTTCCATAAAGAACCTTTAACATCTGAAGAACCTTTCCGTTTCATGAAAGGTTCTTTATGGCGAAAGAAGGTTCTTCAGATTATAAAAAAGGTAAGAAAGAGATGGTTCTTTAAAGAACCTTTGACTGAAGAGTTCTTTGTGGAACCAAAAATGGTTCTTCTATGGCATCGCTGTGAAGAACCTTTTAAAGCACCTTTATTTTTAAGAGTGTATTACCCTCCCTAGGAGTGGTTGACCAACAAAGATCACTCCAAAGCAAGACTTTGCAAAGGACCTCAGAGTAACTTTTAAGCACATAAAGGCCTTTCTCACATTAATATTAATGGTCATGAGTCCATCATTAGGAGGACACGGAACAACCATGGTATGAATGGCACAGTTGCATGTTGGACGGATGAAATGTTGTGGAAGGCCCTGAAGCAAGCCATTCATAGGAGGAAACCCACCAATCTCACAGGGTTCAAGTGTTTCTGTACTGAAGAATGGGCTAAAATTCCTACAAGCTGTTGCGCAGGACCTGTGGTTATTGCTTCAAAAAGGGTTCACAACAGAAACTGAAAGCAAAGATTCACATACTTTTGCAACTCGCAAATATTTAACACTGGATCACGTTTCTCAGTAAATAAATGACAAAGTATATTTTTTGACTGAGTTTGATTTGGTTCTCTTTGTCAACTTTCAGTGCTTGTGTGAAAATCTGATGATGTTTTGTGTTATATTTATACAAAAATCTAGAAAATTCTAAAGGGTTCACAAACTTTCAAGCAGCACTGTATGTGTGTTTTTAGCTTTAAATCTGTCAGATGAAGAACTGTCTCTGGTTAGATCTCTTTCTTTTACAAATATAAATGTGCTTTTTTTTTTTTTTTTTTTTTTTTTTTTTTTGTACATTTTTAGATACAGCTGAGTAGACAATAAAAAGGAACCACAAAAAAAAAAACCATAAGAGCTGAGTATTGAAAAAACCCAGGAGAACTTTAAAATTACATTAATAAATTAATTAAAGAAACATTCCAAGAAAAAAATGTAAATTTAACAATGACATTGTAGACACAATATAAATAGGTAGGCTATTCAAGTACATTCAGTAGTTTACACGTCTTATCTGTCCACATGCTACTGCGTCTAGTTATGAATTTGTTTTGTATGTATTTTTAATATTTGTGCACATGGCATTTGACACTGTAGCACAAGTAGTTGGTGTTCTTTTGTATGTTTTGCTTTTAATACCTTTTTAAGTGTTTAAGTGTTACATAATAAATGTGTTTGTGATTCTTATTCTTATTCTAATTAATCTTTATAAGCCTACATGATTTAATAATTTGAACTGAAAAAAAAAAAAACTTTAGTTGACAGTCAACATTGCACATTAGCACCATTTAAAAGAGAAAAAATGTAAATATTTCTGATTTATTTTATGCCATAACCTTTTTATTTTGAACTTTTTTTTTTATCCTCACACTTTCTTTTTGTTTCAAGCATGTGGTGTAATATTTAGACTAAAGATTTCAAACAAAGGTTTTGATAAAATCTTTATTGGGGCCACGAACTGGAAACCGATTGTGTGTCTTCCTGAAAGGGGAGGAGAATAAGGCGGAATTGTGTAACGGGTAATTAACAGCTGAGGGGTTATGATTGGATAGTTTGAAAATGAAGGAGGAGATTAAACTATGAAAGACTGATGAGAAGTTAGGCGGGAAAAGAAGTAAGAGGGGTGTTTGTTAGACTAGTAGCTAACTGTGTACATTTATTTATGCATAGAGTTGAAATTGTGAATAGTTCTTTTTGCTACTTTTTCTTTTTTTTCCTTGTTGTGTCTGGATATGGATGTACAATGGACTTTTGGCTGTTACACCATTCTTTTTGAATTTTTGCCACCGGGTAAATAAATCAAATTTTCTGTGGACTTCTCTGGAGTTGACTGCTTGTTTAGCCACTGCATCGACCACCATATGACAAAGCATAAAAATACAATTTGAAGCACTGGTGACCAAAAGAAATCAAAAGAAGTGTCCTGATCTCTTATAGTAACAAGACCATTCAATACAACAACAACAACAACAACAACAAATCAAATAATTCATGAACAGCTCAAATCATTTAACATTAAAGACACATTGAAAATCTGTAGAAGCAGTTCTTCTAGGTTAGTGAGTGACCAAATAAACAAATAGTTTGGATATTTGGATATTAAATGTCTCTGTAGATTTTTCACACAAAGCTTGTGTTTTATCTGACACTCCACATAACACATCTTGTGCTGAACAAGTGAAACAGTGAATTGAAATGCTGCACATTTTTCTGCTTCTGCTGCCTGGTAAGAAAAGCTTCTCTGTATTTTGTAAATTTAGTTTGTTGTCCAATTTGTCTCTAATTCATTTCTATCAGATTTTAATAAACTGAAAAATGTATTGTATATACAACGGAGATCAAATTCTGAGGCCACCAGTAAAAATGAAAAGTTTTCTAATGAAGAGATTTTATTAATACTATACTGAGTTCACATCTGCTTATTTTATGAAGTATTACAGAATCTTGAATATCTCTCATTTATTTATGCCATAACTTTTTTTTTTTATTGTACTTTTAAAAAGTGCATTTAATGGTTTTTTTTTTTTTTTTTAGATCCCATTGTATCTCTGTTATTGCTTATTGATTCATTATGTAAATAAGTTCTTAAAAACTGATACAATCCACTCTTAAAAATAAAGGTGCTTTAAAATGTTCATTTAGTCAAAGGTTCTTTAAAGAACCAACTCTTTCCTACCTTTTTAGAATCTGAAGAACCTTCTTTTGCCACAAAGAACATTTTGTAAAACAGGAAGATTCTTCAGACGTTAAAGGTTCTTTATGGAACCATTTAGTTAAAAAAGTTTCTCCTATTGGATCGTGAAGCACCTTTATTTTTAAGAGTGTAGATATTTTAGGTAATAACTAAAACAGATATTGTCTCTATATATTTAACTGTCCACAGTAACAAATACTGTAAATAAATAAAGTGTTCTGTGCTCCGCAGGTGTTGTCAGTGATCAGTGGGATGTGAAATATCCTCCTCCAATCTGTGCTGCGAGGGGATCCAATGTCACTATTGACTGTAGATTTACATATCCACATGGACATAATGTACAGCAAGTGCTATGGTGTTCAGTGAGATCTAACCATGGCATGTGTCAGGATAAGCCATATGTTTATGATAGTGAAGCCAACAGTAATTAAAACAATTTTCAACACATTGGAGACAAAACCTCAGATTGTTCTCTTTTGATCAGTAATATTGATCAAACACATTCTGGAGAGTATAAATTCAAATTTATAACCAGTAAGGACAGGTGGACAGGTGATCCTGGAGTGAATGTTTTAGTACACTGTAAATATAAAAGATTTATTGTTGATTTATACCTGAAACTTTTGTTGTTGATGACAAAAATATCTAGTTTCATTATGGAGTTTCATTATTTTTCTTGTTTTTTTGAGATTTAAGAGTGTCCATGAGCAGGTCCAGAGAAAATGGAAGCACAATAGTTGGAGACTCTTTGAATTTGACATGCACACTCGACTGTCCTGGTAAATTAACTGAGGTTCAGTGGTTTAAGAATGGTGATCCGATTCAACAGTCAGAGCCCGTCCTCACCTTCAGCCGAGTAACTGCTAAAGACTCTGGGAATTACTCTTGTTCTTTGAGAAACTTTAAAACAACTGTATCTGAAGAATTTACCATTTACATTGAAGGTTGGTTGAACTTTTTATGAACATTTTCATAACTTCACAATCATATTCATATTTGGAAAATGAGAGATTTATTGTGCATAATTCAAAGTAAATGATATCTTTTGTTGTCCTCAATAGATGTCACCGAGTCCTCAGCAGTTGTTGCCGGGTCCTCAATAGTTCTGATTATTGTAGTGTCTTTAGTCTCACTTGTTTTCATCACTGCAGCTGTGATGCTTATAAGAAGGTAAGACATTTTTTATTTGTTTGTGCTTGCACACACCAGTATATTATAAATGTCTCAGTCTGAATGAAACATTAACTTATGGGATATGTCACACCAGGATTAGGTAGAAAGGAAGAGTTGTACTCTGTCCAGTGGTTGAAACTTAGAAAATAGTATATGTTGAAAAATAGTAAAATGATTTGGTGCATCTATGCGCTTTGTGTAGCTGCCAGGAAAGTTTTGTAATGTTGGTGAGGGTCAGTGGTTAAGGCTTACAACACAAAGTTGCCAAACTGCATGTAGCCAAAATAAATTGATATCTAAACTTCATCACATCAGTTCACAAACATGTTTTTATTTATTTTAATTTTGTATTTAATAAGGAATAATGAAATAAATTACATCAAACCCCTTTCCTTAAATTATCAGAGATATTTGATGTATAAGCTAAATTGCTCTATTTACAATGCATTTCTGCTACATTTATTCCTAGAAGGAAAGCAAAAACTCAAGGAAAACCAATGAAGAAGAGAGAAGAAGCTGATGGTTCACTTTACTGCTGTCACAAATCTGGTCGGTGACCTGCGGTCCGCTCACCACCAGATGTCGCTCTCGTTCCATTATTACACACAGACTGTTGCACTACACCCCGGACTGCATCTCCCACTATCCACCACGCTGATTGCGCCATACACCTGTGGCCAATCAGCAACCCTATAAAAGCCCCGGACTTTCACTCGACAAGCGCCGTGTATTGTGGAGTGTAACTGTGGAGATTAATCAGTCGCATTTAGTACTCTCCTAGTGCTAGCACTGTTTCCTTAGTTTCCTAGTTTTCTAAGTTTCAGAGTTCCTAGTTTCTTGTGTTTCCTGGTATCCTGAGTTCCTGGTTTTCTGTGTGTTAGTATTCTCGCCTGGCTATCTCGTTTCGTCGGTCTCTCTGCCTGCCTTTCTGGACTATTGCTTGTTATAAGGATTATTCTTCTGTCGCACGTCATGGACTATGTTCGCCGTTGACCGACCCACGCCTGCCTCACGGACTTCTCTTGTGTATCCCTCTGTTATACCTGTTTGTTATTGTTCTGACCCTGCCTGTCTGACCATGTCTTTGCCTCGTTCCACTAATAAAAGCGTGCATTTGGATCCCCTCGCCTCTCGTCTCCCTCTCCACGTTACAGAATACACGGCCAAACAATGATCCAGCAGCTTTTACCACGGACATTCAGGTATGGACACAAACAGGTTTCTACTCCGTCTCAGACAAGGACCGCGATCACTTGAACAATACATCTGTGAATTTCTGGCAGTTGCAAATCATTCTACCCTCCCGGACTGTATCGTCATTGAGATTTTTTGTGATGGCATAAATCAGCCGTTAAGGGGGAGGCTGAGACGCGAGGGTCCGCGCTCATCACTTGCGGTCTTTATGGACTATGCTCTGTTTTGTGTGGGCTCGCCGTTTACTGTGGGTGTCGCGGAGGAGGAACGCGACATCGCGGTGATGCCGGTTGCTCAACCCGCTTGTCAAATGGCGGCCACGCAGGTGCGCGCTCACATAATGGCGGCGACAGCGGAGCCCGTCTACAAAATGGCGGCGATAACGGAGCTCTGTGACGTCACAGCTGCCATGCCAGAGTCCAGTCAGTTGCAGCTGTGTTTCCTGGGTCAAGTGAAGCTTCTAAGTCAAGTCAAGTTACAGCTGCTGTTTCTGAGTCTAGTCAAGATATGGCTGCCACTCCAGAGTCAAGCAAGATTACATCACTCGTTCCTGTGTCAAGTCAAGTTAGAGCTGTGGTTCCTGTGTCAAGTCAAGTCAGAGCTGCTTTTCCTAAGTCAAGTCAAGCTACAGCTGTATTTCCTCTGTCAAGTCGAGTCACCATTGTATTTCCAGTGTCAAGTCAAGCTACAACTGTGTTTCCAGGGTCAAGTCGAGTTCAAGCTGTATTTCCTGTGTCAAGGCAAGTCAAAGCTGTTCTTCCTAAGTCAAGTCAAGCTACAGCTGTATTTCCTCTGTCAAGTTGAATCACAATTGTACCTCCAGTGTCAAGTCAAGTTACAGCCATGTTCCCAAGGTCAAGTAAAGCTACTGCTGTTGTTCCTGAGTCAAGCCAAGTCAGAGCTGTCGTTCCGGAGTCAAGTAAAGTCACAGCTGATCTTCATGAGCCAAGTCAAGTTATTGCCGTTGTCCCGGAGTCAAGTCACGTCTCGTCTGTCCGTCCAGAGTCAAGTCACGTCTCGTCTGTCCGTCCAGAGTTTTGTCACGACATGTCTGATCATCAAGAGTCCTGTCAAGTTTCGTCCGACCTCCCAGAGTCTTGTCACGTTATGTCTGCCGGTGTGATGGCGATCACCATTCTCAGTATATGGGTTGCACACTACGCTCCTGACGTCACATTTGTTCACAAGTCTGCCCCTGAGGTCATGTCTGTTCACAGTTCTACTTCTGTGGTCAAGTCCGTTCACAAGTCTGCCCCTGAGGTCACGTCTGTTCACAAGTCTGCTCCTGTGGTCAAGTCCGTTCACAAGTCTGTCCCTGAGATCACGTCTGTTCACAAGTCTGCTCCTGTGGTCAAGTCCATTCATAAGTCCGCCCCTGAGGGCCCGTCTGCTCACAACACTGTTACAGAGGTCTCGTCCGACCACGAGTCTGCTCAAGAGACCTCTTTCGCCGGAGAAGCTGCGCCCATGCCTCCTGAGGTGTCGGCATTCGCCGTAGAACCTCCCAGGGAGGTGGCGTTAACGTGTGCACTCTCTGCTTCTCCCCTTATTCTGTCTGCCTCCTCTGTCCCTGTTCTCCCCAGGTCCCAGTTCATGACACGGGTTCCTGCTCCGCCCTGGAGGGCCCCGGCGCCTCCTGCTCCGCCCTGGAGGGCCCCGGCGCCTCCTGCTCCGCACTGGAGGGCCCCGGCGCCTCCTGCTCTGGAGGGTTCCTGCTCTGCTGGTCCTGCCTTAGTTACCGGGTCCTCCGCATGGACCTGGTCCTCCAACCCTCGTCCTGTCTCGCTCCCGCCCCCCCCGCTCCCTGGACTGTTGTTCTGTTGGAGCGTCTGGAAGCCGCTCTTTGGGGGGGGGCTATGTCACAAATCTGGTCGGTGACCTGCGGTCCGCTCACCACCAGATGTCGCTCTCGTTCCATTATTACACACAGACTGTTGCACTACACCCCGGACTGCATCTCCCACTATCCACCATGCTGATTGCGCCATACATCTGTGGCCAATCAGCAACCCTATAAAAGCCCCGGACTTTCACTCGGCAAGCGTCGTGTATTGTGGAGTGTAATTGAGTGTGTGCGACAAACAACCGTATAAGTCCAAAAAAACAAAAAATGAGATAACCATGTGACATTAAGTGTATGTGTGAACTTTGTATACAGAAACAGTTTGGGGATATTGTCGCACGACCAAGAGTCCGCATTTTAAACGTTAAAATAGCGTCACGCGGAAAAACCGTTTATGTCCACAAAGAAGAATGGAGATGCCGCTTGCTGTCATGTCTGCTTCGGACATTAAAAGGCAAAACCTCTGCAAAAAAAAGAGCCGACATGACCAAATGGAAGGACAGAGTAAGGAAGGCTTTGAGGGATGCTGGAAAACCATATTTGACTTGAAGAGGAGAACAAAAACCAGGGAAAAATCCACCGAAAGAGGTGAGTGGAAGAACATGTGATGTGATATCTATCTATCTATCTATCTATCTCTCTCTCTCTCTCTCTCTCTCTCTCTCTCTCTCTCTCTCTCTCTCTCTCTCTCTCTCTCTCTCTCTCTCTCTCTCTCTCTCTCTCTCTCTCTCTCTCTCTCTCTCTCTCTCTCTCTCTCTCTCTCTCTCTCTCTCTCTCTCTCTCTCTCTCTCTCTCTCTCTCTCTCTCTCCTCTCTCTCTCTCTCTCTCTCTCTCTCTCTCTCTCTCTCTCTCTGAACGCGCTGAGGAGCGCTAAACACCGCATAAACAGTTAACCTATCAAAATAAACCACATACCATATATAATAAAGCTGTATACATTCATATTTCCCGCCAGTCCTGTGTAAAGTACGGCAAGCAGAGTTTATTTGTTTATATATTTATTTATATCGTGAGATGGCGGAGCGCGAGAACAGTTTAGGTGTGGTATATTGTATAATATATTGTGTAAAATGAATCATAGTAGTTTAGCTTAGTAGTTTATCTTCTATACCTTATGATATGTTGTATAATATTTAGCTATGATGTATGTCTGCATTATATTTATTGTTTTTATTTATTGTTTTTTGTTAATAATTCATTGTTATTGCCTGTACTGTAAGAATGTCTATGTATTATACATTGTTCATACTGTATTTTCTGTTTTTAAATAATAGTAATAATATTAATATTAATATTAACCTGAAGTTTCTGTTACTGTATTAAAAATAAAATAAAGGAATCAGATCTTTAGTGGTTTAAAGTGATATGATGAACTGGAGTTATACTGTTATTCCACACTAACTGGACATATACCGTTCTTCCACATTTCAGAAATATAAATCAACTTTTGATTTTTAATACCGACACTGAAAAATGTTATCTCCTTAGAACTGAGAAGCTTTTGTTGTCTATTTTCAAGTAAAATAAAAATATATAATATAATGTTCACAATCCAAATGAAAAAAATCTTATTACTCAAAATTTGAAAATATGGACTTGTATGGTTCTTCGTCTCAAGGCCTCAATTGTGGAGATTAATCAGTCGCATTTAGTACTCTCCTAGTGCTAGCACTGTTTCCTTAGTTTCCTAGTTTTCTAAGTTTCAGAGTTCCTAGTTTCTTGTGTTTCCTGGTTTTCTGTGTGTTAGTATTCTCGCCTGGCTATCTTGTTTCGTCGGTCTCTCTGCCTGCCTTTCTGGACTATTGCTTGTTATAAGGATTATTCTTCTGTCGCACGTCATGGACTATGTTTGCCGTTGACCGACCCACGCCTGCCTCACGGACTTCTCTTGTGTATCCCTCCGTTATACCTGTTTGTTATTGTTCTGACCATGTCTTTGCCTCGTCCCACTAATAAAAGTGTGCATTTGGATCCCCTCGCCTTTCGTCTCCCTCTCCACGTTACAGCTGCACTCTTCAAACAAGGGTAAATATATTTCCCATATGGCAAAAAAAAAAAAAAAATTTTTTTGTGGCCAAAATATATTTGAAATATATGCTAAATATATGTTGCAAACAGTGGAGCTTAATTAAATAGTAAATATATTTCGCATCAACCATCATATACCAAAATATATATTTTTAAATGTATTTCTGTGGCAAGAAAATGCGTTTTTTGGATTGAATTATACAGAGGTCAAAATATATTTTTAAATACTTTTTTAAGTTTATTCATATGTGGCCAAAAATATACTGGTAGAAAATATATTTACGTAAATATATATTAGCAAATATATATTTTTTAAATGTAGAAATATATTTTCAAAAATATACAAAAATACACCAGTAGAAAATATATTTCTATAAATATATTCTGAAACATATTTTAGTGAATATATTTCTTGGCCATTTTGTATATATATTATTTTTTACATATTTGTTGAATGGTTGAATATATTTTCAAAAACACATTTTAAATATATTAATATATTTTCAAAATAAACATTAATTTACAGTACATTTTATGCAAAATGCTGTAAAATTACTAAAATCTGTAACAATTGAGCTGTTATTTATATCATTATAATATGATTAAGGTATCTGTATTATTCAGAGTATTTCTCTTTTTTTCTTAAATTTTATAGAAATGTATGTAAAATTACAAAAATAAAGGTCAAACGCCAAAAACGCCACAAACACCAAAACCCTCACATGCTCCTGAACTCGTAATAACAACTTGTAAACTCAGAATGTACTGAGAGTTACGACATGGACCAGTAACAGATGTCCCACGTGACCGCCACCAGGCTCATTTTTTGGCACTCCTTACCTCTGAGTCCGACAACATGGAAAGCTATGAGTAAAATGTCATGTGTTGACATCTCGCAATTACGGTAATTATGACATGGTGTGAAGACAGCATAAAATAAAGTGCAAAAAATATTTAAACTTCAACAAACACTGTTATTTTACAGATATTGTGTGAACTATTATGATTAAACACCTTCACTGTATAAATAAATAAATAAACTCAAATGACTTGCAGCAATAGAATAATAAACTTTATCAGATCTCTCAAGATCTGAGCATCTTCATTTCTTACAAAACATTATTTCATACAAAAGTTAATTTTAAGCATTACCGAGTTTCAGATGTTGATGTTTTATTGAAAATAGTAAAGTTTGATGTCACCATGATCGAGATCAGTATTTGCGTTAGTTGGGCTCTTGAGCCTTGATTAAAATGTTAGTTTTTCTCTGGCTGCTTTAAGTCTGTGTTTCTAAAGCATGTTTGTTAAAGGAGAAGTTTGCTTCCTGTTCGGTAGCCGTTGCTGCCAGTAATGTAAGTTTTTTTTTTTTTTTTTTTTTTTTGTTTGGTTTTTTTTTTACCATATTTTTTACAGTGTATACAAAAAATGGCCAAAAATATATTGGTAGAAAATATATGTACGTAAATATATTTTGAAATATATTTAAGAAATATATTTTTTGGCCATTCTTTGTATATTCTGAAATATATTTTAAAATATATATTTTTGGCTGCATGGGTTGTAAAAGCTAAACATGTAAAAACAAACAAAAATATTTATCCTTATCATGTGTTAAACATGACATGTAAAATAAGAATCACAACCAGTGTTATCATATTTAGCACTGTGCTAAGAAAACAGAAAATTATAAGCGTGTAAGATGAACGTAACTGCTCTTTTGAAAGGACCAGCACTGCTGTTTTGGATGCTGCTGTTGGTGTTTGCACCAGGCTTCTAAACCAACTTAACCAGCAAGTCTTGTTCGATCAACCAACTTCACACTTGTTATTCTGAGCTAAGCTGGTCATAAGCAGAAACAAAAGATGACAGTATGTAAAGACATGTTCTTTTCATCTGTTTACTTTTAGACAGAAGCCGTACTCAACCATCACATACCGTCAATAAGCCGAAGATGGACTGCAAGAAGTGTAATATGCTTCAAGTGTAAGCATTTAAGACACATTTCACTATGGTCAAATATTTCTATTCTAATTGCTTTATTTAATCTGACAAGTAGGTATGGTGATGATGCGACATGGTTTATCATATTTGGTCCATCTGTAATGATATTCTATATTTCTAGGTTTGTAAACACAGAGCAGCAGAATAATTCAACCATCTACAGCGCGGTGATGAGCGGTTAATCTGTGATGATACAGATCAAATTATGAAATATTATATTATTTGATGATGAAATATTATGGTGAGGGTGTTGGGGAATAAAATAGCTGTCCAGTTACTGGTTGAGTTACTGTGTTCCATCCTGTTTTGCCCTAGGTAGTCTCATTGGTTTCTAATTACTTGCATGCACATGCTTCTGTCCTTTTGACCATTTTTGTCTGTGTTATGTGGTTGTGATATAATTTTTTTTATAGTTTTGCTGAGTTTTCCTTGCCTGCTGGATTTATTGGATTAAATAGTGTTTTTGCTGTTCTTCTTTGTCCACCATGCATTTAGGGTTATAGAATATGCTATAACACACTGTCATAAATTAAAATCTTTTATAATTGAAGTGGAAAATCAGATTGTATCAGTTTCCAAGATGTTTGAAGAATAGAGGAAAGACTGCATGTACTTCAGCAACTTTCCAATAACCACAACCCCTATCATCAGCACACAGCTCAACACACACATGTGTACAAAATTTGCACATTTCTCTGTTTAGCCACATGGGCAGTGGTGTATAAAGAACCTGAAAGCCATACTTAAGTAAAAGTACAGATATCTTACCAGAAAATGACTTTGGTAGTTGAAGTCACTGTTTAGAATATTACTTGAGTAAAAGTCTTAAAGTATGTGATACAATCTATGGATAGGAAACAATTATTGAGTAAGAAGAAGCAACAATGTTCCAATACCAATTTTAATCGAGTTTCTTTTTCAGCAACTTACAACTTACTTAACGTCGTGAGGCAACACAAATTAAACGTATTATAAATTCTAATTGGGACATCATAGAAAGTGATAGTACTCTTGGAACAACTTTTCCAGAAAAACCTTTGATTAGTTATCGGCATCCGCCAACTAAGAAATAAGGTAGTACGTAGTTATCTTCCAGCCCTTGAAAATAAAACATGGCTTGGTTCTCTAACTGGTAATTTTAAGTGTGGAAATTGTAAACATTGTGATAATATGGTGAGAACAAATAATTTTACCGATGCAGTTTCTGGTAAAGTGTATCCAATTGAGTCCTTCATTAACTGTAATTCTTTGCATGTAATATATAGGTTAGAATGTGAGTGTGGGCATTTTTATATTGGTCAAACAAAAAGAATTGAAACGACTTTTACAATGAGAAACTCTCTGGATTTATACACTTAAGGGGACTAAACCTCCTGGAGTTAATGAAGAAATTAATTTTGTACCTTTTTGTAATTCTTTTTGGTATTTGTATTGTTACATATATGTAGATTTTTATACTTGTGAATATCATTACTTGTTGTATGGTTAGATTTGATGCTGCAAGGAGGAAAGCTCTAGCCACTCCCACTGATTAACCAGCTGCTTGTGATTGCCTACTGATTGTTTAAGAATACTTGTTTGAGCTTGTGATGTGTATCCTGAAGAAGGCTGTGTATGCAGAAACGCGTAGATCTACACTTTTAATTGTTTTAATGATTTAGCCCAGTCCATTAAAGGCTTTTTTTGTACATGAGTGCCTTGGAATATTTCATTTTTCAGTTGAAATTTACCCCCATATGTCCAAAGAGCACCGCTGATTTACCGAAGAGACCAGTGCAGCACTCTTGGCCTTTGTTATTTTGTTTAGTATGTGATATTTATTGTACTTAAGTACAAAAAGTAAAACTTTAAACGTACCTAAATATTGAAAGTAAAAGTACAAGTAAATGCAAAATGGCAAAGAAGCAAATATATATATAGTAGCAAGATTGTGTTCGGTTTTAACTCTTTCTTCCATTTTGTATTTTTGGGTAAGAATACTCATCCGGTACTTAGTTTCTTTCATTCCAGCATCTGCATCTGAAATAGCATTTAGTGTATGTACACAGTTTAATTTATGTCAGAGGGGACATGGATGCATTTAAACTGCAGTTACAGATACATAAATAGGCCTAATGTTTTGTTTTCAACATAAAACGTTGAATACCGATATTTGAAATAATTTAAGACATGAAAAAATAGTCGAAATGTGAAATTAAAGCCGCCAGTAGGTGGCAGTGAGTGACTGTTAATCAGTGAGTCATTGAGCTTCAACCGATTCATTCAAACGGCTGATTCATTCATGAACGAATCATTTTTATCAACCGAATCAAGCTGATTCGTTCATGATCTGATTCGTTCAATAAGTAAACACCGTCCATTGCTCAGACATGCAAAACAAGTGCTTTGATCTTTGTTTGGAACTATTTTCGTTGGCAAAATTGAGCAAAAAACAATTAATATTATGTCTAAAATGTAAATCACATATTGCTTTACTGAACTTTTATAAAATGATTATCATGCTGATATCTGCAGAAAAACGGTACTCTTTGTGTGATATAGATTAAGTTAAGTAAATTATATAAATAAAAAAAGCATACAGAAGCATTTTTGCAGTCTACAATTTGAGTTTTACAATTTGAGACTAATAAATAAAAGTGCGTGCACTTTGTGTGTGATTTGGTGATATAGCCTACTTGATAATGTCAGATCGCACATCATTACAACAACACTTCCCGTATTATCGCAGAAGATATACTGTATATCGCACACCCCAGACTCGACTTGAGTGGAAAATTGTTTGCACATGAGTAAAGGTGTTTTTAGGAGTTTAGGAGTGATTCGTCAAACTTGCTTTCCTGCAGTCCGTGTTCTTCTGACTTCTGACTATTTTAGTAAGTAACGGAGCATGCTTTTAGGAAATGTATCGGAGTAAAAGTATACATTTCAATTGGGAAATTTAGTGGAGTAAAAGTAAAAGTAGGCTGAAATATAAAAACTCAAGTAAAGTACAGATAGGCCTACTCCCAAAAAATACTTAAGTATTGTAACAAAGTATTATTACTTCATTACATTACACCACTGCACATGGGAGCAGCATTGATCTTTATAACTATTAACCCGTCAGTATTACATAACTGCACAACTTCAGTCCCTAGGGGCCACTGACCTGCGGAGTTTAGCTTCAACCCTAGTCAAACACACATGCCTGTAGCTTTCTAGTGATCTTGAAGACAATCATTAGCTTGTTCAGGTGTGTTGATTAGGGTTGGAGCTGAACTCTACAGGACAGTGGCCCTCCAGGACCAAAGTTGCCCAGCCCTGATGCAAATGATAGAGATGCAAGGGTTTGCAAATCCATTCTGGAGGACCCCTAGCCCTGCACATTTCCCATATCAGAAACACCTAATTCAGGTCTTCTCTGCTACTGAGCTCATGAGTTAAATCAGATGTGTTAGATGAGGGAGACATACAAAATATGCAAATTTTGAAAACCCCTGGTCTACTGTATGTGTGTTTTTAGCTCAAAAATTGTCAGACGAGGAACTGTCTCTGGCTAGTTCTCTTTCTTTTACAAATATAAATTCGGTTCTTTTGAACCTTTTTAGATACAACTGTAAAGATTAGTGTTATGAATTGGGAGTAGACCGTTCTCAGATAATAAAAAAAGCTACTCGGTTAAGCACTGCTTGATAAAAAGAACAGTAAAAAAACATAAGAACTGCAGAGTACTGAAAAACCCTAAGAACTTTAAAATTACATGAATAAATTCATTAAATTAAGAAACATTCTAAGAAAAAATGTAAATATAACAATGACATCGTAGCTATAATATAAATAAGTAGGCTACTCAAGTATATTTAGTAGTTTACAGGTCTTACATCGGTCCACATGCTACTACGTCTAGTTATGCATTTGTTTTGTATGTATTTTTAACATTTATGTACATTTGACCCTGTAGCTCAAGCAGTTGTGTGGTGTTCTTTTGTATGTTTTGCTTTTAATACATTTTTAATTGTTTTTAATGAATGTGCAACTACATTGTTATAAACTGAATATACATATTGTGTTTGTGATTCTTATTCTAATTATTATCTTTATAAACCTACACAATCCAATAATTTGATCTTATAATGCACCAACTGATTGAATCTACTGATAGTCAACATTGCACATTAGCACCATTTAAAAGAGAAAAAAACTTTTCACACTTTTTAAGAAAAAAATGTTCTTATTTATTTAATGCCCTTTTTATTCCTCACACTTTTTCATTTCAAGGATAAAAATCCAATATGATGCAATGGTGACCAAAAGAAATAAAAAGAGGTGTTCTGATCTCTTTGTGTAACAAGACCATTCAATACGATATAAATACATTTTTAAAAATTCAAATAATTCATAAACAGCTCAAATCATTTAACATTAAAGACACACTGAAAATCTGGAGAAGCAGATCCTCTAGGTTAGTGAGTGATCAAATAAACAAATAGGTTTGGATATTTCATATTTAACTGGTTAAAAGCATTCACATTTTCACATGAATCTCACTCTGAAAGCTTTTTTGTTTTTTTTCTTTTCAAAAAGCTTTTTCTGCACTATTTTGCACAGATAAAAATAGGCCAAATTGCTAATTTACTCACCATATAGTGTATAAAGTTCCAAACCCATATGACTTTTTCAGTGGAACTGTTCTTTTAATACAGTTGAGTGAATGGCGACCAAAGTTGTCAAGTAAGATGTTAATTAAATTAAAGTTTAAATGTCTCTGTAGATTTCTCACACAAAGCTATATATGGTGTATTCCATAAAGAGATGCACTGGAGCTATTTGCATGGTACAGGTGTAAAAAAAAAAGTACAAAGTAAATGTAATCTGTTATAGCTTTGGAGCATATTTTACACCTGTAGATGGGGAAATAATGTTAAAAAACTTTGAAAACTGTTAGTGCTAATGGTATTAGGAAGGAAATGGAAATCAGCCATCGTTTGAGTAACTTCTTCTTTCTTTCATTGTTTCTTCTTGTGTTTTGTCTGACACTCCACATAACACATCTTGTGCTGAACAAGAGTGCTGAAAAGTGAATTGAAATGCTGTACATTTTTCTGCTTCTGCTGCTTGGTAAGAAAAGTTTTTCTTATGTATTTTGTTTGTTGTCCAGTTTTTTGCAAATTAATTTTTATCAGATTTTAATAAACTGAAAATGTATTGTATATATACAACGGAGATCAAAGGCCACTAGTAAAAGTGTTGCTATTTTGTGCTCTTTTATTTTCTAATGAACAGTTTAGATTTTATTAATACCTGGTGTATACAGAGTTCGCATCTGCTTATTTTATTACTGACATACAAATATTACAGGAACTTTTCTTTATTGTACTTTTAAAAAGTGCATTTAATGTTTGTTTGTTTTTTATGTGATCTCAGACATTTGGATCCCATTGTATCTCTGTATTGTAGATTACACATTTTAACTTTGTACAGTGACAAATACTGTAAATAAATAAAGTGTTCTGTGCTCCGCAGGTGTTGTCAGTGATGAGTGGAATGTGAAATATCCTCCTCCAATCTGTGCTGCGAGGGGATCCAATGTCACTATTGACTGTAGATTTACATATCCACATGGACATAATGTACAGCGAGTGCTATGGTGTTCAATGAGATCAAACCATGGCATGTTTCAGGATAAGCCATATGTTTATGATAGTGAAGCCAACAGTAATCAAAACAATTTTCAACACATTGGAGACAAAACCTCAAATTGTTCTCTTTTGATCAGTAATATTAATCAAACACATTCTGGGGAGTATAAATTCAGATTTATAACCGATGACACAAAAGGACGTTGGACAGGTGATCCTGGAGTGAAAGTTTCAGTACACGGTAAATATAAAAGATTTATTGTTGATTTATACTTCAAACTTTTGTTGTTGCTATTTTGTTTGTTTTTTTACCAAAAGAAATCTCGCAGTTTCATTATAGAGTTTTCTTGTTTTTTGATAGATTTAAGGGTGTCCATGAGCAGATCAAGCGAAAATGGAAGCACAATAGTTGGTGACTCTTTGAATCTGACATGCACACTCGACTGTCCTGGTGATTTAACTGAGGTTCAGTGGTTTAAGAATGGTGATCCGATTCAACAGTCAGAGCCCGTCCTCACTTTCAGAAGAGTAACTGCTAAAGACTCTGGGAATTACTCTTGTTCTTTGAGAAACTTTAAAACAACTGTATCTGAAGAATTTACAGTTTACATTGAAGGTTATTTGAACTGATAAACATGTAAACACTTTCATATCTACACAATCATATTCGTATTTGGAAAATGTGAGATTTATTGTGCATAATTCAAAGTAAATTATATCTTTTTGTTGTCCTCAATAGATGTCGCCGGGTCCTCAATAGTTCTGATTGTTGTAGTGTCTTTAGTCTCACTTGTTTTCATCATTGCAGCTGTGATACTTATAAGAAGGTAAGACATTTAGGATTCGTTTTGAATTTGCACACACCAATATATTGTAAAAATTTCACTTACTCTACCAGTAGTCTAAATGAAACATTGCACAATTTAAACATGAATTTGAAAGTGCATTTGTGCATTGTGTGTAGCTGTCAGGAGAGTTTTATAACACTGGTGAGAGTCTGTGGTTAAGGCTTACGATACAAAGTTGACTGCATGTAACCAACATAAATTGTAACATGCTATATTTTAAGGTGGAAGGAGACAACTGCAAACTTAATTATCCATTAATTCATTCAATCAGTCGATGAGGAATACTGAAATAAAAGTAAAATTAAAAACAAAAGTAATTAAAAAAATCCTTTTTGAAATCAAAGATGTTTGATTTATCAGCTAAATTGTGCCATTTGTACTGCATTTCTGTCAAATTTACTTTTAGAAGGAAAGCAAGAACTCTAAGAAAACCGATGGAAGGAAGAGAAGAAGCCCAGGATTCTCTTTACAGCACTCCTCAAAAAACTCCTGTAAACATTTTTGTAAAACCTTCACATATAAAAACAAACATACAATTTATAATATGTACATAACTACCCTTTTGGAAGGACCGCCAGGCTTCCTAACCAACTTAACTTATTATTATTACTATTAACAAGCAAGTCTCGTTTGGTCAACCAGCATCACACCACACCACACTGGTTATGCTGAGCTAAACTGGTCTTTTCAGCAGGCGATATAAAATGGAACAAAGGATGACAGTTGCATGTAAAGAAATGTTTGTGCTGAAATGAAATCTGTTTGCTCTTAGGCCGACACAAACCTACCGGAAGCTGATGATGTATGGCAGGAAGATGAAGTAGAATATTCATCTGTCATCATTAAACCCAGTGAACTGCTTCCAGTGTGAGCATACATAGACACATATCCCTGTAGTCAAATATTTCTACATACTGTAATTGCTTTGTTTATTCTGACCAACAGAGATGATGCAACACAGTTCATAGTTGACATCACATTTGGCTGTCTTGACGCTCTATTGATAGTGAATGTTAGGATTATGAGTGAATGTGAGTATTTGACTGTAATGATCTTCTTCTTTATTTCTAGATATACAAACACAGAGCAGGAGAATGATTCAACCATCTACAGTGCAGTGAGGAACGGTTAATCAGATAATCATACTTTCCAGATTTGCATTGTGATGTGAAAGCAAACTTGTACACTGTGTGTGTGTGTTAGCTCTAAAAATGTCAGATAAACTGTTTCTGGTTAGTTCTCTTTCTTATGCAAATAACAATGTGCTTAATTTAAACAGACTAGACAGTTAAGCTAAAGAAAGCATCTTATAAGAACGTATAAGAATGGCAGTGAGCACTGAAAAACTTTAAAACTTTAGAATTACACTACCAGTCAAAAGTTTTTTAACAGTAAGATTTTTAATGTTTTAAATAAGCATATATTTGCATATATTTGATCTAAAGTACAGCAAAAACAGTACAATTTTGAAACATGTTTTACTATTTAAAATAACTGTTTTCTATTTGAATATATTTTAAAATGTAATTTATTCCTGTGATCAAAGCTAAATTTTCAGCATCATTACTCCAGTCTTTAGTGTCACATGATCCTTCAGAAATCATTCTAATATGCTGATTTACTGTTATTATAATTATTATTATTATTATCAATACTTAAAACAGTTGAGTACATTTTTTCAGGATTCTTAGATGAGTAGAAAGATTCAAAGATCAGCATTTATCTGAAATAAAAAGCTTTTGTAACATTATACACTATACCATTCAAAAGCTTAGAGTCAGTATACTTTTTTTTTTTATTTTGGAAAAGAAATGATAGAAATGAATACTTTTATTTAGCAAGGATGCTTTAAATTGCTCAAAAGTGATGATAAAGACATTTATAACGTTACAAAATATTTCTATGTCAGATAAATGCTGTTCTTCTGAACTTTTGATTCATCAAAGAAACCTGAAAAAATTCTATAATTATAATTATAATAAATGTTTTTTGAGCAGTAAATTAGAATATTATTGGTTCCTAAAGGATCACGTGACTGGAGTAATGATGTTAGAAAATTCAGCTTTCAAATCACAGGAATAAATTGCATTTTAAAATATATTTAAATAGAAAACCGTTATTTCAAATAGTAAAAATATTTCAAAATGTTACTGTTTTGCTGTACTTTAGATCAAATAAATGCAGGCTTGGTGAGAAGAGACTTAAAAAAACATTAAAAATGTTTCTGTTCAAAACGTTTGACTGGTAGTGTACATTAATAAATTCATTACATTGAGAAACGTTCTGGAAAAAATATATAATGAATAAACAGTAATAGTAGCTATAAATAAGAATGCTCCTCAAAAACATTCAGCTCATCTGTCCACATGCTGTTTCTACGTCTAGTTATTAATGTGTTTTGTATGTATTTTTAACATTTATGTATAGCATTTGATACTTTAGGACATGTAGTTTTGTGTGGTATTCCTTTTTGTTTTTTATTCTTTTTACTTAATTGCAACGTATAATAAAGTTTTTGTGACATTTGTATTTGTTTTTAATATTATTTTATCCTTATAAGCCTACGTGACCCCCATAATTTTTTTTAATAATAACTGATCAAGATGAACTGATAGACTGTCCAAAACCTGAGGATCACGTAAAACTTTGGGATGACAGTCAACATTTCAAATTAGCGCCATCTAAAGGAGAAAAAAAATCCACTGCACCGAGTCTGTTCTCATGACAACGACTTAACACAGAAGTTGAGTGCATGTGTCTAAACGAACTTTTTTTTTTTTATGCAATCAACAATCACATTTATAACAACAAAAACAAAAAACAACAATGAGGGTTACATACAATAATCCAAAGCATATTATATTAGCTTACAGGATTTACACCAAGAAAGAGTCTTGATTGCGATGGGGTTATTAGAGTTTCTTATAGAATTCACATATACATCAAAATCTTTTCTGAAAATAAAAAAGTAAGGGGTTTTCTTTGACCATTTACATTTATGAATATAAAATTGTGCAAGAAATAGCAATAGATTAATAATAAGTTTACAGTAAGAAGAGCCTATATTCAAAGAGTAACCAAAAAAAAAACACAATTTTGGGAGTTATACAGAAGTTTGGAAGTAAATACTTGTTAACAAAATTAGAAAAATCACCCCAAAATACTTTACAATAAACACAGTCCCAAAATAAATTATTGATTGTTTCTTCAGACTTAAGACAAAAAGAGCAATTGGGGGAAATACTATTATTAAATTTAGCAAGTTTGTAATTTACCGGGTAGCAATTATGGATCATTTTAATAGAGACTTCAGCAACTTTATTAGACAAGAAGAACTTCTGTCGAAGAAACCAAAACTCTTCCCATTCAATATCACTAAATATGTTATTCCAAAAGCTTACACAAGCAGGTAGAGAAATCTGAGATCTATTAATAATTGATCTTGCATAAATTGTTCATAAGTAAAAAAGGACACCGATCGTCTAAAAGCTGACTAACTAAAAGTATATTTTTATTAAACCAATTGTGAAAAAAAAGAGATTTATTTTTATATCTAATATTTTTATTGTTCCAAATAAAATAACTATGTGGAGAAAAGTTATAATTATATATAAGTGACCAACTTACTAAAACTTGTTTATGAAAACAAGATAAAGTTAAAGGTATTTTAGAGATGTCAAAGTTACAGCGCAACAGAAAATGTAAACCTCCAACTGAATTAAACATATGATTTGGAATAAAATTCCAACAGGACGTGGGGTTGTTTAAAAATGTCTTTATCCATTTAACTTTAAACAAATTGTTAAGAGTGGAAAAATCCACTAACTCAAACCTCCCATAGCCCGATCAGCTAGCATAATGCTTTTTTTAATTAAATGAGTGTTAGAATTCCAACAAAATCAACTATAATTTTGTCTAGTGTTCTACAAATTTCCACAGAAACATCCAGTGCCATTGCAGGATAGATAACCCGAGATGAAAGCAATACTCTACCTGTTATTGACAGATCACGCTGTAACCAAGAGTTTAATTTACGTCGGACAGAGAATATAAGAGGTTCAAAATTAAGCTTTGATCTCCTTTTCTGATCTTTAGTTATACCTAGATATTTAACTTCAGATTTGATTGGGATGTCACAAATGTTAACATCAGTAGCATCTTTTACAGATAAAATTTCACATTTCTGAATATTAAGACATAAACCAGAAGCAGAGGAAAAAAACTTATCTAAAGCTAAAGGAACTTGATCTTTATTTTTTTCAGAAAAAGAGCTGTGTCATCAACCTGTTGGCTTATTAATACTGATTGATTTGCCACAGAGATACCTTTCAAATGACTATTTGAATGTGGAAGGAAGCAGAAAAAGATAAGGTAAGATAGGGCAGCCTTGACGGATGCCTCTATCTATTTTAAACCTATGAGTAGTACCATGTTGTAATTTAATTGAAGCATTGGCATTACTGTACAAAGTTTGAATTGCATTAATAAAATTAGGGCCAAAACCAAAAATACTCAAAGACTTAAGAATAAAAGGAAATTCAATCGAATCAAAAGCTTTATAAAAATCAAGAAAAAGCAAAAGGATCAGGGATCAGATCGGAGTAATCTAAGATATCAAGAACAAGTCTAATATTGTTTGAAATAAGTCTGTCTGTCATAAAGCCTGACTGACATTCATCTGTTATATCATCTAGAACACATTTAATTTTCTTAGCAAAAATCATGGCTAGTATTTTGTAGTCATTATTTAAAAGACTTATAGGTCGCCAGTTTTCCAACTGAGAGATGTCTTTTTGAGGTTTAGGGATCAAACTTATAACACCCTGAGTCATAGAGGGTGGGAGAATACCCTTTTTAAGACTTTCTAAATAAACATTGAAGAGAAATGGTATCACATATCACAGATCGACAAATTTCTGCATCCTCTAATAAAACAGAATTAAGTTTCCAGTATGAGTTACATATTCTTGAATAAGCAGATGGGTTATCAAAAGATGGAATGATGGATTTATGATCAGACAATGGAGAAGGCAAGATCTCAGCCTTAGTAACATAATTGGATAAAGAGTCCGATATTAACCAAAAATCAATTCTAGACCAGTGAACCAGAACTGTTAGACCAAGTAAACTGTAAGCATGAGGATGTTTTTCTTGCCAAATGTCAACAAGGCCAAATCGGGAGATCAAACCACAAAGGCCTGATGAACTATCAGAAAGTCTAGGAAGTGATCTGTCCAAATTATTATTTATAGTTTGATTAAAGTCTCCATAGAATTAAATAACTTGAGGTTATTTTTGTGGCATTAAATCCATAAATGTTACCCAGGACAAAAAAAAGATCATTTAAAGTAACAAATAAAAAAAGAAAATGGCCTACAGGATCAGATATTGTCTCTACTATCTTACCCCTAAATTTGTGCTTCAAAGTTAAAACACCTGCTGAAAAATTAGAACCACATGAAGAAAATAACTCATCACCCCACTGTGATTTCCAAAACTTTAAATCACTAGAATTTGCATGCGACTCTTGTATAAAACAAAAATCAGCATATAGCATATGAAAAATTAGCATATAAAAAGATAGCTTTATATTTAACATCACTACGCAACCCTTTTGCATTAACTGAGCAAACAGAAAAATTTGGAAACATTGAACAATGTGACACCAGAACTATAACAACACGTGAGTCAGCCCATGAGATCCTATAAATAAAAAAACCCTTGTAAATAGAACAAGATAGGGGTCTTTTCAATAAAAAAAAAAATTGTAATACAAATGTAATACAAAAAAAATATATATATAAACCAATAATAAATTATAATACAGATAAATATAAATAAGTTAAAAAAATAAATAAATAAAAAATTGTTATTGTACCTCCAAAGTACCTTATTCTAAAGTTTGACATTTAAGTTTGCATTTTAAAGGTAAAACACATACTCAGTCACATACTTAGGCAAAACAGCAAACTAACTCAGGTTCAGTTCTCTCAGTGACCTCCATGTCCTGTAAAACAAGTTCTTTGCCATCAATATACGCCTTCGGACCAACGAAGTAAGCGCGGCATCCTTGCTGCCGAGCTTTCTCAACAAGTGGCCAAAGTTTGTTGCGCCGCTCTCGATCCTCTGGGGACAGATCTTCTGCGAACCTTAAGTGGTGTTTTGTCTAATGCCTCGGGGTTTTTGACCGGAGGACAGAGCATTTTCACTTCTCACTTTTCCCAAACGGTGCCCCACATCGATGAACTCATGAGATTTGCCAGCAAAGGTTAGGATGACAGCCTCACAAATATCCAGAACTTTCTGACGTTTTCTCCTGGTTGGTCGGGCAAACCGTAAAGCCGCAGATTCCACCTCCTCTGATATCTGGAAAGATCCTGTACTTTGTTTTCCAGCTCACCGATTCTTTTCTCCACAGTTTATCAACTCGCTCCACTTTTCCCTTCACATCCTTCATTTCTTGTCAAAAATTCAACTGACATTTTCACTTCCTCGGATGTCAGCTCTTTCATTATGACGGACTTGAGAGACGTTATAATTACCGTGGCTAACGGAGACTGCAGATCTTCTTCACAGTCATCATCATCATCATTTCTGCCTTTTTTGTGCTTTGGTTCCTTCAACTGAGTTTCAGGTAGTGGAACGAGAGCAACTGAGTCAGATTCAAAGTCTACCATAACACAGGCACCGAGACTTAAAGATGAATCCATCGATTTAGATTTGCGTTTTTCATCTTTTGTCATAGTCCAGAAATCTTCCCAAAAGTTCAATCACGGCACAGACAAGTAAAATGAGGATAACGGCGGAGAGTGAGTCGTGTTAACTAGGGTGGCAGTTAAACTGTCCATGTAAACTTCACAAACTCAAAAAATAAAAAATAAAGTAAAACCAAAAGGTCCCCTAACCGATCAGAAGGAGTTTGGTGTAAAAAAGATATGTGATATTAAACGAAGTGCATTGAGATTTACCAGCAGATAGACAAATGTTTAAGGACTGATTCAAAAGAACGAAGCAAGAGGAAGAAATTGGGTACGAAAAGGTGCACAAGCAACAGGGATGACCACAAGCTTGAGAAAACTGTCAAGTAAAGCCGATTCAAACACTTGGGAGAGCTTCACAAGAAGTGGACTGAAGCCGAAGTCAGCTCATCAAGAGTCACCACGCTCAGACGTCTTCAGGAAAAGGGCTACCAAGCCACTTCTGAAAAGATGTCAGAAGCATCTTACCAGGGCTAAGGAGAAAAATGAACTGAACTGTTGCTCAGTGATCCAATGTCCTCTTTTCAAATAAAAGTAAATTTTGCATTTC